>NC_053027.1:73563995-73920245 GCF_003073215.2 Triticum urartu | reverse complement strand
CCTCTTCTGTACCGTGCATTGCCCTTTCTCACCTTGAGAGTTGGTGCAAACTTCGCCGGTGCATCCAAACCCTGTGATATGATACACTCTATCACACATAAGCCTCCTTATATCTTCCTCAAAACAGCCACCATACCTACCTATTATGGCATTTCCATAGCCATTCCGAGATATATTGCCATGCAACTTTCCACCGTTCCATTTATTATGACATGCATCATCATTGTCATATTGCTTTGCATGATCATGTAGTTGACATCGTATTTGTGGCAAAGCCACTATGCTTAATTTTTCGTACGTGTCACTCTTGATTCATCGCAATCCTGGTACACCGCCGGAGGCATTCACATAGATTCATATTTTGTTCTTAGTATCGAGTTGTAAATCTTGAGTTGTAAGTAAATAAAAGTGTGATGATCATCATTAGAGCATTGTCCCATGTGAGGAAAGCATGATGGAGACTATGATTCCCCCACAAGTCGGGATGATACTCCGGATGAATAATAATTAAAAAAAGAGGCCATAAAAAAGAGAAAAGAAGGCCCAAACAAAAAAAGAGAGAAAAAGAGAGAAGGGACAATGTTAATATCATTTTTCCACACTTGTGCTTCAAAGTTGCACCATGATCTTCATGATAGAGAGTCTCTTATTTTGTCACTTTCATATACCAGTGGGAATTTTTCATTATAGAACTTGACTTGTATATTCCAATGATGGGCTTTCTCAAATTCCCTAGGTCTTCGTGAGCAAGCAAGTTGGATGCACACCCACTTAGTTTCTTTCATGATCTTTCATATATTTATAGCTCTAGTGCATCCGTTGCAAGGCAATCCCTACTCCTTGCATTGACATCAATCGGTGGGCATCTCCATAGCCCATTGATTAGCCACGTTAATGTGAGACTTTCTCCCTTTTTGTCTTCTCACACAACCTCAATCATTATATTCTATTCCACCGATAGTGCTATGTCCATGGCTCGCGCTCATATATTGTGTAAAAGTTGAAAGAGTTTGAAAAGTCTAAGTATAAAACAATTGCTTGGCTTGTCATCGGGGTTGTGCATGAGGGAAGCATTTTGTGTGACGAAAATGAAGCATTGACAAACTATATGATTTTGTAGGGATAAGTTTTCTTTGGCTATGGTATTTTGATAAGACATAATTGCTTGATTAGCATACTTAGAGTATTACTATTTTTATGTCAACAATAAACTTTTATCTTGAATCCTTCGGATCTGAACATTCATGCCACAATAGAGAAAAATACATTGAAGAACATGCTAGACAGCATTCCACATCAAAAATTCTATTTTTATCATTTATCGACTCGAGGACAAGCAGGACTTAAGCTTGGGGATGCTGATACGTCTCCAACGTATCTATAATTTTTTATTGTTCCATGCTATTATATTATCTGTTTTGAATGTTAATGGGCTTTATTTTACACTTTTATATTATTTTTGGGACTAACCTATTAACCCAAGGCCCAGTGCAAATTGCTATTTTTTCCTATTTTACTGTTTACCAGAAAAAGAATATCAAACGGAGTCCAAACGGAATGAAACCTTCGGGGGCGTGATTTTTGGAACAAACGTGATCCCGAGGACTTGGAGTGGACGTCAAGAAACGGACGAGGTGCCCACGAGGCAGGGGCGCGCCCTCCCCCTCGTGGGCCCCTGATGGCTCAACCGACCTACTTCTTCCTCCTATATATGTTCACATACCCTGAAAATATCCAGGAGCACCACGAAACCCTATTTCCACCGCCGCAACCTTCTGTACCCAAGAGATCCCATCTTGGGCCTTTTCCAGAGCTCCGCCGGAGGGGGCATTGATCACTGAGGGCATCTACATCAACTGCATGGGCCCTGCGATGATGTGTGAGTAGTTTACTTCAGACCTTCGGGTCGATAGTTATTAGCTAGATGGCTTCTTCTCTCTCTTTGGATCTCAATACAAAGTTCTTCTTAGTCTTCTTGGAGATCTATTCGATGTAACTCTTTTCGCGGTGTGTTTGTCAGGATCCGATGAATTGTAGGTTTATGATCAAGTCTATCTATGAACAATATTTGATTCTTCTCTAAAATCTTTAATGCATGATTGGTTATCTTTGCAAGTCTCTTTGAATTATCAGTTTGGTTTGGCCTACTAGATTGATCTTTCTTGGAATGGGAGAAGTTCTTAGCTGTGGGTGCAATCTTTCGGTGCTCGATCCTAGTGACAGAAAGGGAAACGACATGTATTGTATTGTTGCCATCGAGGATAAAAAGATGGGGTTTATATCATACTGCTTGAGTTTATCCCTCTACATCACGTCATCTTACCTAAGTCGTTACTCTGTTCTTATGAACTTAATACTCTAGATGCATGCTGGATAGCAGTCGATGTGTGGAGTAATAGTAGTAGATGCAGGTAGGAGTCGGTCTACTTGTCACGGACGTGATGCCTATATACAAGATCATGCCTACATATTCTCATAATTTTTCGCTTTTCTATCAATTGCACGACAGTAATTCGTTCACCCACCGTAATACTTATGCTATCTTGAGAGAAGCCACTAGTGAAACCTATGGCCCCCGGGTCTATTTTCCATCATATAAGTTTCCAATCTATTTTACTTTGCAATCTTTACTTTCAATCTATATCATAAAAATACAAAAAAAATATCTTATCATTATTATCTCTATCAGATCTCACTGTCGTAAGTGATCGTGAAGGGATTGACAACCTCTTTATTGCGTTGGTGGCGAGATTCTTATTTGCTTGTGTAGGTACGAGGGACTTGCGTCTGGCCTCCTACTAGATTGATACCTTGGTTCTCAAAAACTGAGGGATATACTTACGCTACTTTGCTACATCACCCTTTCCTCTTCAAGGGAAAATCAACGCAGTGCTCAAGAGGTAGCAAGAAGGATTTCTGGCACCGTTGCTAGGGAGTCTACGCACAAGTAAAGACATACCAAGTACCCATCACAAACCCTTATCCCTCGCATTACATTATTTTCCATTTGCCTCTCGTTTTCCTCTTCACCACTTTACCCTTGCTGTTTTATTCGCCCTCTTTTTCGTTCGCCCTTCCTTTCGCTTGACTCGTCATTATGGCTAGTCCTTTATCTACTCTTTTATCTCCCGATAATGAGGTCCTTAATTTTAAACAAAGAGAGGTAGAAAATCTAAAAGATGCTTGGTTCAGAATTTGCAATGCGGAAAATAGATCTACTAGGAGGCAATCTACTTCCGTTCTTCTTCACAATTTTTATGTAGGCATCATTCCTTGGAATAGATATATTCTTGATACCATTACCGGAGGAAATTTCTTGGGTAGCCACACTTTTGATTCTTACAATGCTATCATAGATTTGTTTGGCACACCACCTCTCTTGGTTAATCGAACTATGTTAACTTTGGAACATGTTATGCAAAGGCCTGATATTGTTGAAAATAAAGTTGCCACTGTTGAATTGATTCAGAATTTGGACAAAAGGATCCATAACCAAATTACCCAATATGGATCTAAGGTAGGAGTTGCTGTGAAAAGTTTTAAAGAAAAAGAACTTGTAGTTAATGAAAGAATTGACCAAGATTCCACTAGAGTTGATAAACTTGAGGGTATTATTACCAACTTGGGGTCCGCTTTTTCTGCCGTAAGGAATACTTCAAATCCTCCTACGTAAGTTGCCAAACTAATGTACGTTCCTAAGAATAAGGGTGAAACTTCTAGTAAGGAAAATGCGCATCTCAAATCCATAAGTGTTCACCGCAACTTTCTCACTATCATTAAGGAACCTTTTGCTACAAATGATTTTCTTGATTTCTTTCCTAGGAGCTTAATCATTAATAGAAAGAAGGAAACTCCTAAGGGTTATAAGTGTTATATTGAAGAATTGCCTACCAAATATGATAATACTTAGATCTATCCTTGCTTTTATGCCTAGCTAGGGGCGTTAAACGATAGCGCTTGTTGGGAGGCAACCCAATTTTATTTTTGTTTCTTGCCTTTTGATTATGTTTAGTAATAAATAATTCATCCACCCTCTGTTTAGATGTGGTTTTATGCTTTTTATTAGTGTTTGTGCCAAGTAGAACCTTTGGGAAGACTTGGGGAAAGTCTTTGTGATCTTGCTGTAAAAAACAGAAACTTTGGCGCTCACGAGATTTGCTGCCATTTTTTACTGGAGAGTGATATTTTGTTAATTAGTTTTGAAGATGATTAATAGATAAATTCCTCACGTCCAGCAATTTCTTTTAGAATTTTTGGGGTTCCAGAAGTATTCGAAACCTACAGATTACTACAGACTGTTCTGTTTTTGACAGATTCTGTTTTTCGTGTGTTGGTTGCTTATTTTGATGAATCTATGGCTAGTAATAGAGTTTATGAACCATATAAAAGTTGTAATATAGTAGGTTTAACACCAATATAACTAAATAATGAGTTCATTGCAGTACCTTGAAGTGGAGGTTTGTTTTTCTTTTACTAACGGAGCTCACGAAGATTTTCTTTTAAGTTTTGTGTTGTGAAGTTTTCAAGTTTTGGGTAAGGATTTGATGTATTATGGAACAAGGAGTCGCAAGAGCCTAAGCTTGCAGATTACCAAGGCATCCCAAGGTAAAATTTAAGGACAACCAAAAGTGAAATCCTAGGGATGCCCCGGAAGGCATCCCCTCTTTCGTCTTCGTCCATCGGTAACTTTACTTGGAGCTATATTTTTATTCGCCGCATGATATGTGTTTTGCTTGGAGAATCTTGTATGATTTGAGTCTTTGCTTTTTAGATTACCACAATCATCCTTTCTGTCCACACCTTTTGGGAGAGACACACATGAATTGGAATTTATTGGAATACTCTATGTGCTTCACTTATATCTTTTGAGTTGGATAATTTTTGCTCTAGTGCTTCGCTTATATCTTTTAGAGCACAGCGGTGGTTTTATTTTATATAAATAATTGATCTCTTATGCTTCGCTTATATCATTTTGAGAGTCTTTTAGAACAGCATGGTAATTTACTTTGGTTATAAATTTTAAATGCTAAGAGAAGTTGGATGCTCGATAGTTGTTTTGAGATATAAAGGTGGTAATATTAGAGGTGTGCTAGTTGAGTAATTGTGAAATTGATGAATACTTGTGTTGAAGTTGGCAAGTCCCATAGCATGGACGTATGGTAAACGTTATGTGACAAATTTGGAGCATGGGGTGTTCTTTGATTGTTTTCCTTATGAGTGGCAGTAGGGGACGAGCGATGGTCTTTTCCTACCAATCTATCCCCCTAGGAGCATGCGCGTAGTGCTTAGTTTTGATGACTTGTAGATTTTTGCAATAAGTATGTGAGTTCTTTATGACTAAAGTTCAGTCCATGGATTATACGCACTCTCACCCTTCCATCATCGCTAGCCTCTTCGGTACCGTGCATTGCCCTTTCTCACCTTGAGAGTTGGTGCAAACTTTGCCGGTGCATCCAAACCCTGTGATATGATACGCTCTATCACATATAAGCCTCCTTATATCTTCCTCAAAACAGCCACCATACCTACCTATTATGGCATTTCCATAGCCATTTCGAGATATATTTCCATGCAACTTTCCACCGTTCCATTTATTATGACACGCATCATCATTGTCATATTGCTTTGCATGATCATGTAGTTGACATCGTATTTGTGGCAAAGCCACTATGTTTAATTTTTCATACATGTCACTCTTGATTCATCGCAATCCCGGTACACCGACGGAGGCATTTACATAGTCATATTTTGTTCTTAGTATCGAGTTGTAATTCTTGAGTTGTAAGTAAATAAAAGTGTGATGATCATCATTAGAGCATTGTCCCATGTGAGGAAAGGATGATGGAGACTATGATTCCCCCACAAGTCGGGATGAGACTCTGGATGAAAAATAATTAAAAAAATAGGCCATAAAAAAGAGAAAATAAGGCCCAAACAAAAAAAGAGAGAAAAAGAGAGAAGGGACAATGTTACTATCCTTTTTCCACACTTGTGCTTCAAAGTAGCAGCATGATCTTCATGATAGAGAGTCTCTTATTTTGTCACTTTCATATACTAGTGGGAATTTTTCGTTATAGAACTTGACTTGTATATTCCAATGATGGGCTTCCTCAAATGCCCTAGGTCTTCATCAGCAAGCAAGTTGGATGCACACCCACTTAGTTTCTTTGATGATCTTTCATATATTTATAGCTCTAGTGCATCCGTTGCTCTGCAATTCCTACTCCTTGCATTGACATCAATCGGTGGGCATCTCCATAGCCCATTGATTAGCCACGTTAATGTGAGACTTTCTCCCTTTTTGTCTTCTCACACAACCTCAATCATTATATTCTATTCCACCGATAGTGCTATGTCCATGGCTCATGCTCATATATTGCGTAAAAGTTGAAAGAGTTTGAAAAGGCCAAGTATGAGACAATTACTTGGCTTGTCATCGGGGTTGTGCATGAGGGAAGCATTTTGTGTGACAAAAATGAAGCATGGACAAACTATATGATTTTGTAGGGATAAGTTTTCTTTGGCTATGGTATTTTGATAAGACATAATTGCTTGATTAGCATACTTAGAATATTACTATTTTTATGTCATCAATAAACTTTTATCTTGAATCTTTCGGATCTGAACATTCATGCCAAAATAGAGAAAAATACATTGAAGAACATGTTAGAAAGCATTCCACATCAAAAATTCTGTTTTTATCATTTACCTACTCGAGGACGAGCAGGAATTAAGCTTGGGGATGCTGATACGTCTCCAACGTATCTATAATTTTTTATTGTTCCATGCTATTATATTATCTATTTTGGATGTTAATGGGCTTTATTTCACACTTTTATATTATTTTTGGGACTAACCTATTAACCCAAGGCCTAGTGCAAATTGCTATTTTTTGCCTATTTCAGTGTTTCGTAGAAAAGGAATATCAAACGGAGTCCAAACGGAATGAAACCTTCGGGAGCGTGATTTTTGGAACAAACATGATCCAGAGTACTTGGAGTGGACGTCAAGAAATGGATGAGGTGTCCACGAGGCAGGGGGCGCGCCTACCCCCTGGGCGTGCCCTCCCCCTCGTGGCTCAACCGACCCACTTCTTCCTCCTATATATATTCACATACCCAGAAAACATCCAGGAGCACCACGAAACCCTATTTCCACCACTGCAACCTTCTGTACCCAAGAGATCCCATCTTGGGTCCTTTTCCGGAGCTCCGCTGGAGGGGGCATTGATCACGGAGGGCCTCTACATCAACTCCATAGCCCCTCCGATGATGTGTGAGTAGTTTACTTCAGACCTTCGGGTCCATAGTTATTAGCTAGATGGCTTCTTCTCTCTCTTTGGATCTCAATACAAAGTTCTCCTCGGTCTTCTTGGAGATCAATTCGATGTAACTCTATTTGCAGTGTGTTTGTCGGGATTCGATGAATTGTGGGTTTATGATCAAGTCTATCTATGAACAATATTTGATTCTTCTATGAAATCTTTTATGCATGATTGGTTATCTTTGCAAGTCTCTTCGAATTATCAGTTTGGTTTGGCCTACTAGATTGATCTTTCTTGCAATGGGAGAAGTGCTTAGCTTTGGGTGCAATCTTTCGGTGCTCGATCCTAGTGATAGAAAGGGAAACGACATGTATTGTATTGTTGCCATAGAGGATAAAAAGATGGGGTTTATATCATATTGCTTGAGTTTATCCCTCTACATCATGTCATCTTACCTAAGGCGTTACTCTGTTCTTATGAACTTAATACTCTAGATGCATGCTGGATAGCGGTCGATGTGTGGAGTAATAGTAGTAGATGCAGGCAGGAGTCGGTCTACTTGTCACGGACGTGATGCCTATATACATGATCATACCTAGATATTCTCATAACTATGCTCAATTCTATCAATTGCTCGACAGTAATTCGTTCACCCACCGTAATACTTATGCTATCTTGAGAGAAGCCACTACTGAAACCTATGGCCCCAGGGTCTATTTTCCATCATATAAGTTTCCAATCTATTTTACTTTGCAATCTTTACTTTCAATCTATATCATAAAAATACCAAAAATATTTATCTTATCATTATTGTCTCTATCAGATATCACTCTCGTAAGTGACCGTGAAGGGATTGACAACCCCTTTATCACGTTGGTTGCGAGGTTCTTATTTGCTTGTGTAGGTACGAGGGACTTGCGTGTGGCCTCCTACTAGATTGATTCCTTGGTTCTCAAATCTGAGGGAATTACTTACGCTACTTTTCTGCATCACCCTTTCCTCTTCAAGGGAAAACCAACGCAGTGCTCAAGAGGTAGCAAGAAGGATTTCGGGCGCCGTTGCTGGGGAGTCTTCGCACAATTCAAGACATACCAAGTACCCATCACAAACTATTATCCCTCACATTACATTATTTGCCATTTGCCTCTCGTTTTCCTCTTCCCCACTTCACCCTTGCTGTTTTATTCTCCCTCTTTTTTGTTTGCCTTTTCTTTCGCTTGATTCATCATTATGGCTAGTTCTTTATTTACTCCTTTATCTCCCGAGAATGAGGTCCTTCATTTTAAACAAAGAGAGGGAGAAAATCTAAAAGATGCTTGGTTCAGAATTTGCAATGCGCAAAATAGATCTACTAGGAAGCAATCTACTTCCATTCTTCTTCGCAATTTTTATGTAGGCATCATTCCTTGGAATAGATATATTCTTGATACCATTACCGGAGGAAATTTCTTGGGTAGCCACACTTTTGATTCTTACAATGCTATGATAGATTTGTTTGGCACACCACCTCTCTTGGTTAATGGAACTATGTTAACTTTGGAACGTGTTATGCAAAGGCTCGATATTATTGAAAATAAAGTTGTCACTGTTGAATTGATTGAGAATTTGGACAAAAAGATCCATAACCAAATTACCCAATATGGATCTAAGGTAGGAGTTGCTCTGAAATGTTTTAAAGAAAAAGAACCTGTAGTTAATGAAAGAATTGACCAAGATTCCACTAGAATTGATAAACTTGAGGGTATTATTACCAACTTGGGGTCCGCTTTTTTCTGCCGTAAGGAATACTTCAACTCCTACGAAAGTTGCCAAACTAATGTACGATCCTAAGAATAAGGGTGAAACTTCTAGTAAGGAAAATGAGGATCTCAAATCCATAAGTGTTCACCGCAACTTTCTCACTATCATTAAGGAACCTTTTGCTACAAATGATTTTCATGATTTCTTGCCTAGGAGCTTAATCATTAATAGAAAGAAGGAAACTCCTAAGGGTTATAAGTGTTCTATTGAGGAATTGCCTACGAAAGATGATAATACTTAGATCTATCCTTGCTTTTATGCCTAGCTAGGGGCGTTAAAAAATAGTGCTTGTTGGGAGGCAACCCAATTTTATTTTTGTTTCTTGCTTTTTGATTCTGTTTAGTAATAAATAATTTATATACCCTCTGTTTATATGTGGTTTTATTCTTTTGATTAGTGTTTGTGCCAAGTAGAACCTTTGGGAAGACTTGGGGAAAGTCTTTGTGATCTTGCTGTAAAAAACAGAAACTTTAGCGCTCACGAGATTTGCTGCCATTTTTTACTGGAGAGTGATATTTAGTTAATTATTTTTGAAGATGATTAATAGATAAATTCGTCACGTCCAGCAATTTCTTTTAGAATTTTTGGGGTTCCAGAAGTATTCGAAACCTACAGATTACTACAGACTGTTCTGTTTTTGACAGATTCTGTTTTTCGTGTGTTGTTTGCTTATTTTGATGAATCTATGGCTAGTAATAGAGTTTATGAACCATAGAAAAGTTGGAATATAGAAGGTTTAACACCAATATAAATAAATACTGAGTTCATTGCAGTACCTTGAAGTGGTGGTTGTTTTTCTTTTACTAACGGAGCTCACGAAGATTTTCTTTTAAGTTTTGTGTTGTGAAGTTTTCAAGTTTTGGGTAAAGATTTGATGTATTATGGAACAAGGAGTGGCAAGAGCCTAAGATTGGGGATTACCAAGGCACCCCAAGGTAAAATTTTGAGGACAACCAAAAGCCTAAGCTCGGGGATCGGTAACTTTTGTGTTCGTCCATCGGTAACTTTACTTGGAGCCTCTGTTGGAAAAGGCAGTGCCTAGGAGGCGCTTAGGCACGCCTAGGCGCTCGGCAATGGCCAAACGCCTCGCCTAGGGCATAAATGGAGGTCTAGGCAGGGCAAGCAAGGAATTGCCTACCCAAGCAAGAAATCATGCCACATACTGCACTGATATGTCAAACGGGTGATATTCCAATGGCAGTAGACGGTAATTAACTTATTTATATTCCCTAAACTAATATCAACACCCATATAATAATCATAAATACACTACGAGTAAAACTATATTACCGCCTAGGCCGCTCCTAGGGCGCTTAGGCACCGCCTAGGCACTAGGCGAAGGCTAACCGCCTCGCTTACGCCTACCGCTTTTTCCAACCTTGGAGCTATATTTTTATTCGCCACATGATATGTGTTTTTCTTGGAGCGTCTTGTATGATTTGAGTCTTTGATTTTTAGATTACCACCATCATCCTTTCTGTCCACACCTTTTGGGAGAGACACACATGAATTGGAATTTATTGGAATACAGTATGTGCTTCACTTATATCTTTTGAGTTGGATAATTTTTGCTCTAGTGCTTCGCTTATATCTTTTAGAGCACAGCAGTGGTTTTATTTTATAGAAATAATTGATCTCTCATGCTTCACTTATATCATTTTGAGAGTCTTTTAGAATAGCATGGTAATTTACTTTGGTTATAAATTTTAAATGCTAAGAGAAGTTGGATGCTCAATAGTTGTTTTGAGATATAAGGGTGGTAATATTAGAGGGGTGCTAGTTGAGTAATTGTGAAATTGATGAATACTTGTGTTGAAGTTGGCAAGTCGCATAGCATGCACGTATGGTAAACGTTATGTGACAAATTTGAAGCATGGGGTGTTCTTTGATTGCTTTCCTTATGAGTGGCGGTCGGGGACGAGCGATGGTCTTTTCCTACCAATCTATCCCCCTAGGAGCATGCGCGTAGTGCTTGGTTTTGATGACTTGTAGATTTTTGCAATAAGTATGTGAGTTTTTTATGACTAATGTTGAGTCCATGGATTATACGCACTCTCACCCTTCCATCATCGCTAGCCTCTTCGGTACCGTGCATTGCCCTTTCTCACCTTGAGAGGTGGTGCAAACTTTGCCGGTGCATCCAAACCCTGTGATATGATACGCTCTATCACACATAAGCCTCCTTATATCTTCCTCAAAACAGCCACCATACCTACCTATTATGGAATTTCCATAGCCATTCTGAGATATATTGCCATGCAACTTTCCACCGTTCCATTTATTATGACACGCATCATCATTGTCATATTGCTTTGCATGATCATGTAGTTGACATCGTATTTGTTGAAAAGCCACTATGCTTAATTTTTCATACATTCCACTCTTGATTCATCGCAATCCCGGTACACCGCCGGAGGCATTCACATAGAGTCATATTTTGTTCTTAGTATTGAGTTGTAATTCTTGAGTTGTAAGTAAATAAAATTGTGATGATCATTGAGGGAGTCCTGGATTAGGGGGTGTCCGGATGGCTGGACTATACCTTCAGCCGGACTCCTGGATTATGAAGATACAAGATTGAAGACTTCGTCCTGTGTCCGGAAGGGACTTTCCTTGGCGTGGAAGGCAAGCTTGGCGATACGGATATGCAGATCACCTACCATTGTAACCGACTTTGTGTAACCCTAACCCTCTCCGGTGTCTATATAAACCGGAGGGTTTTAGTCCATAGGACAACATACAGAACAACAATCATACCATAGGCTAGCTTCTAGGGTTTGGCCTCTCCGATCTCGTGGTAGATCTACTCTTGTACTACCCATATCATCAATATTAATCAAGCAGGACGTAGGGTTTTACCTCCATCAAGACGGCCCGAACCTGGGTAAAACTTCGTGTCCCTTGCCTCCTGTTACCATCCGGCCTAGACGCACAGTTCGGGACCCCCTACCCGAGATCTGCCAGTTTTGACACCGACATTGGTGCTTTCATTGAGAGTTCCTCTGTGTCGTCGCCATCAGGAAGGATGCCTCGCCCCGTCTTTAAAGACGGCACCGTTGCTAAGGGAACTTTGGCTGTCGGCCAAACCCTCCGGCTAGGTGGTTTTCTCATGACCGCCTGTTCGGCTTCTGCGCCGATGATGACCTCTCGAGCCATCGAAAACAATCTTCATGTCAGCTCGGAACTCGCCGAGCAGTTAGATCCAATGGAGCTCTCCTCCATAAACGAGCTCTTGGATCGCATCGCCGCCCTGGGAGTCGCTACGGATTATGACCAGATTGGGCCTAAGCCCGATCTGAGAGAGATTAACTCTCCCCAAGTCACCCATCATGTTGCCGTGGTAGAGGGACAGTGCGGCGACCCTTCATCTATCTTAAGGACTAGCTACGTCCGGATTCCTGATCCCTCCAAGACGGATACCCGCGGAGGGGAGGATATCACTCAAGACCTGAACTCAGAGTTAGGCGACAGGTTGGATTCATTGGACAACATCCAGGAATCCAAATTTTCGAGTTCAGAAATTCCTCGACCTCTGAGCCTCAGATAGGGTGAGGCTTCGGATTTAATTCCACCCACCCACCCAAACATAAGCGATCTATCCCAAATCAGGCAAGTGCCCGAAGAAACAGTACATCATTACTGGGCCAAATTCCTCCTGGTTAGGAACAGGATAAGGGACTGCCGCGAGGAAGACGCAATCTCAATCTTCTGCAATAATTGCACGGACAAGGGAATCCTCAACGCCATAAGTCGCCGTGATATTACACGCTTCGCTGACTTGGCGTCCATTGTACGAAAATACTGTGCGATGGAAAGCGTTTGGAAAACCAAAATAAAATTTTGGGACGATCCGGCCCTGAATACAAACCCAGTCCGAAATAAAAGGGTGCATCATCGCCAGACACCCGGGTCAAACACCAAAAAGCAAAAACCCTCTACAGGGCATGGAACCGTACTAGAAGGATGGCTTAATGGACCTTGTAAAATTCATAGTATAGAGGACGCCACACCAACTCACAACCTTAGAGCATGTTGGATACTCCGGCAGGTGGCCAAAATTGGCGAAGATCTCCTAATTCCGGAGGCCACAGAAAGCCACCCCAGAGACACCAATACGGTATTAACAGTCTTCGAGACTTTCGCATCAAATAATATGCGAAAAAGGACACTCCGCAGCCTTGCCGAAGTCTACCAAGTAGCAACAATAAACCCATGGAGTGACACGGCTATTACCTTTAACGCCAGTGATGAACCTAAATTCCGAACTGCCCGAGCACGAGCCGCATTGGTCCTCAGTCCAATAGTGGATGGCTTTCGTCTTACCAAGGTACTCATGGACGGCGGCAGCGGATTGAACCTCATTTATGAAGAAACCCTTCAAAAAATGGAAATAGACTGGAACCGCATTGAGCGAAGCAGCACAACCTTTAGAGGAATAATCCCCAGTCGAGAAGCGCGCTGTACAGGAAAAATCACACTAGATGTGGTGTTCGGCACGCCCGATAATTACTGGTCCAAAGAGGCCACGTTCCATGTGGCTCCGTTCAGCAGCGGTTATCACGCTCTGTTAGGGCGGGAAGCGTTTACAATCTTCCAAGCAATACCCCATTACGGGTACATGAAGCTCAAGATGCCCGGGCCTAAAGGGATCATCACTCTCGCTAGTGATCCGGACATAGCACTCCGCGCCGAAAACAAGACAGTCGCACTAGCCCTCGAGGCACTATCCGAAGCCCTAGCGGCTGAGGAACTGACTGCGCTGCGCTCCACGGTGAATAGGGATGATGTGGTACTTGACAAAAGATCCAAGTCCACCTCCTTTAAACCGGCGGACGAAATAGTCAAATTCCAGGTCCATCCAACGGACCCCAATAAAACAGCTTCCATCGGGGCACAGTTAAACCCTAATGTAGACACCGCACTGCGAGAGTTCCTACAAGAGAACTGGGACATTTTCGCCTGGCACCCTTCAGACATGCCAGGAATCCCACGTAGGCTGTACGAGCACAGCCTAAATATCCTAAAAGGATTCAAACCTGTCAAACAAGCTCTTCGGCATTTTTCTGAACCTAAGAGACATGCTATGGGAGAGGAGCTAGCAAAGCTATTGGAGGCCGGATTCATCGGAGATATAAAACATCCGGACTGGCTAGCAAACCTGGTGATGGTACCAAAGAAGGACAAATCCTGGCGCCTGTGCGTTGATTTTAAAGACCTTAACAAGTCTTGCCCAAAGGATCCCTTCCCCCTCCCCCGCATCGATCAAATTATCGACGCTATCGCAGGACACGATTCGTTGTGTTTCCTCGACGCATATTCCGGCTACCATCAAATCAAGATGGCAGAATCAGACCAAGCCGCAACGGCATTTATTACACCATACGGCCCATTCTGCTTCAACACAATGCCCTTCGGGCTCAAAAACATCGGCGCAACATATCAGCGCATGATTCAGACATGTTTGGCAAACCAGATTGGCAAAACAGTGGAGGCATATGTAGATGATGTGGTCGTCAAAACCGGACATGTCGAATCTCTAGTAGATGACTTGAGGCTCACATTTGATAACCTCCGAACATACGACATCAAGCTCAACCCGGAAAAATGCGTTTTTGGCGTCCCAGCCGGAAAGCTCTTGGGCTTCATTGTATCTGGTAGAGGAATTGAAGCAAATCCAGCCAAGATCCGAGCTCTGTCACAATTGGATATCCCAAAGGACCTCAAACAAATACAAAAGTTAACCAGATGCGTGGCGGCTCTAAGTCGCTTTATCTCCCGCTTGGGAGAAAAGGCCCTACCCCTTTACCGCCTCCTTCGGCGCACCGAACACTTCGAATGGACGGATGCAGCCACGGCCGGACTCGACGAAATAAAAGCCATATTGGCAACAAACCCAGTCCTGGCCGCGCCAAACATTGGCGAACCAAGTGGGAAGGTCCCTTCATAATTGACCAAGTCCTGACTGGTGGAGCGTACCACCTGCGAGATGCATCGGATAACCGACTCGAGCCGAACATATGGAACGCAGCCCGTCTCCGAAGATTCTATGCCTAGCGCCGGACTCTATGTTCGTCTCCTTCCTCTGTCCATTTTTTATATATTGTCTGTCTTACATTTCTCTCCTTCTCCTCTTCCTTTCTCTTATAGCCTTAAAGGCTCATCAAATGACGTGCTATTCGCACTTATTAAACCTGGGGGCTTCTTTTACCAGAAGCTTATTTATACGGGCTTCATGCCCAACACATGTGTGACACTTCCGCGTGTACCTTTTATTTCACCATTATATGCATCGATATGACTTAAGTTTTGGCCAAGCTGGGTTGCCTGGCTCCTGTGCTTACCCCTACGTTCCCGATTATTCGGCTAGGAGGTAAAGGGAGCACCTCTGCGATTGTTACTAGCGGATCAGCCGGATGTGTACCTCAGACTGGGTGAAGCCGAAAGCTAGCGTTCTTAAGGGAATATTCGGTCGGTGACCTAAAAGATGATCTTTTTACTTATTTATTTATGGACCCCCAGATGCTTTTTCCTGCGTTTTTTTCGTAGAATGGGCATGCACTTTAGGGCATGCCTCCCAGGGAAAGGAACCCCTAACGGAACTATTCTCCCTGGAAGATGTTTCTTACTAAACATGTAATATAACATAACTAGTCGGGCACTTGTCTGTTCATGCACTAATGACCCCTACGCCTGGTCTCCATGCATTCCCCGGTTCTTATATAACCGCATGGGAATTCGGACACACTCCGGACTGTCAGGTCCCGAGGCTGAAGCGAAAAGGTCGGCCATGACAAACGATCTACAATCCGGCTAGAAGGCATTATAAATGTCAATTAAATTACATAGTCATTCTGACTGATTATATTCCTCTTCAATACCATCTATCAGGCTATCTAATTTATAGTCCTGCTGGGAATACTTTGCGGCCAATTCTACTTGGCCGTATACTAAGCTTACAGGGATCTCCTTCAAATCGGGCCCCACAGGACCGACCTTGGCCATGTGGTTGGGGTCAACCTTTGTGTACCGCATCTTCACCATGGCCCAGGCCTCCCTAGCGCCTTGACGGCAGGCCGTATCTTCCACAATCGGAAGCGCCGCCGTGCTCCCTTTAGCTTCTCCGCAAGCTCTCCAAGACCATCGGGCACGGAGATGGATGGCCACAGGGCCTGGGCGATGCCTCGCATCGCCTTCCGAACTCGCTCGAGTAGTTGCAAGAGCTCGGGAAGAAGGTCACCCATAGAACCGGGCATCTCCTCTGCAGGACGACCTGTTAGCACACCTACAGACATTACTCTGTTAGTCGACTTCCCCGCCGAACTTTCTTTTCTCCAAAGGTTCGTTCAAGCACTTACTAAATATGCCGCGCTGAAGCCGCTGATTCTCCTTAACGGAGTCTGACAGCTGGGCACGAACATCTTTCAGCTCGACGCCCATCTTGGTTTTGGCATCTTGGAGATCGTTCTTCTCCCGCCTCACCTTTGTCAGCACCTTCTCACCAGCCTTCAGCTAGCGTAGGAGGTGTTGCCTTTCCGGATTCAATCCGGCGCCATCTGCAATTTCATTTGTCAGATTCGCACCCATGTCGTGCTTCGCAAAATACTTATCTTTCGAAGTGTATATTACCAGAGGGGGTCTCCTTGGGCTCCCCTGCCGCGGCTAGTGCGGCCTCAAGTTGGGCTTTGCACTCTTCCAGCTCCTGGGACAGTAGGGAATTCTTTTCTGTAAGAACCTGCATAACATATGATCCTTAAAGCAGTTATTCTAACTGTTTCAACACTACTAGGACAAGGGCTATAGATAGGATTGATACTAATGGCGCACCATGGAAGCAATGCGCCAGTACTATATACTAATGGCGCACCGGTTGGTGATGCGCCATTAGTGTGGAAGACACTAATGGCGCACCAGAAACAGGGTGCGCCACTAGTATTAATTTTTTTTCCATTTTTCCATACAAACTAATGGCGCATCAGGTCGAAGTGCCCATTACTAGTTCTAACTAGTAATGGCGCACCAGGCAGACAGTGCGCCATTACTGTAATTTTTTTATTCTTTTTTTTGCAAAACTACTAATGGCGCATCGTTTCACAGTGCGCCATTACTAGTTTAAACTAGTAATGGCGCATTATTACCTGGTGCGCCATTAGTATATATATATATATATTTTTACTTTTTTGCAAAACTACTAATGGCGCACCACCTGCAGGTGCGCCATTAGTAACCAGGGTTACTAATGGCGCATTTGCTGGTGGTGCGCCATTAGTAACCTGGGACCCCAACAAGATATTTTGGACAGCCCCACACCTACCCACTCACTTTCCCCACTTCATTCCCTCCACCTCCTTCTCCAAGCTTTCGGCTGCCTCCTCCTCCTCACCTCATTTCCACCATAGATTCATCAAAATTAAGTGGTGAAATTACCTTTTTTTGATAGGTAAGTAAGGGGAAAGCTATCTTCATGTTGTAGATCTACTTTTTTTCTCCCTAGCTCGCTCCAACAACGTGCACATGCACTTTTTGTGGCCTAACTAGATCTATGTATGTTTGTGGTGTTGCATGTGTTTGTGGTGTTGCATATATGTTTGTGTTTGAAGGTACCGGTATTTGAAATGCGATAGTTGCCAATATTTTGCCGGAGTGTTTTGATTCATTTCCGTTTCGGCAAGAATTTTGGCACTATACATTCTTTTTGGTCCTATTTTTAGGGAAGGTCATGCCAAATTTTTTTTCTTGGTTCTAAAATATCGTTTTACTCTACCCCGCAGGCGACCATGGCCTGCACGATGACTGAAGGCATCATGAATAGGTTTTTGAGCTCCACGAAGGCCGAGATGCTTCAAAAGAACGAGACGGAGATAAGATGTCCGTGTCAAAGATGCAAGCTGAAGAGCCTTATTGCGGACCCGGATTCTGGGCAGGTGCGGGACCACCTGCTCTTGCGTGGTCTCATGGATGGCTATCGGTGGCAAGGTGATGAAGATGACTATGAAGTCGTCCATGGGGGCCGGGCAAGAAATGAGGAAGGGCAACAAGACAAGTACCACCGCGGCGAGGGCGGGCAAGAAGACGAAGAATCTCCAGGACATGATCACGACGGTGATGCTGTACACAGTCATCATGTAGAAGATGTCGTACATGATGATGAGGAAGATCAAGACGAAGGGCATGATCATGAATATGAAGATGCCGGAGCAGACGACGATGGAGGCTGGGTGCAGGACCCTCATATTCAAGAGCTGCTTCTCAAGCAGACGGATAACGCAAGAGCTGCCGCCCAAGAGAAAGCCAAGCTGGATCAACTGGAGATAGACGCGGTTACTCCATGTTATGAAGGATGCAGGCCCGAGGATACCCGCCTGAAAGTAACGCTCATGGCACTGGAGATGAAGGTAAAACACAAAATGACCGACACATGCTTCGACGAGAACATGTCATTCTGGCACGAACGTCTTCCCAAGGGGAACAAGTGCCCGACCAGTTTCGAGGAGGCGAAGAAAATTGTGTGTCCTCTGGATTTACCGCACGTGAAATACCATGTGTGCATGAACAATTGTATCATTTATCGGGACGAGCACGCGGAGTCTACCATATGTCCGGTGTGCGGCGTCACTCGATACAAGAAGAGGAAGAAAGCTCCTCGAAAATCGGTGTGGTACTTCCCGATCACTCCTCGTCCGCAGCGGTATTTCGCGGACCCTAAGGTAGCAAAGCTCCTGCGTTGGCACGCGGATAGGGAGGAGAAGAAGCGGGAAGATGACGGAAATGATCCGGAGATAAATAAAAAAGACAAGATGCTGAGTCACCCTAAGGATGCGAGTCAGTGGCAAGCGTTGAACTTCGAATACCCAGAATTTGGGAAGGATCCAAGGAACATCGTGCTGGGCGCGAGCACCGATGGAGTCAATCCGTTTGGCAGCCAGAGAAGCACACATAGCACCTTGCCTGTGTTTGTGTGGATGTACAACCTTCCCCCCTGGTTGTGCATGAAGAGGAAGTACATTCACATGAGTATGCTAATTGAAGGGCCGAAACAACCAGGGAACGACATCAATCTGTATCTGGGGCTGCTGAAGGAGGAGCTAGACACGATGTGGAAAACGCCAACCAATACGTGGGACGCCGCAGAGAAAGAATATTTCCCTATGAGAGCCGCACTGCTCATGACGGTGCACGACTATCTCGGTTACGGATATCTCGCGGGGCAGGTAGTCCACGGATTTTCTGGATGCGTAAGGTGCATGGATGACACAACGTATCGCCAGCTAGATAGAGATCCCGGGTCTTCGAAAACTGTGTTCATGGGACATCGAAGGTGGCTTCGCGACGATGACCCATGGAGGAAACGCAAGGATTTGTTCGATGGTGAAACTGAACCCCGAAAATGCCCGTGTACGAGGAGCGGCGAGGAAATAGACGAGCTGTTGAAAAATTGGAAAGACTGCCCACTGCCGGGAAAAAAGCAAAAGGCGCCAGAGCCAGAAAAGAAGCGAAAGGCGCCAGAGCCGCTGCTGAAGGTATGGAAAACGAGGTCTGTTTTCTAGGACTTGCTGTACTGGAAGATCCACCGTGTGACTCACGGCCTTGATGTCATGCATATCACGAAGAACGTGTGCGAGAGTCTGCTTGGTACCCTACTTAACATGCCAGAGAGGACCAAAGATGGGCCGAAAGCAAGGGCAGACTTGAAATCAATGGGCATCAGGCAGGAGCTTCATGCTAATGATGATGATGAGGCGAAGCAGGACACAGAAAGTCGTCGCAAAGGCAAAAAGGCCAAGAAGACCAGAAATGACTACCCTCCCGCGTGCTTCACTCTAAGTCAGGAGGAGATCGAGCAGTTTTTCACCTGCCTCCTAGGAGTAAAACTTCCTTACGGTTACGCGGGGAAGATAAGCAGATACCTAGACCCAGCGAGGCAGAAGTTTAGCGGGATGAAGTCTCACGACTGTCACGTGCTGATGACGCAGATACTTCAAGTTGCAATCCGTGGGATCATGGACGCGCACGTCCGTGAAACGCTATTTGGCCTATGCAACTTTTTTGACGTCATCTCTCGGAAGTCGATTGGCGTGAGGCAACTTAGAAGGCTACAGGAAGAGATCGTGGTGATACTATGCGAGCTTGAGATGTACTTCCCGCCCGCTTTCTTCAACGTTATGGTGCATCTGCTAGTCCATATCGTGGAGGATATCATCCAACTCGGGCCGACGTTCCTGCACAGCATGATGCCGTTTGAAAGGATGAATGGTGTCATCAAAGGATACGTTCGCAACATGTCACGTCCAGAGGGAAGTATAGCCAGGGGCTTTCTGACCGAAGAGTGCATCTCCTACTGCACGAATTATCTAGGCATCGAGAACCCCGTTGGTCTGCCCGTCAACAGGCACCTCGGCAGGCTCGCTGGATGGGGTCACCATGAGGGTCGCCGCGAAATGCATGTCGACTTCAAGGGTCGACTCGCCGACTTTGAAAGAGCAAACCTAGTCGCGCTACAACACATAGACGTGGTCGATCCTTGGGTGGTAGAGCACAAAACCTTTATTGAGAAGACGTACAATGACCGAGGCCAACAGAGGACGGACGGAGATATACTCAAAGAGCACAACTCATGTTCACGCGTTGGTTCAAGCAGAAGCTTCTGTCGTACCCTTTACATGAGGATTCTTCCGCGGAAGAACAACTCATATTCGCCTTGTCACAGGGCGCCGAGCACAACCTGATAACCTATGAGGCGTACGATATCAACGGCTACACATTCTACACCGAGGACAAGGACATGAAGAGCGATGGTTATCAGAACTCCGGGGTAACGATGGAATCCTACACCGGTAACGACAAGGACAGATACTACGGAAGGATCGAGGAGATCTGAGAGCTGAGCTACGCTGGGGAGAAGGTCCCGATGTTCCGTGTCAGATGGGCCAAGAGCGTCCTAAAAGAAGACCGGTATTTCACCACCATGGTTATACCCGAAGCCAAATCCAAGACCGCGGGCGCAAACGTCACCGTGAAAAATGAGCCATGGGTACTGGCTTCCCAAGTGGACCAATGCTTCTTCATTACCGACCCGTCAAAGCCCAGTCGTGTTGTCGTGAGCAGAGGCAAAAGGAAGATCATCGGAATGGATGGAGTAGCCAATGAGCAAGACTTCGACAAGTACGACGACCCGAAGATCGAACATGACGACGATGATGAAGTAGCAGCACACACCACAAGAAGAAGCTGGACCACCCTACCTAAAGGACGTCCGTTCCACAGAAGAACTCCATTTGCGAAAAAGAAGGGCAAGAAGATTGTGAACAGATAGCTAGCTAAGATCGATTGTATTTAAATCGTAGTCTTCATTTCTCGATTGTATTTCATGGGATCTTTTTGATATCATGAATATTTTTAAATTTCATGGGAACTTTTTGAATTCATGAGGACACTTGATCTCGATCCCCCTCCATCTCGATCTCGATTCCCCCTCCATCTCGATCTCGATCCCACCCGCACCCTCCCTCGCTAGCTCCACCGCCGCCGACTACCCACTGCAACCCTCCCCCGCTCCACCGCCGCCGATGAGCACCCGGCCCCCCGCACCCTCCCCCTCTCCACCGCCGCCAAAGGGCACCCCCCGCACCCTCCCCCGCTCCACCGCCGCCGCCGATGATATTTTCAAGTAACAAATTTGAACATATTTTTTAAAAAATTATTACTGTTTTTATAAAAAATATTACTGTTATGATTTAAACAAGTTTGAACATATTTAAACACAAATAAATATAAAAAACAGCATTTAAAATGCATAAAAAAATATTGGGGAGCCTGGGAATCAAACCCAGGACCTCCTGGTGTGTGTGCTGCGTGCTGACCAATCGGGCTAGTGGGTGGGTTCTGTTGTAGATAGGGTTAGGTTGTAGATATGGCTAGTGGGCTAGATTAAAACAAAATTCTAATGGCGCACCGAGGGGTGGTGCGCCATTAGAATAGTCGTACTTATGGCGCACGAGGGGGTGGTGCGCCATTAGAAAGCTTCCCCCCACACTAAATCCCCAATCTCTCTAATCTCTCCCCTGCCTCATCGATCTCACCCGCTGCCCCCCCGTGTTCGCCGTCCCCCTCGCCACCCCCTCACCTCCTTCGCCGTCCCCGAGCAGCGTGGCCAGTCCGGACCAGGGAGGAGTGCCCCGACGGGCTGGGAAGCTGCTGCTGCCAAGTGACTCTCGGGCCGGGAGGACCGCCGCCGCAGATCGAGGAGGACCGCCACTGTATATCGAGGACCGCCGCACCGACCAACCTCCTTGCTCATGCCACCCGAACCCGCCCGCCTCTCCCCGACGCCGGCGCGCTAGCCAGCAGGTGAGTGAGGCGACCCTACCCCAATCCCATCTCCTCCCACTGGCAATCCCCATATCCTCGGCACCAGCCGGCGGCATGGTTCTTAGTGGAGCGCCACCGATGGTTCTTTATACAGATAGTGGAACTGCATGACCCATATTTGATTCTCATATTTGATTCCCTGAGATTGAACTGTACTAAGAATTTTTCCCATTGAAATTCAGTACTGTGAAATCTGAAGAAAATTTCAGTGACAAGTATCTTGTTGTCTCTTAATAAGAAATCTGAAGAGAATTGTATTGTGAAAGCATGGAACTGCATTTTCTTTGTTTAGCTGTGTTGGATGGATGCCCAGGGCCTCTTTTGCTTCATGCAAAAATATTCCAGTGAATTTGGATTCATGCAACAATATGAAACATGTAAGAAGTCCATAATGATAGATGTAACATGTAAGAAGTCCATAATTGATTAATGCATCTGTTAGTTTGATAGTTTTTTTAGTGTTGCACCTTTTCCTTCTACAACTTGCAGATGTGCACACAGTTTTTTGTGTTCAGTTTAGGAGTTGGTCCTTGGGAAGCATAAATAAAACATTATTGGCAAGTGCAGTCTTGTTACTCCTACGTATCTACAAATGAGTAGATGAATATTTGTTACTCGAAGAATGTGAACACTTGGTCCATATTCATTTGCAGTGAACATACATTTTCACTGTTCTTATATTATTTGCTTGATGTCAGATTATGCTATGAGGATATTAGTCTAAGCCCAGTCTTGGATGCATTGTTTTATCCTGCGGTGGTTAAACCGGTTCTGAAAATTATCTAGTTTGACCTGTACTTGTCCAGCTATCATAATCTATTCTTTGACCATGGCAGTAGCTGGCATTTTGTTATGATAATTTCAGTATATATCTTACTGTCCTTTGCTGATCTCGTTGTATTTTCAATTCACAGGCAACTCTCCGACGAAGTCTCCTCCAGGTAATATATGTCTCATGCTTTCTAAAGAGTACTAGTATACTGACTAAACTATCCATTTTCTATGCTTAGCTGCTCTGTTGTCTGAATCGTGACACTTTGCCAGCTGAAACTTGCCCATCACACTGTCGCTGCATTGCTCAACTAAAAACACAAATATTTGTAGTTTTTGCCTGTCATAATGCAACTAAGCATACTAGTCTCAACTAAGCATACTAGTTTTTTGTAGCGAGACAGTAAGATAGTGAGACAGTAAGAAGGAAACTTCCCAGATTATGTAGAAAGAAAATACTTGGTTTGACAGCAAGTACCATGACATGAATCAAAAAACATATATGGTGGGAAAAATAAAATGGAAGAAACCTGGGAGGTTCTGGTTAGCTGTATCTCCACCAGTTTGGGTTGGTGAATGTGGATGATTTTTTTTATCCTGTGAACTCATTGTACTGCTACAAGAATTTGGTATCATCATGGTGTAATTTTGTTAACATTCTGGTTTTGTTAGATAGTGGCTACACTAATCTAGAGTGATACAATTTTCCTTCCCATTTGGTATCATCATTTTGAGTGTATACAGTTATAACATCATGTTGGTTTTTTAAGTCTGTTTACAGCTCATGTGGGTTTTAACATCATGTGGGTTGGTGAATGTGGATGATTTTTTTATCCTGTGAACTTGAATGTTGCAATGCTGTTTTCTTCAGAGGCTACTGTCAAAAACTTGAGCTACTGTCTTGCAAAGATGATGATCATCTTGCTAGTTTGCTGGGTTTTGATTCCGACCATTGTGTCGTGATGAATTTGCAGGTACCCTGAGTTGCCCTTGAGTTTGCCGGAATGTCGATTAACTTCCGTTTCGGCAAATTCCGGTACTCCATATGTCCTATTTTCAGCAAAGGTCATGCTAAAATTTTCCGTGAATTTTAGCATGACTTTGCTAAAAATAGGACATATGGGGTACTTGCGACTAATGCATGGGCCGGGGTATCTTAGTACTTAGTTAAGTAGGATAAACTGCCCTGCCATTCTTGCTGCATTAAACCATAGGTGGCAATAGAGCCAAGTTATTAGGCCCAACATAGAATTCTCCTTAGCATCGATAAACCCTAGATGATAAACCCAACATAGGTGGCAATAGAGCCAAGTGATTAGTGCCAAGTGATTAGGCCCAACCTAGGGTGCCTCGGCATTGATAAACCCTAAATGATGAAACTTAACTTGGCTGCCCCGGATGCCTCGGTGCCGATGAGAACCTAAATGATGTACGCTTAGGCTTTTAGGGTGCCTCGGTGTCGACAAACCCTAAATGATGAAAGCTTAGGCTTTTAGGGTGCCTCGGTGTCGACAAACCCTAAATGATGAGACCATGATCTTGTTCCTTGACAATAACCAACTTTTTGACCAAACTTTTTTCCTATTTAGAGCGAAACATGGCCCACAACGATGAGGCCGGTGGTTCGGGCGGCAAGCAATTCTGGGAGCTATCCCAGGAGATGGAGGAACAACCCCACCGCTATGAGGACGCCGCGGAAGACACTGATCTTGATTACACAACCCCTAGTGGCATCGGGGATGACACCACTGATGGTGCCGCCGAGGATGCCACCACTGATGATGGCGGCGCACACACAGATGGCAGCCAACCGAAGAAGCAAAGGAAGGACCGGCGCCTGAATGCGCTCCGCACCCTCAAGGAGGAATTCACTCAAGTGGACTCCGACGGGAATCCAAGGAGCGCAAACATATAGTCAAGGGGTACTCGGTTCAGCTCGGGTGCATTCTTCGGAGCACCGTCTCGATCAACACCGAGAACCTTAGGCATAAGGACCGAGGGAATTAGCGCAACCTCCTGTTCACGAAGCTGCACGAACGATACAAGTTCCCCCCCGAATTTGAAAATACACGCCTCTCAGGGGATAAAGTGAACAGTGCCGCCCTCACGAAGATGAGCACGACCCTGTTTACTTGGAGAAGCGCGGTGAATAGAATGATTGATAAAGGTGATAGTTATGAGAAGATCAAGGCGAAATATCCTTTGATGAGCGAAGATGAGTACAAGGAGTTCAAGATCAAGTGCGAGAGCAGTGCAACCTCCGAATCAAATCAGTGGGGGAAAGAAATGCGGGAGTTGAACTTAGGGGAACACAAACTCGGTCCCGGCGGTTACAGAGTGGCGGAGCCTATATGGGACAAGGAGGACGCGGAGCGTGCTGAGCAAGGCCTACCGCCCTGCTTCAAGAAATACAGCGGTGACAAGTAGACCAGGAACTATGTCAGGGCCCGGTACAAGGAGGACCCAATAACAAAGGAGCTTACCACGGATCCAAAGACCAGGGCGCTTGAGCTTCTTCTGGTAAGGAATACACCCCCGCGTAATTAGCTCCATATGGTTGCACTCTAATTAATCCCCAATATTTCTAAATGGTTCACGTTCCTTTCACGGGACACTGAAAGCAGTAGCGCGGGGTCGTCTAAGAGCTCCCCTTTTGACACCCCTTTAAATAGGGCGTTGAACGTAATGAAAAACAAGGATAAGCTCACTAAGCCGACGTCAGCTGGTCGTGTGGCCGGCAAAGGCTTGTCCACAAAATGGGGGTCATACTATACCGCTGGTGTGCGGAAGGAGAAAAAGACTAGCTCGGAAAGCCAGACGCGCGAGGTTGAAGAACTCAAGGCACAAGTGGCGCAGATTTCGGAGCTTGTCCAAGAGCAAGTGCAACAACAACTTGGAATGACGCTCAACGCCATGGTGCCTACGTTGATTCACGGGCTGACGACGTGGATTGCGGGCGGCCAACAGGGGCCTACCCCGGTTCCCAGCTTCACGGCCAGCAACTTGCACAGCATGCAGGTGGCGCCATTGGTGTCTCCGGCGGCGCCATTGGTGTCTCCAGCGGCGGCGCCATTGGTGTCTCCGGCGGAGGCGGTATTCGTGTCTCCGGCGCCGGCACGGGCATTGGAGCTTAATGCACCCGGGTGTACGCCGGCCGGCACCTCGCCAACAAGCGCCCCCTCTGTCAGTTGCACGCCCGCTGTTGGCGGTGCCTCGACATTAGCCGAGCTCGACGGCATCACGGTAACTAAGCCTCTCGGCCGATGACTTCATCTCCTTGCCTTTGACTGGGCATCCCTGACGCCTTGTACATGTTTTCGCAGGGCACCGCCGACGTTCCTTGCACTCTTCTGCACTTCGTGGGCGCCGAGTTGGTCGATGTCGCCAAGGGCAGAATCGTTCAATCGGGCAACCCCATGTTCCACGGTAATCCGATGCCACCCACAATGTATAGGGTTGAAGTGGTTCGGGTGCTGCCAGGCTGCGACGACCTGTTACCTCCGATTCGACCTGCTGGGGCCGACGAAGAAGATGAGATGACCCTCAGCGCCTGCGTAAACTGGCCCCTGCTTTGGCCAAAGAGCCAGATTCGTTTTGGGGCGGGGGACACCACCCCATAGACAAGACCGCCAGTCGTGCCGGCGCCAAGCCATGGCAAGAACGTCGCAACGCTACCGGACCTGCCGGACATCCCTATGGTACAGGATCCGGACAGCACTATGGCACAGGATCCGGACGGCGACGACAACTACGACGGTACATTTACCAACGTTGATAAGTACTTTGCCGAACATGGGTACGCTGACGAGTTATGCGGGCCTCTTTCTCAAGAACCCAACCAAGACCACCACGATCTAGCTGGTACGACGGAGAAATCCAATTGCAACAGGCGTCGTCTGGCGTTCAGTTCTCAAGACACGCCTCCAGCTCCCGCCTTCACCGAGCCTCAGATAGCTGAGGTGCGAAATATTATCAGCCCCAACACGCTCAAGAAGGTGGTCTGTGAGCAGAACTCGGTCCCATTACAGGAGATCAAGAAGAAGGGACGGAAACGAAAGACTAACAAGGGCGCCGGTGCGAGCCAGCCGGCACCGAGTTCGATCCGTGCTCAGGACGGGCCACCTTCACCTAAGGATATCTCGAGGAGGGTGCATGTGGCGGGTAGGGCGATTCTACCGCCAAATATGCTGAATGCTGCAACCGGTGCTATGCGGAGTCTACACGACAATGTTCTTTCTTTGGAGAAGCGGCGTCTCAGAGAGAAGGATGTGGCATACCCGGTTTTCGTGGCCAAGGTGCCAGAGGGCAAGGGCTTTGTGGATGGCGACATCGGGGGTACGATCGTCCTGCGGTTTGATGACATCTTTGCTATGTTTAACCTTCATCTGCTACACTACACCTTCGTTCGGCTGTTTTCGCTGAGTATGGAGATGCGGATCATTAGAGACAAGACCCCGGACATCGTGATAGTCGACCCCTTCTACATGCGTGCCAAGCACTTGAGCAGCGCTGGGGACCGCCAAGTTGCGAGTTCACACCTCGAAGGAGTCATTCTGGCAAACCCAGATAAGGATAACTTCCTTGTGGCTTACTTTCCTGAGTAAGTCATCCCTTAACCGCCCCGTAACATATGATTTCTTAGATTTCGATCGTTCTTTTTTTTCTAACATTCCGTGTTCTGTGCAGTGACACACATTGCACACTCATCCTCTTAAGCCCGAAATATTCCATGGCCACGTATTTCGACCCGAACCATAACTCCAACATAGACTACACAAATGTCAAGAAAGTTCTTGATGATGTTCTCCCCGGCTACACCAAATCTGGAGGCACCTTCACCAGGGCAGTTCGTAAGTACGGCAAGCACATGTTATCACACAATACGAAGTTCTGCTGCGTCAAGCAGCCGCCTGGCGGTCAGAAGGATGCCTACTACACCCTCCATCACATGCGGGCGATCGTAAGGGACCATCATCAACATCTGCTACCAGATAATCTCAAAGATTGGGCCGCGAGCTTGTCGGCAGTCCAGGACGTGGACCTCAGACAAGAATTCTTTCGCATCCAGTCGGATTTTGCGGACATCATCCATCAAGATGTCCTTCATACCTCGGGGCAGTTCTTCCTAAGATATCAACCGTCCAACAGTGAGATAGATGAAACGCTACAAATGCAGGGTGACAACGACCGCGATTTCATGACCATCACGACAGACGGCGGCTTCATCCACGCTCCTGTCCGATGAGTCGAGTCGAAAGTAGTGATGTGTAGTTCTGAAACATTGATTGGCTCATGTTGTAATTATACTTTAATGAATTCGTATGTCTCTTTGGTTTGGACAGTCGATCAACTTAGATGTAATCAATGCTATTTATTAGTAGGACCATGAATCGTGCTATTAATGTCTTGCTTTTCTCTTCCAATCCTTTTGTTGCATACTTACATATTGCTTATGTATTGTGTGTTGTTTGGCTTGTGCATAGAGATGCCGTCGTATGTCATGTACAAGGGTAAGGTTCCCAGAGTCTACGACGACTGGGAGGAGTGTCGGAGACAGGTTCATCGTTTCAGCGGTAACAATTACAAAGGGTACACCACTAGGGTGGAGGCCGAATGTAGATACGCCCGCTATCTAGTGGGAGAGAGGAGGGAGCGTTGGAGGAACCAGATGAAGACCAGTTTGATCATGATGGTGCTCATCGTGATGACCACAGCTCTCTTCTATGTGATGGTAGTTTAGATGATCGATATCGATTTGTAATGTGAAGGCAAACTCGATACTCGCGGTCTTGAGACTTGTAATGTTTTATCTTTGTTCGGTCTTTTGAATTCGGAGACTAATATGATGAATTGTATTCGGAGACTAATCTTCTATTGTATTCGATGAATCTGATGTTGCTGTGTGCTGCTGTCTATATTCTGTCCAATAATATATTTTGTAACCTGTGCAAAAATCAGAAAAGCAAAAAAAAAAATAAAACCTAATATTCATACTAATGGCGCAGCACACAAGACACTAATGGCGCACTGTGATCATCACACTAATGGCGCATTAACTGCTGGTGCGCCATTAGAATGCCAAAGCACATGGGTATATATGGCCCCTTGGGAGGCATTCTAATGGCGCACTGCAGGCTATACTAATGGCGCACTGCAGGCTATACTAATGGCGCACTACGTGGTGCGCCATTAGAACACCAGATACTAATGGCGCACCAGTGGTGCGCCATTAGAATTTAATTCTAATGGCGTGATGCCAGTGGCGCACCGGTAGTGCGCCATTAGAAGGCAAATTCAGTGCGCCACTAGCATGCCTTTTCCTAGTAGTGCAAGTCTCGGGGGCTACTGGTATATATATATATATATATATATAATTACCAAAATTTTCTTACCCGTATGTCTTTTACATATTGCTCCGTGGCTCTGGCTAGACCATTTTGAGTGGCACGGAGGTACACATCTCCTGAATTGAAGGCATCTAATGCCTCTCGGGAGAAACAAGCGTCGCAAAGAATTGTCCGGCGACGCCTGTGGTTCATGGCACTCTCCACCTCAGAGTTGGTGGCAGACAACCTGTCCACGTCCTCCGTCGGAGGAGTGTCCGGTGTGTGCCTTGTGTTCGCCTCCGCCTCCGGACCAGGCTTTGGAGCCTGGCTGGTGGAGGCGCGATTGGCAGCCTCTCCGGATATAGTCCGGCGAGGTCTCTTTGTCCTGAAGAGAGCAAGAATGTTAACATGCCTTGAAGGTATAACACCTGGGATAAGGGGGTGTGCCATACCTTTGCGGTGATGTCTCGATCCGGACTGCACCTCTTTTCTGCCCACGGGGCCCTGCGGCCCCTCGTTGGCTTGTCGCCGCAGGTTCGGCCTCCGGTCTCAAAAACCTCCCCTGCAAAGCTCGGTTGTAATCAGGAAACTGAAAACACGAGAGGGCGGACCCCTATTCGGGGTACTGGGACTTCGATCTCAGTTAGCTGGGAGGCCGGGATTATCCTTGGGTAATCGGCCGTAATGGCCACCAAGGCGTTGTCCTTGCTCAATTGATGAAACACTCCATCAATCAGCTCCACAGATAAGTCTGGATCCTCTTGAGAGGCCGGGTCGAGGGACCGTCCTGGGTCCTCGGGTTGTGGAGGAGGGCTGTTTATTTCTTTAACAGCCTGGCGCAGTTCCTGCGTTAAAGTCGTTAGACTGAATATTTAATAATGGGAATATAAAACGGATGGGCAAGTAAACCACTTACCCAGCTTTGGGGATTGTACATAGAAAATCCACCCTGCTGGTTGATGCGGAGAAATTCCTCCTCCTCTCCCTTGTACAAACCGGACAAGGTCTTTGTTAGGGCCGCAGCCGAATCCGGTCCCTTACGGCCGTAGCGGGTGGCGTCGTCCTCCCCGTTGAAATCCCACATGGGGTGGCCTCTGTACTGTAGCAGCTGCACCCCTCGCATGATGCATGCGGCCATGACCCCGATCATGGTCAGTCCGGAATGAGCTAACAATCTTATCCGGCTCATCAGGTAATGGACGTCCTTATCACTTTCCCTCTGAGGGCTCCGTGGACGCCAACTTAGGCGCTTCTTTAGTGGAGCACTGTCGAACTCAGGGATGCCGATCCGGACAGGATCCGGCAGCGGGACGTCCTCTATGTAAAACCATTCCGAAGGCCAGTCCTCGGACGCCTTCTTTGGGGTTCCGGATAGATATCCGGTCCCGGCGATGCGCCACACTTCGGCTCCACCCACTTGATATATCGACCCCTTCTGAGAGCGGGGCACAAGGCAGAATAGCTCTTTCCACAGCCCGAAATGATCCTCAACACCCAAGAATTGCTCGCAGAGGGCTACGAAGCCCGCGATATGCAATACGGAGGCAGGCGTAAGATTGTGTAGCTGGATGCCATAGAACTCCAGGAGCCCCCGGAGAAACGGATGGATTGGAAATCCGAGCCCTCTTATTAAATAAGGGACGAAGCATACCCGCTCTCCTTTGGAGGGATTAGGGGCACTCTCCGCTTACTCTCCGCCATTATAGATGGCAAGACCGGCTCGAACCGGGACCATATAGGCCGGGGGGAGAAATCCCTTGGTCTAGAGCGTCACTAGCTTGCCATGCGGGATGGAGCATCTCTCCCAATATCCAGGCTGAGGGCTGGAGGGGCGAAAGGAGGAGTTGCGACGGCTGGCCATGGTGGTATGGACCTTTGTCGGATGCGCTCTGATGAACACTCGCGAAGGGGAGAAGGTGTGGTTTGGATCTAAATCCTCGTCCCCTTAAATGGGCGGCTCATTTACGCGGCTAGGGGTGTGGATGTAAAAACACTCAGACTTTTCATATTCGTTTGACACGTGGGAGACGGCCATTATTGGGCATAGAAGCCGAGGAGCGCAACATTTACAAGAAACCGGACTTTATTCGACAGGTACACGGAATTTGAAGGAGAACCCATCTTGCAATGCCGACGACAATCTGCACGCCGGACTCATCGTCATTAAAGCCTGGTTCGGGGGCTACTAAGGGAGTCCTGGATTAGGGGGTGTCCGGATGGCCGGACTATACCTTCAGCCGGACTCCTGGATTATGAAGATACAAGATTGAAGACTCCGTCCCGTGTCCGGAAGGGACTTTCCTTGGCGTGGAAGGCAAGCTTGGCGATACGGATATGCAGATCTCCTACCATTGTAACCGACTTTGTGTAACCCTAACCCTCTTCGGTCTCTATATAAACCGGAGGGTTTTAGTCCATAGGACAACAAGCAGAACAACAATCATACCAAAGGCTAGCTTCTAGGGTTTAGCCACTCCGATCTCGTGGTAGATCTACTCTTGTACTACCCATATCATCAATATTAATCAAGCAGGATGTAGGGTTTTACCTCCATCAAGAGGGCCCGAACCTGGGTAAAACTTCGTGTCCCTTGCCTCCCGTTACCATCCGGCCTAGGCGCAAAGTTCGGGACCCCCTACCCAAGATCCGCCGGTTTTGACACCGACAATCATCATTACATCATTGTCCGATGTGAGGAAAGGATGATGGAGACTATGATTCCCCCACAAGTCGGGATGAGACTCCGGACGAAAAATAATTAAAAAAAAGAGGCCATAAAAAAGAGAGAAAAGAAGCCCCAAACAAAAAAATGAGAGAAAAAGAGAGAAGGGACAATGTTACTATCCTTTTTCCACACTTGTGCTTCAAAGTAGCACCATGATCTTCATGATAGAGAGTCTCTTATTTTATCACTTTCATATACTAGTGGGAATTTTTCATTATAGAACTTGACTTGTATATTCCAATGATGGGCTTCCTCAAATGCCCTAGGTCTTCATGAGCAAGCAAGTTGGATGCACACCCACTTAGTTTCTTTGATGAGCTTTCATATATTTATAGCTCTAGTGCATCTGTTGCATGGCAATCCCTACTCCTTGCATGGACATCAATCGGTGGGCATCTCCATGGCCCATTGATTAGCCGCGTTAATGTGAGACTTTCTCCCTTTTGTCTTCTCACACAACCTCAATCATTATATTCTATTCCACCCATAGTGCTATGTCCATGGCTCACGCTCATATATTGCGTAAAAGTTGAAACAGTTTGAGAAGGCTAAGTATGAAACAATTGCTTGGCTTGTCATCGGGGTTGTGCATGAGGGAAGCATTTTGTGTGACGAAAATGAAGCATGGAAAAACTATATGATTTTGTAGGGATAAGTTTTCATTGGCTATGGTATTTTGATAAGACATAATTGCTTGATTAGCATACTTAGAGTATTACTATTTTTATGTCAACAATAAACTTTTATCTTGAATCTTTCGGATCTGAACATTCATGCCACAATAGATAAAAAAACATTGAAGAACATGCTAGAAAGCATTCCACATCAAAAATTCTGTTTTTATCATTTACCTACTCGAGGACGAGCAGGAATTAAGATTGGGGATGCTGATACGTCCCCAACGTATCTATAATTTTTCATTGTTCCATGCTATTATATTATCTGTTTTGGATGTTAATGGGCTTTATTTCACACTTTTATATTATTTTTGGGACTAACCTATTAACCCAAGGCCCAGTGCAAATTGCTGATTTTTTTGCCTATTTCAGTGTTTCGTAGAAAAGGAATATCAAACGGAGTCCAAACAGAATGAAACCTCCAGGAGCGTGATTTTTGGAACAAACGTGATCCAGAGGACTTGGAGTGGACGTCAAGAAATGGACAAGGTGTCCACGAGGCAGGGGGCGCGCCTACCCCCCTGGGCGTGCCCTCCCCCCTCGTGGCTCAACCGACCTACTTCTTCCTCCTATATATGTTCACATACCCCGAAAACATCCAGGAGCACCACGAAACCCTATTTCCACCGCCGCAACCTTCTTTACCCAAGAGATCCCATCTTGGGGCCATTTCCGGAGCTCCGCTGGAGGGGGCATTGATCACGGAGGGCCTCTACATCAACTCCATGGCCCCTCTGATGATGTGTGAGTAGTTTACTTCGGACCTTCGGGTCCATAGTTATTAGCTAGATGGCTTCTTCTCTCTCTTTGGATCTTAATACAAAGTTCTCCTCGGTCTTCTTGGAGATCAATTCGATGTAACTCTTTTTGCGGTGTGTTTGTCAGGATTCGATGAATTGTAGGTTTATGATCAAGTCTATCTACGAACAATATTTGATTCTTCTCTGAAATCTTTTATGCATGATTGGTTATCTTTGCAAGTCTCTTCGAATTATCAGTTTGGTTTGGCCTACTAGATTGATCTTTCTTGCAATGGGAGAAGTGCTTTTCTTTGGGTTCAATCTTGCGGTGCTCGATCCCAGTGACAGAAAGGGAAACGACACGTATTGTATTGTTGCCATTGAGGATAAAAAGATGGGGTTATATCATGTTGCTTGAGTTTATCCCTATACATCTGTCGTCTTACCTAAGGCGTTACTCTGTTCTTATGAACTTAATACTCTAGATGCATGTTGGATAGCGGTTGATGTGTGGAGTAACAGTAGTAGATGCAGGCAGGAGTCGGTCTACTTGTCACGGACGTGATGCCTATATACATGATCTTGCCTAGATATTCTCATAATTATTCGCTTTTCTATCAATTGCTCGACAGTAACTCGTTCACCCACTGTAATACATATGCTATCTTGAGAGAAGCCACTAGTGAAACCTATGGCCCCCGGGTCTATTTTCCATCATATAAGTTCCCAATCTATTTTACTTTGCAATCTTTACATTCAATCTATATCATAAAAATACCAGAAATATTTATCTTATCATTATTATCTCTATTAGATCTCACTCTCATAAGTGACCGTGAAGGTATTGACAACCCCTTTATCTCGTTGGTTGCGAGGTTCTTATTTGTTTGTGTAGGTACGAGGGACTTCTGTGTGGCCTCCTACTAGATTCATACCTTGGTTCTCAAAAACCGAGGGAAATACTTACGCTACTGTAGCGACCAGACCTCAAATAGTCTGATCTCTGTTGTCCGGTGTCATCCCTGGATCAGTAATGCTGACACCACACAGTACTCGAAGGATTTATATCAGAGTAGCAATCACACACTTATTACATCGGGTGTCTCAAAAGAGAACTTATTACAATAAATATGGCTTAAGGCCATCTAATAACAATAACAGCGGAAGGCTTGGAAGATAAGTGAGTCCATCAACTCCAACGGCATCACTGAGTATAGAACCACGACCTAAAAACTCCTTAATCGTCGTCTGAAAAGTCTGCAACATTAACATTGCAGCCCGAAAAAGGGTCAGCACATGGAATATGCTGGCAAGGTAACACATAGAGAGTAATGGAATGCAACAGCTATACTATATGCATATTTGGCTGGTGGAAAGCTCTATGGTTACAGTTTTTGCGTAAAGCCAATTTTTCCCTACTTCAAAGGAATAAAATTAATTACTATCATGGTGGTTGTTAAACATTGAGAATGGTTGACAGCATTCTCTATCCCAATTAAGAATCATTAAACCCAACAAAATTAACTTTAGAGTAACATGTTGAGATTCACATGATAATCCAAGTACTAGATACTCAAGATGTCCATAACCGGGGACACGGCTAACCATGGTTAGTTTGTTACACTCTGCAGAGGTTTGCGCACTTTTCCCCACAAGACTCGATCGCCTCCGTTGGATTTCTCGCACTACATGGTGTTTGAGAAATGGATGACCGAGACATAGTCTTTTAGAAGCGCTAGCACCTTACGATGGATAGACCGGTACACCTACTTTCCCCTACATCTGCTAGTCTACCCTGTAAGAGTTCGCACGACTTACTCAACTATGCCAGAGCCCATAATGGCTTGTGGCTGCACATGGAAGTTTCTAGTATGAATAATCTCATGATCCCTTTGAGCCTGGGTGGCGGTCCAAAAGAAAAACAGGCAAGTCCTGGAATACCCAGGTGCCTCAATCCACCCAGATGTGTGTTTAGGTTGCCACCTTAGATAAACCCTTAATTAACAATCTCACATCTGTCATGGATAACTCACCCAATCCACGTCTACTAGCATAGCATGGCATAATAAGCAAACGTAGAAGTAACTCCCAAAGGTTTGATAATAAACAGGTAATAGGTACTACCTCATCTACTTCCCATCCCACAATTTAAGTTAGATCCTAATCATGCAATGTGTGAGGATTGATCTAATGCAATAAAACTGGGTAGTAGAAAGAGGTATGATCAAAGTGTTACTTGCCTTGCTGATGATCCGCGAAACCTAGAGATTCGAAGTAACAGGCGGCGCACTCCGGGTATCTATCGCAGAAAACAAACAAGCATACAATAAGTACTCATCTAATGCACAGGTAAAACTCAAATAGAAGATCTAACCAGAAAGTTCAACTTAAGAACCCTGGTTTGCAAAAAGAATCAAATCGAACGAAGCAAAAGAAATCAAACGGCGAAAGAAAACAACTTCGTTCTAGTAATCTGGATCTAGGGATTTTACACTAGCAAAAACTTGTTTAAGTTGATTATTCGGAAAGAGAGTTTCGAGACGAAACTCCAGGCGCTTGAATCGCCTGATTCCGATAAACGAGTGAAAAGTTATACTAAAACAAAAATCGGATCAGAAATCGCGATCAGAAAATAACCGCGGAAAATCCGACGAAAAAGAAAAAAGGACGAACAGAATTTTTTTTAACGGCACGGAAGTCGAGGCGGCGGCGAACCTTGGGCGGCATGCAACTCCGGCGAGTCGGCGACGGGTCCGGTGACGGCGGCGGCGGCTATGGGCTACGGTTTCGGTGCAGGCGCGGCTATGGGCCTGGGGCTCGGGTGCGGCGCTATATAAAGGCGCCCCCGGGCGGAGTCCCGCTCGGGTACGGCTCATAGTCGGTTTCGTTTTTTTAAATAATTACGCTCGGAAGAAAAATAAAAAGAAATACTAAACGGACTCCAAAAATCACGAAATAAATTTTCCCGGGTTTCAAAAATCAAGCCTGATAAAGTGAACATTTATCTGGGCCCAAACTACAACTTTGAAAAACGCGCATTTTTCCTAAATTCAAATAAAAATACCGAAAAACTCCGAAATAAATCTTATTTGATTTTTGTATTAAATCCACAATATTTCTATATTTTGGGAAAGTCATTTTATTCCCTCTCTCATATTTTTGTAATAGAAATAATTGATGATAAAATAAATAAAATCAAATGATCCTGTTTACATAATTTGAGAAAACTCAAATATGTAAATAACGAAATCCCCAACTCTCTCCGTGGGTCCTTGAGTTGCTTAGGATTTTCTAGGATCAAAACCAAAAGCAAAATAAAATATGATATGCATGATGATCTAATGTATAACATTCCAAATTGAAAATTTGGGATGTTACAAACCTACCCCCCTTTAGATGAATCTCGCCCTCGAGATTCGGGTTGGCTAGGAAATAGGTGAGGGTGGTCATTGAGAAAATCTTCCTCTCGCTCCCAGGTGGCTTCATCCTCCGTGTGGTGGCTCCACTGAAGTTTGCAAAACTTGATAACCTTGCTGCGAGTAACTCGGCTGGCAAACTCGAGAATCTTGACTGGTTTCTCCTCATAGGTCAAATTGTTATCCAACTGAATTGCTTCCAATGGCACTGTGTCTCTCAAAGGTATGTCAGCCATCTCCGCGTCACACTTCTTCAACTGAGAAACATGGAACACATCATGAACTCCTGTCAATCCTTCTGGTAATTCCAACTTGTAGGCCACTTCTCCCATACGCTCCAAAACTCGATATGGCCCTACAAATCGTGGCGCTAACTTCCCCTTAACTCCAAAGTGCTTAATCCCTCGAAGTGGGGATACTCGAAGATAAACTGTGTCTCCAACTTCGTAAACTGTCTCCTTGCGTTTAGAATCTACGTAGCTCTTCTGCCTGGACTGGGCTACCTTGAGCCTATCGCGAATCAACTTCACCTTCTGTTCAGACTCTTTAATCAGATCTGGTCCAAACAACTGGCGGTCTCCAACTTCGTCCCACGACAACGGTGTCCTGCACCTCCTTCCGTACAAAGCTTCGAAAGGGGCCATCTTCAAACTGGTCTGATAGCTATTATTGTAAGAGAACTCTGCATATGGCAAATTATCGTCCCAACTAGATCCATAATCTAGCGCACAAGCTCTCAACATATCCTCCAAAATCTGATTGACTCTCTCGGTCTGTCCATCTATCTGCAGATGAAAAGCTGTACTAAATTCTAGCCTAGTACCCAAAGTCTCATGCAACTGCTTCCAGAACTTTGAGGTAAACTGGGTTCCTCTATGTGATACGATACTCCTCGGAACTCCATGCAGACATACGATCCTGGTCATGTATATCTTTGCCAACTTAGCACTGGTGTAAGTGGTCTTTACTGGGATGAAATGAGCTACCTTCGTCAATCGATCGACTACAACCCAAATCGAGTCATAGCCTGAACGAGTCCTTGGTAATCCCGTGATAAAATCCATGCCTAGCTTATCCCACTTCCATTCGGGTATCGGCAATGGTAGTAACAATCCTGCTGGCTTTTGATGCTCTGCCTTTACTCTCTGACATACGTCACAAACTGCTACATACTCCGCAATATCCTTCTTCATTCCGGTCCACCAGAAAATATCCTTTAAATCCAAATACATCTTGGTATTTCCTAGGTGAATCGAATACGGTGAATCATGTGCCTCTTGCAGAATCAACTTTCTGATCTCCGGGTCATTGGGTACATAAACACGGTCTTCAAACCATAGGGTGTCGTGCTCATCCTCACGAAATCCTTTAGCTTTTCCTTCTTTCATTTTCTCCTTTATAGCGGCAATCTCTTTGTCAGTTTTCTGAGCTTCTCTGATTCTATCCATCAAAGTTGTCTGAATCTCTAATGCTGCTACACAGCCTCTCGGAACTATTTCCAAACATAGTTCACGAAGATTTTCTGCTAACTCCTTGGGTATTTCTCCCGTCATTAACGTATTGACATGGTTCTTGCGGCTTAATGCATCAGCTACTACATTAGCCTTCCCGGGATGATAATGCAATCTCATATCATAATCCTTGATGAGCTCCAACCATCTCCTTTGTCTGAGGTTCAACTCCTTCTGCGTGAAAATGTACTTCAAACTCTTGTGATCCGTGTACACCTCACAATGGTTTCCAATGAGGAAATGTCTCCATGTCTTCAATGCATGCACTACGGCTGCTAACTCCAAATCATGCGTGGCATAATTCAATTCGTGAGGCTTCAGTTGTCGTGAAGCATACGAAACAACTCTCCCTTCCTGCATAAGCACTGCTCCAAGTCCTCGACATGAAGCGTCGCAATACACCTCATAATCCTTGGTTTGATCTGGCAAAATCAACACCGGTGAGGTAACCAAGCGTTTCTTCAATTCCTAAAAACTAGCCTCACACTCCTCAGTCCATTTGAACTTAGTATCCTTCTTCAACAACTCCGTCATAGGCTTCGCAATCTTTGAGAAGTTCTCAATAAATCTCCGGTAGTATCCTGCGAGTCCCAGAAAACTCCGGATCTCTCCAATTGTCGTTGGGGCTTCCCACTTGGTCACGGTTTCAACTTTAGCGGGATCTACTGTTATACCTTCTCCAGATATAACGTGTCCGAGGAATCCTACTTCCTTCAACCAAAACTCACATTTTCTGAACTTGGCATATAACTGATGTTCTCTGAGTTTCCAAGTGCCAAACGCAAATGCTCCTTATGCTCCTCTTCATTCTTCAAATAAACCAGGATATCATCAATGAACACTACGACGAACTTATCCAAAAACTCCATAAACACTTTGTTCATCATGTTCATAAAATAGGCAGGCGCGTTAGTCAAACCAAATGACATAACGGTATACTCATACAGTCCATATCTTGTGGTGAATGCTGTCTTAGGTATGTCCTGCTCTCGAATCTTCAACTGATGGTACCCTGATCGCAAATCGATCTTGGAAAACACTTTAGCTCCTCGCAATCGATCAAACAGATCATTGATCATTGGTAGCGGGTACTTGTTCTTGATTGTTACTTCATTCAATCCTCGATAGTCAACAACCATCCTTAACGATCCATCCTTCTTCTCTACTAGAAGTACTGGTGATCCCCAAGGAGAAGAACTTGGGCGAATATATCCCTTATCCAGTAACTCCTTAATTTGCTTCTTAATTTCCACCAAATCCTTTGCTGGCATCCTATATGGTCTCTTTGATATTGGCCCGGTGCCTGGCAATAGCTCAATCAAGAACTCAATATCTCTATCTGGTGGCATGCCTGGCAACACTTCGGGAAATACATCAGGAAAATCCTTTACCACTGGTACTTCCTCCTGCACAACTCCTGATAAGGAATTTACCTGTGTCCTGTTTGGCGCATGTCGAGATACATACTTGATCCTTCTTCCTTCTGGCGTTGTGAGCAAAATTGTCTTACTGGCGCAATCGATGTTTCCTCCATACATCGACAGCCAATCCATACCAAGAATCACATCCAGACCTTGGGATTCCAGAATAATTAAATCCGCTGGGAAAACATGCCTTCCTATACTTAATGGCACTTGAAAACATCCTTGACTGGCCAACTGTCCGTCCTCCTTGGCGCAAGTTACGAAACTCACGCGTCTTCATGGCCATTGCTCCTGCTGAAACATGGGCAGTACGAAAAGCCTGCTGAAACTTGTCCCATGTGACAGTGTCGACTGGGAAGGTGGCTTTGAAATTCTCCCACCAGGATGCTGCGGGTCCTTCTAACTGATGTGCGGCAAACTTCACCTTCTCCGCATCTGTGCATCCTGCTGTGCTCAACTCCCTAGCTATCCTGCGGAGCCAATCATCTGCTACTATCGGCTCGGTGCTACTGGAAAACACCGGCGGATTCAGCCTAAGAAAACGGGCTAAGTGGTCAACAGGTGGTGGTGGTGGTGGGTTGTTGTTGTTGTTCCCCTGATTCTGATTCTGAACTAGTAACTGCAACAAGGTGTTCTGCTGCTGGATCAACTGGGTGAGCTCCGGCGGAAAGGCAAATCCGGGGTCACGTCTCGGAGGCATCTGAGGGTTTAGAAAAGATGAGATATAAGAATAGAGGGGGTCTAAAGAGAAAACACTACCCATATGCACATGAGGAAAAAGCAAACAATTCACTTCAGTCAAACAAACAAAGGCATACAATCGATCTAACTATCGCAAAGTGCTCAGACTACTATATTTACATGGTGGACTACTACTATTGATGAGGTGGTCTACTAAAAATATTCTATGGTTGTAGACTCCATGATATCTGCTCCTGCTTCATCAACATAGTCATCATCGCTACTATCTGCTTCCGAGTCGGTGCCGTCGATGATGATGTAGTCTTCCGGGCTAATCTCCTTGGGTTCTTCGTCTTCATCTACTGGTGTCGGGCCTCCCATAAATATTCCAATCTTCTTGATCAGATCGTCATTCTTCTCCACCAATACTTCAATTTCTTCTTCATAATCTTCATGTGTAGCCTTGAGTTCTTCCTCCAGTTCCTTGATTCTAGTCTTAGCCTTCTTCAGATCTATCATGTCGGCGCACATCTGATTCTCCTGGCGTCGAATGTGCTGATTTAACTCCTGAATAAAAGCTGAAATTGATCTATCTTTCCTGGTGCTGATCATCTCCCAGTGTTCATCTGGGCGTCCGCAAATCTGGTAGATAGTATCCTTGAGATCCTTGCGGTAGACTTCTCCAATGCGTCCCATGGCGATGTGAGCTGCCATACTCTTTCCTAGACTCCAAGTTGGTGCATCAAAAGAAAACTCTATGGGCTCAGTGACTGGCACGAACGTCCTTCCTGGAACTTGAACTTGAATCATCCAGCGCTCTTCTTCAGGTAAAGTGGCGTTGTAGGTTCCCGTGAAGCTTGATACTCCTATGTTCAGGTATCTAGTGACTTCCTTCAAGTGGCGTCCAAAGGGTGTATCTTCATCTGGTTGGGTGAACTTGTTCCTTGCATCTGCCATCCTAAAGAGTAGAAAAGATGAGAAGTCAGAAGAGAAGAGAGTGAGTAGTGATCTAGGTCTTTTAGCTTAGTGGTCGTGTCCTACAGTCAGTGTGTGCTCTGATACCATCTCTGTAGCGACCAGACCTCAAACAGTCTGATCTCTATGCTCCGGTGTCATCCCTGGATCAGTAATGCTGACACCACACAGTACTCGAAGGATTTATATCAGAGTAGCAATCACACACTTATTACATCGGGTGTCTCAAAAGAGAACTTATTACAATAAATATGGCTTAAGGCCATCTAATAACGATAACAACAGAAGGCTTGGAAGATAAGTGAGTCCATCAACTCCAACGGCATCACTGAGTATAGAACCACGACCTAAAAACTCCTTAATCATCGTCTGAAAAGTCTGCAACATTAACGTTGCAGCCCGAAAACGGGTCAGCACATGGAATATGCTGGCAAGGTAACACATAGAGAGTAATGGAATGCAACAGCTATACTATATGCATATTTGGTTGGTGGAAAGCTCTATGGTTACAGTTTTTGCGTAAAGACAATTTTTCCCTACTTCAAAGGAATAAAATTAATTACTATCATGGTGGTTGTTAAACATTGAGAATGGTTGACAACATTCTCAATCCCAATTAAGAATCATTAAACCCAACAAAATTAACTTTAGAGTAACATGTTGAGATTCACATGATAATCCAAGTACTAGATACTCAAGATGTCCATAACCGGGGACACGGCTAACCATGATTAGTTTGTTACACTCTGCAGAGGTTTGCGCACTTTTCCCCACAAGACTCGATCGCCTCCGTTGGATTTCTCGCACTACATGGTGTTTGAGAAACGGATGACCGAGACACAGTCTTTCAGAAGCGCTAGCACCTTACGATGGATAGACCGGTACACCTACTTTCCCCTACATCTGCTAGTCTACCTTGTAAGAGTTCGCACGACTTACTCAACTATGCCAGAGCCCATAATGGCTTGTGGCTGCACACGGAAGTTTCTAGTATGAATAATCTCATGATCCCTTTGAGCCTGGGTGGCGGTCCAAAAGAAAAACAGGCAAGTCCTGGAATACCCAGGTGCCTCAATCCACCCAGATGTGCGTTTAGGTTGCCACGTTAGATAAACCCTTAATTAACAATCTCACATCTGTCATGGATATCGCTCACCCAATCCACGTCTACTAGCATAGCATGGCATAAGCAAACGTAGAAGTAACTCCCAAAGGTTTGATAATAAACGGGTAATAGGTACTACCTCATCTACTTCCCATCCCACAATTTAGTTAGATCCTAATCATGCAATGTGTGAGGATTGATCTAATGCAATAAAACTGGGTGGTAGAAAAAGGTATGATCAAAGTGTTACTTGCCTTGCTGATGATCCGCGAAACCTAGAGATTCGAAGTAACAGGCGGCGCACTCCGGGTATTCTATCGCAGAAAATCAAACAAGCATACAATAAGTACTCATCTAATGCACAGGTAAAACTCAAATAGAAGATCTAACCAGAAAGTTCAACTTAAGAACCCTGGTTTGCAAAAATAATCAAATCGAACGAAGCAAAAGAAGTCAAACGGCGAAAGAAAACAACTTTGTTCTAGTAATCTGGATCTAGGGAAAATTTTACAGTAGCAAAAACTTGTTTAAGTTGATTATTCGGAAAGAGGGTTTCGAGACGAAACTCCAGGCGCTTGAACCGCTTGATTCCGATAAACGAGCGAAAAGTTATACTAAAACGAAAATCGGATCAGAAATCGCGATCAGAAAATAACCGCGGAAAATCCGACGAAAAAGAAAAAACGACGAACATAATTTTTTTTAACGGCACGGAAGTCGAGTCGGCGGCGAACCTCGGGCGGCGTGCAACTCCGACGAGTCGGCGGCTGCGGCTATGGGCTAGGGTTTCGGCGCAGGCGCGGCTATGGGCCTGGGGCTCGGGTGCGGCGCTATATAAAGGCGCCCCCGGGCGGAGTCCCGCTCGGGTACGGCCCATAGTCTATTTCGTTTTTTTAAATAATTACGCTCGGCAGAAAAATAAAAATAAATACTAAACGGACTCCAAAAATCACGAAATAAATTTTTCCGGGTTTCTAAAATCAAGCCCGATAAAGTGAACATTTATCTAGGCCCAAACTACAACTTTGAAAAACACGCATTTTTCCTAAATTCAAATAAAAATACCGAAAAACTCCGAAATAAATCTTATTTGATTTTTTTATTAAATCCTCAATATTTCTATATTTTGGAAAGTCATTTTATTCCCTCTCTCATATTTTTGTAATAGAAATAATTGATGATAAAATAAATAAAATCAAATGATCCTGTTTACATAATTTGAGAAAACTCAAATATGTAAATAACGAAATCCCCAACTCTCTCCATGGGTCCTTGAGTTGCTTAGGATTTTCTAGGATCAAAACCAAAAGCAAAATAAAATATGATATGCATGATGATCTAATGTATAACTTTCCAAATTGAAAATTTGGGATGTTAGAGCTACTTTGCTGCATCACCCTTTCCTCTTCAAGGGAAAACCAACGTAGTGCTCAAGAGGTAGCAAGGATGATTTCTGGTGCCGTTGCCGGGGAGTCTACGCACAAGTCAAGACATATCAAGTACCCATCACAAACTCTTATCCCTCGCATTACATTATTTGCCATTTGCCTCTCGTTTTCCTCTCCCCCACTTCATCCTTGCCGTTTTATTCGCCCTCTTTTTATTCGCATTTTCTTTCCCTTGCTTCGTCATTATGGATAGTCCTTTATCTCCTGAGAATGAGGTCCTTAATTTTAAACAAAGGGAGGGAGAAAATCTAAAAGATGCTTGGTTCAGAATATGCAATGCGCAAAATAGATCTACTAGGAAGCAATCTACTTCCATTCTTCTTCGCAATTTTTATGTAGGCATCATTCCTTGGAATAGATATATTCTTGATACCATTACCGGAGGAAATTTCTTGGGTAGCCACACTTTTGATTCTTACAATGCTATGATAGATTTGTTTGGCACACCACCTCTCCTGGTTAATGGAACTATGTTAACTTTGGAACATGTTATGCAAAAGCTCGATATTATTGAAAAAAAGTTGCCACTGTTGAATTGATTGAGAATTTGGAAAAAAAAAGATCCATAACCAAATTACCCAATATGGATCTAAGGTAGGAGTTGCTCTGGAAAGTTTTAAAGAAAAAGAACCTGTAGTTATTGAAAGAATTGACCAAGATTCCACTAGAATTGATAAACTTGAGGGTATTATTATCAACTTGGGGTCCGCTTTTTCTGCCGTAAGGGATACTTCAAATGCTCCTACCAGAGTTGCCAAACTAATGTACATTCCTAAGAATAAGGGTGAAACTTCTAGTAAGGAAAATGCGGATCTCAAATCCATAAGTGTTCACCCCAACTTTCTCACTATCATTAAGGAACCTTTTGCAACAAATGATTTTCTTGATTTCTTCCCTAGGAGCTTAATCATTAATAGAAAGAAGGAAACTCCTAAGGGTTATATGTGTTCTATTGAAGAATTGCCTACCAAAGATGATAATACTTAGATCTATCCTTGCTTTTATGCCTAGCTAGGGGCGCTAAACGATAGCGCTTGTTGGGAGGCAGCCCAATTTTATTTTTGTTTCTTGATTTTTGATTCTTTTTAGTAATAAATAATTCATCTAGCCTCTGTTTAGATGTGGCTTTATGATTTTACTTAGTTTTTGTGTCAAGTAGAACCTTTGGGAAGACTTGGGGAAAGTCTTTGCGATCTTGCTGTAAAAAGCAGAAACTTTAGCGCTCACGAGATTTGCTGCCATTTTTTACTGGAGAGTGCTATTTAGTTAATTATTTTTGCAGAAGTATTCGAAACCTACAGGTTACTATAGACTGTTCTGTTTTTGACAGATTCTGTTTTTTCGTGTGTTGTTTGCTTATTTTGATGAATCTATGGCTAGTAATAGAGTTTATGAACCATAGAAAATTTGGAATATAGTAGGTTTAACACCAATATAAATAAATAATGAGTGGAAATAGCCTAAGCTTGGGGATTCCCAAGGCACCCCAAGGTAAAATTCAAGGACAACCAAAAGCCTAAGCTTGGGGATGCCCCAGAAGGCATCCCCTCTTTCGTCTTCGTCCATCGGTAACTTTACTTGGAGCTATATTTTTATTCGCCACATGATATGTGTTTTGCTTGCAGCGTCTTTTATGATTTGAGTCTTTTCTTTTTAGATTACCACAATCATCCTTGCTGTACACACCTTTTGGGAGAGACACATGAATTGGAATATAAATTTTAAATGCTAAGAGAAGTTGGATGCTCAATAGTTGTTTTGAGATATAAGGGTGGTAATATTAGAGGTGTGCTAGTTGAGTAATTGTGAAATTGATGAATACTTGTGTTGAAGTTGGCAAATCCCATAGCATGCACGTATGGTAAATGTTATGTGACAAATTTGAAGCATGGGGTGTTCTTTGATTGCTTTCCTTATGAGTGGCGGTCGGGGACGAGCGATGGTATTTTCCTACCAATCTATCCCCCTAGGAGCATGCGTGTAGTGCTTGGTTTTGATGACTTGTAGATTTTTGCAATAAGTATGTGAGTTCTTTATGACTAATGTTCAGTCCATGGATTATACGCACTCTCACCCTTCCATCAACGCTAGCCTCTTCGGTACCATGCATTGCCCTTTCTCACCTTGAGAGTTGGTGCAAACTTCGCCGGTGCAACCAAACCCTGTGATATGATATGCTCTATCACACATAAGCCTCCTTATATCTTCCTCAAAACAGCCACCATACCTACCTATTATGGCGTTTCCATAGCCATTCCAAGATATATTGCCATGCAACTTTCCACCATTCCATTTATTATGACACGCATCATCATTGTCATATTGCTTTGCATGATCATGTAGTTGACATCATATTTGTGTCAAATCCACTATGCTTAATTTTTCATACATGTCACTCTTGATTCATCGCAATCCCGGTACACCGCCGGAGGCATTCACATAGAGTCATATTTTGTTCTAAGTATCGAGTTGTAATTCTTGAGTTGTAAGTAAATACAAGTGTGATGATCATCATTAGAGCATTGTCCCGTGTGAGGAAAGGATGATGGAGACTATGATTCCCCCACAAGTCGGGATGAGACTCCGGACGAAAAATAATTAAAAAAGAGGTGATAAAAAAAGAGAAAAGAAGGCCCAAACAAAAAAATGAGAGAAAAAGAGAGAACGGACAATGTTACTATCCTTTTTCCACACTTGTGCTTCAAAGTAGCACCATGATCTTCATGATAGAGAGTATCTTATTTTGTCACTTTCATATACTAGTGGAAAAGTTTCATTACCGACCTACTTCTTCCTCCTATATATGTTAACATACCCCGAAAATATCCAGGAGCACCACGAAACCCAATTTCCATCGCCGCAACCTTCTGTACCCGAGAGATCCCATCTTGGGGCCTTTTCCGGAGCTCCGCTGGAGGGGGCATTGATCACGGAGGGCCTCTACATCAACTCCATGTCCCCTCCGATGATGTGTGAGTAGTTTACTTCAGACCTTCGGGTCCATAGTTATTAGCTAGATGGCTTCTTCTCTCTTTGGGTCTCAATAAAAGTTCTCCTCGATCTTTTTGGAGATCTATTCGATGTAACTCTTTTTGCGGTGTGTTTGTTGGGATCCGATGAATTGTGGGTTTATGGTCAACTCTATCTATAAACAATATTTGATTCTTCTTTGTAATCTTTTATGCATGATTGGTTATCTTTGCAAGTCTCTTCGAATTATCAGTTTGGTTTGGCCGACTACATTGATCTTTCTTGCAATGGGAGAAGTGCTTAGCTTTGGGTTCAATCTTGCGGTGCTCGATCCCAGTGACAGAAAGGGAAATGACAGGTATTGTATTGTTGCCATCGAGGATAAAAAGATGGGGTTTATATCATATTGCTTGAGTTTATCCCTCTACATCATGTCATATTACCTAAGGCGTTACTTTGTTCTTATGAACTTAATACTCTAGATGCATGCTGGATAGCAGTCGATGTGTGGAGTAATAGTAGTAGATGCAGGCAGGAGTGAGTCTACTTGTCACGGATGTGATGCCTATATATATGATCATGCCTAGATATTCTCATAATTATTCGCTTTTCTATCAATTGCTTGAAGTAATTTGTTCACCCACCGTAATACTTATGCTATCTTGAGAGAAGCCACTAGTGAAACCTATGGCCCTCGGGTCTATTTTCCATCATATAAGTTTCCAGTCTATTTTACTTTGCAATCTTTACTTTCAATCTATATCATAAAAATACCCAAAATACTTATCTTATCATTATTATCTCTATCAGATCTCACTCTCGTAAGTGACCGTGAAGGGATTGACAACCCCTTTATCATGTTTGTTGCGAGGTTCTTATTTCTTTGTGTAGGTACGAGGGACTTGTGTGTGGCCTCCTACTGGATTGATACCTTGGTTCTCAAAAAACTGAGGGAAATACTTACGCTACTTTGCTGCATCACCCTTTCCTCTTCAAGGGAAAACCAACGCAGTGCTCAAGAGGTAGCACCCCCCCACAACGGTCGTCCTCGCCTCTTATTCCTCGCTACGTCCGCCACCGTCCGATGTCAGATTCGCCGCATCCCGACCACCTCCGGCCTCCCCGACCATGCCCTCGGGTGCGCTCTGAGCACCTACTCTAATTCCCGGCCTTTACACCGTCGATCCGTCGCCGTAGTGTCACCTCATGAGTTCACGCGCGCTGTGGCCGAAGCCTGTTGTACCCGCGCCCGGAGCTCCGCTCCCGCGTGCTGGTCACATCACTTGCTACGCTCTGCCTACCCCGGGGCCGCACCCGCCTCCGAACGCCACTCCCCGCGTCCGCCTCTGGCCTCGCCCAGTTGCGTTGCCCCCGCCTGCTGTTGCCCGCCTTGCTTCTGCTATCGCATGCTGCTACCTTCCCCTGCCACTGCTTGCTCTGCTTGTGCTACTGCTTGTTGCTGCCACTGTCGATCCGCTGCCACTACTCCCCGCACGCCGCTGCCGTCTGGCCACATCCTGGTCGTGTCCACCGTTGCTAGCCGGCGATGTCCATGCATGTGACGCCGCGCTCGACGCTGCTTGTTGCCGTGCCTATTGTGCTCTTAGATGACTGCTTTCTGCTACAACATGCCACTGCTATTGACTACTGTCGCTACTGTCTCTACTATCTCTGTGTGGTACTGCGCCGCTTCTGCTGCCGCTGCTAGCGCTACGTACTGCTGCTGATAGCTCCTGCCCGTTGCCAATTGCTAATGCGCTTAGTGCTGCCTGCTGCTGCTATCGGCCATGGCCATGGTTGAGTGTGTGTTGTGTGGTGTGCGTGGCTTGTGTGTTCTGTGTGTGTAGGTGGCCGGCCCAAGAATTAGTTAGGGCTAATTTTGTTACTAGTTAGGCTAATCTGTACTACTACTTAAATCAGTTGCTACCCTAAGACATGTGGCCTCCCCTCTAATTAGGATTGCTTTATTTATCTGATTAGGTAAATAGTCTATGACAAGGGATCACTACTAAATTAAACTAAACAAGTAAATCTATGAAAATTTTAGTCTATGACATGTGGGTCCGTTGACCCTATTGATCAGTCAAAGTTTGACTTGTCAACTGTTTGACTGGCATGCTGATTGGACCCCCTGGACCCCATTGTCTTACACTTAGGCTAACCACTAGGGGGTATAAAAATTAATCTGACATATTTAATGTTTGAATTAACTAGTTAAAGAAAATTCCAAAAAATGGATAAAACTTTGAAAATTAATAGAAAATAATTCGTAACTCGGATGAAAATACTTTGTACATGAAAGTTGCTCAGAACAACGAGATGAATCCGAGTACACAGTCCGTTCGTTCACCACACGTCCCTAGCATAGAAAACATGCAACCGTCCCCCTCCATTTCATTTGTCCGAAAATGCCAAACACCGGGAATACTTTCCCGGATGATTTCCCTCCTTTGCCGGTGTCACCTACTACTGCGTTAGGTCATCTAGCACCGCATATTGCTATGTTATGCTTTGATTGCTCTGTTATTTATTGTGTTCCTCCTCTTTTACTTCTTTCCAATAGACCCCGAGACCAACGTTGATACCCCCGTGATCGACTACATTGACGACGACCCCTCTTTCTTGCCAGAGCAACCAGGCAAGCCCCCCTGATCACCAGATATCGCCTATTCTTCTCTCTACTGCTTGCATTAGAGTAGTGTAGCATGTTACTGCTTTTCGATAATCCTATACTGATGCATAGTCTATCTTTGCTACTACTGTTGTTACCATTACCTGCAATCCTAAATGCTTAGTATAGGATGCTAGTATTCCATCAATGGCCCTACATTCTTGTCCGTCTGCCATGCTATACTATCGGGCCGTGGTCACTCGGGAGGTGATCACGAGTATATACTTATATACATAATATGTGATACTTGGTGACTAAAGTCAGGTCGACTCGTAGAGTACCCGCGAGTGATTCCGGTGTGGGGGCTAAAAGGACAGGTGGTTCCTTCCCGGTAGAGGTGGGCCTGGGTTTTCGACGGCCCCCGACTGTTACTTTGTGGCGGAGCGACAGGGCAGGTTGAGACCACCTAGGAGAGAGGTGGGCCTGGCCCTGGTCGGCATTCGCGGTTACTCCAAAATAACACGCTTAACGAGATATTGGTATTTGATCTGAGTCTGGCCACTGGCCTATACGCACTAACCAACTACGCGGGAACAGTTATGGAAACTCGACATCGTGGTATCAGCCGAAGCCTTCGTGACATCAGCGACTGAGCGGCGCGCGCTGGGTTGGACTATGTAACGCAACTTCCTTTGTAATGGAGGTTGCTAGGTCTGCTCACCGGCCGCGTACGCAACATGCAGGTGTGCAATGGGCGATGGGCCCAGACCCCTGCGCGCATAGGATTTAGACCGGCGTGCTGACCTCTCTGTTGTGCCTAGGTGGGGCTGCGACGTGTTGATCTCTCGAGGCCGGGCATGACCCACGCAAGTGTGTCCGGCCAAAGGGGATCGAGCGTGTTGGGAAATGTGATGCACCCCTGCAGGGAAGTTTATCTACTCGAATAGCCGTGTCCCTCGGTAAAAGGAGGACCCGGAGTTGTACCCTGACCTTATGACAACTAGGAACGGATACTTAATAAAACACACCCTTTCAAGTGTCAGATACAATCCGGTGATCGCTCTCTCACAAGGCAACAAGGGGAGGATCTCCGGGTAGGTTTATGCTATACGATGATACTTTGTGAACTTACCATCTACTCTCTTCTATATTCTTCAAGATGGAGGCTGCCAGAATCGTAGTCTTCGATAGCACTAGCTATCCCCCTCTTGTTCTAGCATTCTGCAGTTCAGTCCACAGATACTACCCACTTCATTGATACCAATGCATATGTAGTGTAGATCCTTGCTTGCGAGTACTTTGGATGAGTACTCACAGTTGCTTTCCTACTTCTTTTTCCCCTTTTCCAAGTTACTGCGATCATATGATGGAGTCCAGGAGCTAGAGGATCCCAAGGATGTTTTTACGTGGGGTTCGACTTTGAGGAGTAGTTAGGAGATCCCAGGTAGGAGGCCTTGCCTTTTCGATCATTGCTACTTTTGTGCTAGCCTTCTTAAGGCAAACATGTTTAACTTATGTCTGTACTCAGATATTATTGCTTCCGTTGACTCTTGTGTATTCGAGCTTATGTATTCGAGCCCTCGAGGCCCCTGTCTTGTAATATAAAGCTTGTATTATTTTAATTTGTGTCTAGAGTTGTTGAGGGAGTCCTGGATTAGGGGGTCTCCGGACAGCTGGACTATATCCTTTGGCCGGACAGTTGGACTATGAAGATACAAGATTGAAGACTTCATCCCGTGTCCGGATGGGACTCTACTTGGCATGGAAGGCAAGCTAGGAAATACGGATATGGATATCTCCTCCTTTGTAACCGACCTTGTGTAACCCTAGACCCCTCCGGTGTCTATATAAACCGGAGGGTTTTAGTCCATAGGAAAAAAGACAATCATACCATAGGCTAGCCTCTAGGGTTTAGCCTCTCTGATCTCGTGGTAGATCTACTCTTGTAATACTCATATCATCAAGAACAATCAAGCGGGACGTAGGGTTTTACCTCCATCAAGAGGGCCCGAACCTGGGTAAACATCGTGTCCCCTGCCTCCTGTTATCATCCGCCTTAGACGCACAGTTCGGGACCCCCTACCCGAGATCCGTCGGTTTTGACACCGACATTGGTGCTTTCATTGAGAGTTCCACTGTGTCGTCACCATATGGCCTGATGGCTCCTTCGATCATTGCTAGCGATGCGGTCCAGGGTGAGGCTTTCCTCCCCGGACAGATCTTCATATTCGGCGGCTTTGCACTGCGGGCCAATTTGCTTGGCCATCTAGAGCAGATTGAGAGATACTGTTGGAAATATGCCCTAGAGGCAATAATAAATTAGTTATTATTATATTTCCTTGTTCATGATAATCGTTTATTATCCATGCTAGAATTGTATTGATAGGAAACTCAGATACATGTGTGGATACATAGACAACACCATGTCCCTAGTAAGCCTCTAGTTGACTAGCTCGTTGATCAATAGATGGTTACGGTTTCCTGACCATGGACATTGGATGTCATTGATAACGGGATCACATCATTAGGAGAATGATGTGATGGACAAGACCCAATCCTAAGCATAGCACTAGATCGTGTAGTTCGTATGCTAAAGCTTTTCTAATGTCAAGTATCATTTCCTTAGACCATGAGATTGTGCAACTCCCGGATACCGTAAGAATACTTTGGGTGTGCCAAATGTCACAACGTAACTGGGTGGCTATAAAGGTACACTACAGGTATCTCCAAAAGTGTCTGTTGTGTTGGCACGAATCGAGACTGGGATTTGTCACTCCATGTGACGGAGAGGTATCTCTGGGCCCACTCGGTAGGACATCATCATAATGTGCACAATGTGATCAAGGAGTTGATCACGGGATGATGTGTTACGGAACGAGTAAAGAGACTTGCCGGTAACGAGATTGAACAAGGTATCGGGATACCGACGATCGAATCTCGGGCAAGTGTCGTACCGATAGACAAAGGGAATTGTATACGGGATTGATTAAGTCCTTGACATCGTGGTTCATCCGATGAGATCATCGTGGAACATGTGGGAGCCAACATGGGTATCCAGATCCCGCTGTTGGTTATTGACCGAAGAGTCATCTCGGTCATGTCTGCATGTCTCCCGAACCCGTAGGGTCTACACACTTAAGGTTCGGTGACGCTAGGGTTATAGAGATATTAGTATGCGGTAACCCGAAAGTTGTTCGGAGTCCCGGATGAGATCCCGGATGTCACGAGGAGTTCCGGAATGGTCCGGAGGTAAAGAATTATATATAGGAAGTGCTATTTCGGCCATCGGGACAAGTTTCGGGGTCACCGGTATTGTACCGGGACCACCGGAAGGGTCCCGGGGGTCCACCGGGTGGGGCCACCTGCCCCGGGGGGCCACATGGGCTGTAGGGGGTGCGCCTTGGCCTATATGGGCCAAGGGCACCAGCCCCTAGAGGCCCATGCGCCAAAGGGACAAGAGGAGGGGAGAGTCCTAAAGGGGGAAGGCACCTCCGAGGTGCCTTGGGGAGGATGGACTCCTCCCCCCCTTGGCCGCACCCTTCCTTGGAGGAAGGGGCAAGGCTGCGCCCTCCCCCTCTCACTTGGCCCTATATATAGTGGGGGGAAGGGAGGGCAACCATACCTAAGGCCTGGTGCCTCCCTCTCCCTCCCGTGACACATCTCCCTCCTCCCGCAGCGCTTAGCGAAGCCCTGTTGGAATCCCGCTACTTCCACCACCACGCCGTTTTGCTGCTGGATCTCCATTAACCTCTCCTCCCCCTTGCTGGATCAAGAAGGAGGAGACGTCGCTGCTCCGTACGTGTGTTGAACGCGGAGGTGTCGTCCGTTCGGCGCTAGGATCATCGGTGATTTGGATCACGACGAGTACGACTCCATCAACCCCGTTCTCTTGAACGCTTCCGCGCGCGATCTACAAGGGTATGTAGATCCACTCCTCCCTCGTTGCTAGATGACTCCATAGATAGATCTTGGTGACACATAGGAAAATTTTGAATTTATGCTACGTTCCCCAACAGTGGCATCATGAGCTAGGTCTATTGCGTAGATTCTAGTTGTGGGCGTTGATTTTGTTCAATATGCTTGCCGTTACTAGTCTTATCTTGATTTGGTGGCATCATGGGATGAAGCGGCCCGGACCAGCCTTACACGTACGCTTACGTGAGACCGGTTCCACCGACAAACATGCACTAGTTGCATAAGGTGGCTGGCGGGTGTCTGTCTCTCCCACTTTAGTCGGATCGGATTCGATGAACAGGGTCCTTATGAAGGGTAAATAGCAATTGGCATATCACGTTGTGGTCTTTGCGTAGGTAAGAAATGTTCTTGCTAGAAACCCATAGCAGCCACGTAAAACATGCAAACAACAATTAGAGGACGTCTAACTTGTTTTTGCAGGGTATGCTATGTGATGTGATATGGCCAAAGGATGTGATGAATGATATATGTGATGTATGAGATGATCATGTTCTTGTAATAGGAATCACGACTTGCATGTCGATGAGTATGACAACCGACAGGAGCCATAGGAGTTGTCTTAATTTATTTATGACCTGCGTGTCAACATAAACGTCATGTAATTACTTTACTTTATTGCTAACCGTTAGCTGTAGTAGTAGAAGTAATAGTTCGCGAGACGACTTCATGGAGACACAATGATGGAGATCATGATGATGGAGATCATGGTGTCATGCCGGTGACGATGATGATCATGGAGCCCCGAAGATGGAGATCAAAAGGAGCAATATGATATTGGCCATATCATGTCACTATTTGATTGCATGTGATGTTTATCATGTTTATGCATCTTGTTTGCTTAGAACAACGGTAGTAAATAAGATGATCCCTCATTAAAATTTCAAGAAGGTGTTCCCCCTAACTGTGCACCGTTGCGACAGTTCGTTGTTTCAAAGCACCACGTGATGATCGGGTGTTTGATTCCAACGTTCACATACAATGGGTGTAATATAGATTTACACGTGCAAACACTTAGGTTGACTTGACGAGCCTAGCATGTGTACAGACATGGCCTCGGAACACAGAAGACCGAAAAGTCGAGCATGAGTCGTATGGTAGATACGATCAGCATGAAGATGTTCACCGATGTTGACTAGTCCGTCTCACGTGATGATCGGACATGGCCTAGTTGACTCGGATCATGTAATCACTTAGATGACTAGAGGGATGTCTATCTGAGTGGGAGTTCATAAGATGAACTAAATTATCCTGAACATAGTCAAAAGGTCTTCGCAAATTATGTCGTAGCTCGCGCTTTAGTTCTACTGTTTAGTTATGTTCCTAGAGAAAAATTAGTTGAAAGTTGATAGTAGCAATTAAGCGGACTAGGTCCGTAAACTGAGGATTGTCCTCATTGCTTCATAGAAGGCTTGTGTCCTTAATGCACCGCTCAGTGTGCTGAACCTCGAACGTCGTCTGTGGATGTTGCGAACATCTGACATACACGTTTTGATGACTACATGATAGTTCAGTGCGTAATGCTAAACGGTTTAGAGTTGAGGCACCGAAGACGTTTTGAAACGTCGCGAAACATATGAGATGCTTCGAGGGCTGAAATTGGGATTTCAGGCTCGTGCCCACGTCAAGAGGTATAAGACCTCTGACGATTTTCTTAGCCTGCAAACTACGGGAGAAAAGCTCAATTGTTGAGCTTGTGCTCAGATTGTCTGAGTACAACAATCATTTGAATCGAGTGGGAGTTGATCTTCCAGATAAGATAGTGATGTTTCTCCGAAGTCATTACCACCAAGCTGCTAGAGCTTCGTGATGAACTATAATATATCAGGACATATATGATGATCCTTGAGATATTCGCGATGTTTGACACCAAAGTAGAAATCAAGAAGGAGCATCAATTGTTGATGGTTGGTGAAACCACTAGTTTCAAGAAGGGCAAGGGCAAGAAGGGATACTTCATGAAACGGCAATTCAGCTGCTGCTCTAGTGAAGAAACCCAAGGTTGAACCCAAACCCGAGACTAAGTGCTTCTGTAATAAGGGGAACAACCACTGGAGCAGAATTACCCTAAATACTTGGTAGATAAGAAGGCTGGCAAGGTCGATAAAAGTATATTGGATATACATTGTGTTGATGTGTACTTTACTAGTACTCCTAGTAGCACCAGGGTATTAGATACCGGTTCGGTTGCTAAGTGTTAGTAACTCGAAATAAAAGCTACGGAATAAACGGAGACTAGCTAAAGGTGAGCTGACGATATGTGTTGGAAGTGTTTCCAATGTTGATATGATCAAGCATCGCACGCTCCCCCTACCATCGAGATTGGTGTTTGCGTTGAGCATAGACATGATTGGATTATGTCTATCGCAATACGGTTATTCATTTAGGGAGAATAATGGTTACTCTGTTTATTTGAATAATACCTTCAATGGTCTTACACCTAAAATGAATGGTTTATTGAATCTCGATCGTAGTGGTACCCATGTTCATGCCAAAAGATAGTAATGATAGTACAACCTACTTGTGGCACTGCCACGTAAGTCATATCGGTATAAAATGCATGAAGAAGCTCCATGTTGATGGATCTTTGGGCTCACACATTTTTTAAAGGTTTGAGACATGCGAACCATGTCTATTGGTGTATATGCATGAAGAATCTCCATGCAAATGGACCGTTTGGACTCACTTGATTTTGAATCACTTGAGACATGCAAATTATACCACATGGGCAAGATGACTGAAAGCCTCGTTTTCAGTAAAATGGAACTAGAAAGCAACTTGTTGGAAGTAATACATTTTGATGTGTGCAATCCAATGAGTGCTGAGGCATGTAGTGGATATCGTTATGTTCTTACTTCACAGATGATTTGAGTAGATGTTGAGTATATTTACTTGATAAATCACGAGTCTGAATTATTGAAAGGTTCAAGTAATTTCAGGGTGAAGTTAAAAGATCGTCGTGACAAGAGGATAAAATATCTATGATATGATCATAGAGATGAATATCTGAATTACGAGTTTGGCATAGAATTAAGACATTGTGGAAATTGTTTCACAACTAATACAGCCTGGAATATCATAGTGTGATGGTGTGTCCGAACATCATAACTGCACCCTATTGATATGATGCATACCATGATGTCTCTTATCGAATTACCACGATATTTTATGGGTTAGGCATTAAAGACAACTACATTCACTTTAAATAGGGCACCACGTAATTCCGATGAGATGACACCATATGAACTATGGTTTAGAGAAACCTAAGCTGTCATTTCTTAAAAGTTTGGGGCTGCGACGCTTATGTGAAAAAGTTTCAGGCTGATAAGCTCGAACCCAAAGCGGATAAATGCATCTTCATAGGACACCCAAAATAGTTGGGTATACCTCCTATCTCAGATCCGGAAGCAATAAGGGATTGTTTCTAGAATCGGGTCCTTTCTCGAGGAAAAGTTTCTCTCGAAAGAATTGAGTGGGAGGATGGTGGAGACTTGATGAGGTTATTGAACCGTCTCTTCAACTAGTGTGTGGCAGGGCACAGGAAGTTGTTCCTGTGGCACCTACACCAATTGAAGTGGAAGCTTATGATAGTGATCATGAAACTTCAGATCAAGTCACTACCAAACCTCGTGGGATGACAAGGATGCATACTACTTCAGAGTGGTACGTAATCCTGTCTTGGAAGTCATGTTGCTAGACAACAATGAACCTACGAGCTATGGAGAAGCGATGGTGGGCCTGGATTCCAAAATGGCTCGAGGCCATATAATCCGAGAGAGGATACATATATGAAAACAAAGTGTAGACTTTGGGAGAACTACTTGATGGTCGTAAGGCTGTTAGGTACATATGGATTTTAAAAGGAAGACGGACAATGATGGTAGGTATCACCATTAAGAAAGCTCGACTTGTCGTTAAGATGTTTTCCGACAAGTTCAAGGAGTTGACTACGATGAGAGTTTCTCACTCGTAGCGATGCTAAGAGTCTGTTGGAATTATATTAGCGATTACTGCATTATTTATGAAATCTTGCAGATAGGATGTCAAAACATTGTTTCCTCGACGTTTTTTGAGGAAAGGTTGTATGTGATACAAACCGGAAGGTTTTGTCAATCCTGAAAGATGCTAATAAGTATGCAAAGCTCCAGCAATCCTTCTAGGGACTGGAGTAAGCATCTCAGAGTTGGAATGTATGCTTTGATGATGATCAAAGATTTTGGGTTTATACAAAGTTTATGAGAAACTTGTATTTCCAAAGAAGTGAGTGGGAGCACTGTAGAATTTCTGATAAATATATGTTGTTGACATATTGTTGATCAGAAATGACGTAGAATTTCTGGAAAGCATTTAGGGTTATTTGGAAGGTGTTTTTCAATGGAAAGCCTGGATTAAGCTGCATGAACGTTGAGCATCAAGATCTATAAGGATAGATCAAAACGCTTAATGGTACTTTCAAATGAGCACATACCTTGACATGATCTTGAAGGTGTTCAAGATGGATCAGTCAAAGAAGGAGTTCTTGCCTGAGTTGTAAAGTATGAAGTTAAGACTTAAAGCTCGACCACGGCAGAATAGAGAGAAAGGACGAAGGTCGTCCCCTATGCTTAAGAACATAGGCTCTACAGTATGCTATGCTGTGTACCGCACCTGAAATGTGCCTTGCCATGAGTCAGTCAAGGGGTACAAGAGTGATCCAAGAATGGATCACAGGACAGCAGTCAAAGTCATCCTTAGTAACTAGTGGACTAAGGAATTTTTCTCGGTTATGGAGGTGGTAAAAGAGTTCGTCGTAAAGGGTTACGCCGATGCAAACTTTGACACTAATCCAGATTATTCTGAGTAGTAAACTGGATTCGTATAGTAGAACAGTTATTTGGAATAGCTCCAAATAGAGCGTGGTAGCTGCATCTAGGAGATGACATAGAGATTTGTAAAGCACACACGGATCTGAAAGGTTCAGACCCGTTGACTATAAACTCTCTCACAAGCATAACAAGATCAAACCCAGAACTCATCGAGTGTTAATCACATGGTAAATGTGAACTAGATTATTGACTCTAGTAAACTCTTTGGGTGTTAGTCACATGGGGATGTGACCTTGAGTGTTAATCACATATTGATGTGAACTAGATTATTGACTCTAGTGCAAGTGGGAGACTGTTGGAAATATGCCCTAGAGGCAATAATAAATTAGTTATTATTATATTTCCTTGTTCATGATAATCGTTTATTATCCATGCTAGAATTGTATTGATAGGAAACTCAGATACATGTGTGGATACATAGACAACACCATGTCCCTAGTAAGCCTCTAGTTGACTAGCTCGTTGATAAATAGATGGTTACGGTTTCCTGACCATGGACATTGGATGTCATTGATAACGGGATCACATCATTAGGAGAATGATGTGATGGACAAGACCCAATCCTAAGCATAGCACTAGATCGTGTAGTTCGTATGCTAAAGCTTTTCTAATGTCAAGTATCATTTCCTTAGACCATGAGATTGTGCAACTCCTGGATACCGTAAACATACTTTGGGTGTGCCAAACGTCACAACGTAACTGGGTGGCTATAAAGGTACACTACAGGTATCTCCGAAAGTGTCTGTTGGGTTGGCACGAATCGAGACTGGGATTTGTCACTCCGTGTGACGGAGAGGTATCTCTAGGCCCACTCGGTAAGACATCATCATAATGTGCACAATGTGATCAAGGAGTTTATCACGGGATGATGTGTTACGGAACGAGTAAAGAGACTTGCCGGTAACGAGATTGAACAAGGTATCGAGATACCGATGATCGAATCTCGGGCAAGTGTCGTACCGATAGACAAAGGGAATTGTATACGGGATTGATTAAGTCCTTGACATCGTGGTTCATCCGATGAGATCATCGTGGAACATGTGGGAGCCAACATGGGTATCCAGATCCCGCTGTTGGTTATTGACCGGAGAGTCATCTCGGTCATGTCTGCATGTCTCCCGAACCCGTAGGGTCTACACACTTAAGGTTCGGTGACGCTAGGGTTATAGAGATTTTAGTATGCGGTAACCCGAAAGTTGTTCGGAGTCCCGGATGAGATCCCGGATGTCACGAGGAGTTCCGGAATGGTCCGGAGGTAAGGAATTATATATAGGAAGTGCTATTTCGGCCATCGGGACAAGTTTCGGGGTCACCGGTATTGTACCGGGACCAACGGAAGGGTCCCGGGGGTCCACCGGGTGGGGCCACCTGCCCCGGGGGGCCACATGGGCTGTAGGGGGTGCGCCTTGGCCTATATGGGCCAAGGGAACCAGCCCCTAGAGGCCCATGCGCCAAAGGGACAAGAGGAGGGCAGAGTCCTAAAGGGGGAAGGCACCTCCGAGGTGCCTTGGGGAGGATGGACTCCTCCCCCCCTTGGCCGCACCCTTCCTTGGAGGAAGGGGCAAGGCTGCGCCCTCCCCCTCTCCCTTGGCGCTATATATAGTGGGGGGAAGGGAGGGCAACCATACCTAAGGCCTGGCGCCTCCCTCTCCCTCCCGTGACACATCTCCCTCCTCCCACAGCGCTTAGCGAAGCCCTGTTGGAATCCCGCTACTTCCACCACCACGCCGTTTTGCTGCTGGATCTCCATTAACCTCTCCTCCCCCTTGCTGGATAAAGAAGGAGGAGACGTCGCTGCTCCGTACGTGTGCTGAACGCGGAGGTGTCGTCTGTTCGGCGCTAGGATCATCGGTGATTTGGATCATGACGAGTACGACTCCATCAACCCCATTCTCTTGAACGCTTCCGCGCGCGATCTACAAGGGTATGTAGATCCACTCCTCCCTCGTTGCTAGATGACTCCATAGATAGATCTTGGTGACACATAGGAAAATTTTGAATTTATGCTACGTTCCCCAACAGATACGCCCCTGGCCATCAGGTCAGATTTGGAAACTTGAACTACACGGCCGACATCCGCGGAGACTTGATCTTCGACGGATTCGAGCCCATGTCGGACGTGCCGTACAGTCTTGATGAGCATGATGTAACTCTGCCGTTGGACAGTGTTCGGGAGATCGCATCCGCAGTCACTCCGGCCCTTAATCCGGAGCAAGTCGCGCCATCCGAGAGCGGAGGGATGGACCCCGCCATGGAGGCACACTCTCAGTGGCGATAGTGCCGGATACTGACTTCTCCCCGTACGAAAGCCGTGTCGCCAAACCACTGGATTTATCCCCGGCCACGGACTCCAAGCCGCCTACGTCTGTGCCTGTCTAAACCAACGGGGCACCGATCATGGATTTCACCTCCGCAGATATCTTTCAGCACTCACCTTTCAGAGATGTGCTAAATTCATTAAGGTCTCTCTCCCTGTTAGGAGAACCCTTACCGAACTATGTCTAGGTAGAATGGGATGCGGACGACGAAGAAATTCGCTGCCCACCCACCACCCACTTAGTAGCCACTGTCGACAACTTTACCGACATGCTCGACTTCGACTCCGAAGACATCAACGGTATGGACGACGATGCCGGAGACGAGCCGGAACCACCGCCCATAGGGCGCTGGACCACTACTTCATCACATGACGTATACATGGTGGACACCCCCAAAGAAGCCAATGGCGATGAGAAAGCGGAGGATGACCCCTCCAAGAAGCAACCCAAGCGCCGACGTCAACGGCGCCACTCGAAGTTCTGCCACAGCAAAAACAGCGATAATAATAGTCCACATGACTAGGGAAGAAACGACAACTGCACCACCCCAGTGGCAGAACGCGATCAAGATGCAAACTGCACACATAGTATGGATCCGACGTCCGAACACGATGACGCCAAAGATACGCCTCATCAATCCCCGTCTAGGGAAGAAAACAGTCTGGACGAAGATGCACCCATCATCCCAAAAACACACTTGGAGCAAGAGAACCTCCGCAGAAGGCTCATTGCCACAGCGAGAATCCTGAAGAAACAGAAGCAAAGGCTCAAGGTTGCACAAAATACGCTCAACAGCAAGTGGAACAAAGTAACAAAGTATGGTGGAAGTTACCATCCAAATAGCTATCCAAAGCGCAAGCTATTACCGGAATTCGACGATGAGGCCTTAGAGCCCATGCAGCTAAAAAGTGGTATGGCCAACCGGCAGGATCCACCACCCTGTGAACGCGATAGATCGGCTAACAAAGTCACCCATAAGTCAACACACGATCTACGTGAGAACTTGCGTCAAAAATCCGGCGCGACCAGATCTATCTATGGTTCTAGGAAGCGCGCTACGGTACACAACCAACACCGAATACTACAACCGTCCGAACACCATGGCGCATCCCAATACAGGGGTGCCGCACACCCCTTATGTTTCACTGATGAGATGCTGGATCACGAATTCCCAGAGGGATTCAAACCGGTGAACATAGAGGCATACGACGGAACCACAGACCCTGGAGCCTGGATAGAGGACTTCATGCTCCACATCCATATGGCTCGTGGAGACGATCTCCATGCCATTAAATACTTGCCCCTCAAGCTTAAAGGGCTAGCTAGGCACTGGCTGAAAATCCTCCCCAAAAACTCAATTGGAAGTTGGGAGGAGCTCGAGGACGCTTTCCGGGCCAATTTTCAAGGGACTTATGTCCGACCTCCGGATGCAGACGATTTAAGTCATATAATCCAACAGTCCGGAGAGTCCGCCCGAAAGCTTTGGAACAGGTTCCTCACCAAGAAGAACCAAATTGTCGACTGGCCGGACGCCGAAGCCTTAGCAGCTTTCAAGCACAGCGTCCGAGACGAATGGCTCGCCAGACACCTCGGTCAAGAAAAACCGAGAACAATGGCAGCCCTAACAAGCCTCATGACCCGCTTTTGTGCGGGTGAGGATAGCTAGTTGGCCCATAGCAGCACCAGCGACCCAAGCACATCCGAAGTTAGGGATGGCAATGGTTAGCCACTACGCAAAAAAAACAAGCGTCGAAATAAAGAAGGTAGCCCAGATAACACGGCGGTAAATGCCGGATTCAGGGGCTCTCGACCAGGTCAGCGGAAAAAGCCTTTCAAAGGCAGCAGAGAAGGACAATCTGGCCTAAACAAAATTCTTCACAAACTCTGTCAGATTCACGGCACCCCAGACAAACCTGCAAATCATACCCACAGAGAATGTTGGGTCTTGAAGCAGGCCGGTAAGCTAAACGCTGAACATAAAGGGGAAGAAACACCAAGCGAAGATGAGGATGAACCTCGTCAGCAAAGCGTCGAAGGACAGAAAAAGTTCCCACCAGAGGTTAAAACAGTAAACGTGATCCATGTGACAAAGGGGAGAAGCAATCACACACCCTGATGCACACGCGCCATAAAGCCCGTCACCCCTAGCCTCAACCCCTGGTTGGCCTGCCTGATCACTTTTGATCATAGGGATCACAATACAAATATCCGGCGCGAAGGACTGACGGCCTTGGTGTTAGACCCAATAATAAACGGGTACCATTTCACAAGGGTCCTAATGGACGGCAGCAGTGATCTAAATCTGATATATCAGGACACAGTCTGCAAAATGGGGATAGACCCGACACAAATAAGCCACAGTAATACTACCTTCAAGGGAGTAATACCAGGCCAAGAGGCCCGCTGTACGGGCTCTCTACCACTAGAGGTGGTATTCGGTTCTCCCGATAACTTCCAAAGCGAAACGTTAACTTTTCACATCGCTCCATTCCGAAGTGATTATCAAGCACTGCTCGAAAGAGCGGCTTTCGCTCGTTTTAACGCAATACCGCATTATGCTTTTCTCAAGCTCAAGATGCCCAGTCCACGAGGTGTCATCAATACCAACCGTTCTTTATGTACGGAAGAGGACGCGGTGGCTCTAACAACCGCACACTAGACGGCCTCACCAACCCGAAAAAATGGCAGGTCATCAAGACCACGGACACGGTTAGACGAGTCCAGCGTTCCATCATACATGAATGAGATTGGTTTTCGAACTCTCATAAAACGATACCAGGGGCTTCCCGCGTGTAATCAGGGCCAGCCCGGCTCAACCAAGTTTCCCTAGAATTTTGATAATTCATTCTTCTTTTTGGCACGGCAACTTTCACCTAAGCTCTTTCCTTTTGCAGATGACAATTGTGCTACACCCGTCCAGGACACGGCACAATGTAGATACAGGCGCAGACATGCAGTAGGGACCCGCCCAAAGGTTTCTTTTTAGATTAAGACCCTGCGTAATCCTTTTTTACTGTCTCTTGTTGCTCACATCCTCCGGATACTCCACACAACCAAGAAGGATTCCGGCGTTATTGGCATGTGGCCACGCCAGGATTTTGCACGTACCTGGACACATGGGGTTTCTTATAAAGGGCTTTGTTTAGCCCGGTATATGTTATAAAGACAAAACACCTTAGGGAGTGTTCGGCGTCACCAGTTTGGCCCTATATGCATCAGCTCCGAATCATGTCTTTGGTCAAATGTTGGGTTTGCCCGGCTCCCACGTTTTGGTACCTTAAGTTCCGTTATATCGGCTAAGGTAGCACTGGGAGAACTACAGCAATTGTGCCCCGGTTCATCCGGATGAGCACCTCAGTAGAGAAAGCCGAAAACTGACTGTCATGATATAGCGAGAGACTGGTCAACCACTCGATGACTAATCGGAATCTTCAGGATTCCTCCGCATCAACGCAGGGCCGTTTCCCGGTCATGTACGTACGCGCCCCATATTCGGACGAGCGCAGAAGTACCAGGGGCTATATAGTAGCCCCACTGTCAAACTCCTATGGCTAAGTGAAAGTGTTAAAGCTCTATAGTCCGATTGCCTGATTCGCTATGCTATCACCTCCTTAACGGACCAAGATGTTGGATCAAGTGTGGATATGCATCTTTTGCGAACACCCCCGCATTATATGCGTGGGGGCGGAAGCCGACGACTGCAAACTTTCAGGTTATATACATATATACATAAACGGCCACACAGGAGGGATAATAGTACTTTCGGGCAAAAGTATAAATACAGCCTTGATTAATTCAGAAAAACATTGTTTGTACAATGGGACTACATTTCACTGGAAAATAATATTCTTCGAGCACTGAGCCTCTATCGAACGAGCGCCTTCAAGGACTTCTTCAAAGTAGTGCTCAGCAGCCACTCGGCCTATGGCCGAACCCTGTGCCGCAATGGTGGTGGCCTCCATCTCCGCCCAATATGTTTTGACGCGGGCAAGGGCCATCCGCGCACCTTCTATGCACGCCGATCTCTTTACAGCATCGATGCAGGGCACAACATCAAGGAATTGTTGCACTAAGATAAAGTAGCTATTCGGCCTTGGCCCTCCCGGCCACAGGTGATCCACAACGGACCTCATGGCAAGTCCGGACAACCTATGGAGCTCGGCCCAACCGGTCAATCGCTCATTCAGCAGCAGCGGATGGACTGGAGCATGAAACTGTGACCAGAACAGCTTTTCCACTTCGGGACCTTTCTGATCCTTGAAGTACTCGGCTGCATCAGCAGCACTTGCAGCCAAATCCATGTACGCGTCCGCAGCACTCCATAGCCGGTCCAGAGGAGCATACTTCGTATCTCCGAACTTAGTCTGCAACAAGAAGGGCTTCCCAGACATGATATCTGCAGCTTGATTCAGCTCCTCCTTCGTCGCTCTAATTTTGGAGCGGGCTTCCTTGGCAGCCACCCGGGCCTTCTCCAGGTCCGTCGCCTTCGCCCGGTTTTCTTCTTCAACAAGCTGGTAGCGGTCAGCAGCATCTTTTAACTCTACATCCATCTTGGCTATTTTTGCCTTGCTCTCGCAATGCGCGGCCTGTTTGGCCCTTAACTCTTCGGCCGCCTTTAAAGCGGCCGCATTGCTACTCCTTGCTTGCTCCTTGGCTCGGGCAAGCTCCGCCCGAAGGGTCTCCACGGTGGCAGCTCCATCTACAGTCACAACATATTAAAGATACTGGCATCATGCTGCTCTTATTATGTGATGATTGCCAGGAAAACACTCACCTTGCGCCTCGTCAAGCCGCTTGTTGACAAGCATGATGTCGGCATCTGCCGCATCCAGTTGCCGCTTTAGTTCGGCAAACCCATCAGTCCGGCTAGCAACCGGAGCTTCAACCACCTGCACGTAAAGGCAGTCCAGTTATTACCTGGGACTATGATCCTCTATTTGCCGCCGTTCTCGACGACAACCAGAGTCTCAGGGGCTACTATCTGCATGGGCATACCTAACGTATGTGGTACTGTTAAAGGCATACACTATTTCACGTACCTTGAAGCCTTTTAGCAGACTCATAAAAACTTCGTGCAAACTGCTTTCAGCAGATGAAATCCTTTCAATTACGGTACTCATTAGCGTACGATGCGCTTCCGAGATGGCAGCTTGCCCCAGAAGATCCTTCAGCGTGTCCGACCGCACACTGTACGGACCCTTGCTGTCGCTCTCCTCAGGAGCCGGATACTGGGGATTCCGGACAGCCAAAGGGTTATCCTCTGGCCCTAGTGGATCCGGAGATACCCTTCGCGATGACACTTCAAGGTCGCCCGCTTCTTGAGTTGGGGAGTCCGGGGGAGGCGTTTCGCTCTCCACCATCTTCAGAAGAAGATCCCCCGAAGATGAACTCTGTCGAGAAGGGCTGCGATCCGGACTACAATTTATAAGCATCGATTATTGCCTTCGGAAGTGAGGTAGGATATCTTCACTATTAAGTACTTTTTGATTACTTACAGCTCGGTAGAGGGTTGATCCCCGCGCGGACATTGTGCGGCAAGAATACCCTCCGAGGCAGGACCATCTGGCGGAGATTTCTTCTCCCATTTGGAAACCTTAGTTTCCGGATCTTCAGAGGTAGTCCTCTTCCTTCCCCGGGGAAAGAGAATGTCAGATTCTTCCCCTGTGTTATCCTCCCTCGCGGAGGCGCTCACTCCCTCGGTTGGAATAGGTAGCGAAGGAGGCCCACTTTTTCCCTCTTTATTTCCCCCTTCATCTTCCTTTGAGGGCACTAGACAAGGTGCTGGCTCGAGCATCTTTTCCAGCACCGAATTGTCCAAGCCCTCAGGAAGAGGGGCCGAACACCGGATCATCTTCGCCTTTGTTATCCAGTCCTGGTCCAAGAGCGATTCTTCAGAATGATGTCATGATAAATAAAAGGACAGTGTGTTCGGTCATGGGATTACTTACTTGGGCAGCGGGGCGGTTGCAGCTTAGGCCCACGTCCTCGATGGTGTCCGGACACTCTGTTTGGGGTCCGAAGAACGATTTGTACATCTCCTTTGTGCGTCATGCCGAGGAAATGCTGAATAGCGCACGGTCCTTCCGGGTTGAATTCCCACATGCGGAGGGGTCGGCGTTTGCAAGGCTGGACTCGACAAACCAGCATAACTTGCATTACCATAACCAAACTGACATCTCCCTCAAATAGATCTCGGATACGGCTCTGCAGTGTTGGCACGTCCTTTGCTGGACCTCAGCTCAGCCCCCTACTGATCCATGACATCAGTTGTGGTGGGGGCCTGAACGAAAGGCGGGGGCAGCTACCCAGTTGGCACGTCGGGGAGCTGTGATGTAAAACTACTCCCGCTGCCACAATCCGTATATCTCTGGAAAGGAACCCTTTGGCCATGGAGCGTCAGCAATTTTTCTTATTAAAGCACCTCCGCACACTGCGTACTGCCCCTCGACCGTCTTCGGCTTCACATCGAAGGTCTTGAGCCATTGGCCGAAGTGAGGGGTAATGCGGAAGAAGGCCTCACATACGACAATGAATGACGAGATGTGAAGAAGGGAATCCGGGGCCAGATCATGAAAATCCAGCCTGTAATAGAACATAAGACCCCTAACAAAGGGGTCCAGAGCGAGGCCTAGTCCTCGGAGGAAGTGGGAGACGAACACGACGCTCTTGTTGGGTTCGGGAGTAGGGACGACCTGCCCTCGGGCGGGCAGCCTATGCGAAATTTCGGCGGTCAGATATCTATCCTCCCTCAACTTCTTGATGTCCTCCTCCGTGATGGAGGAAGGCATCCACCAGCCTTGAAGGCTGGATCCGGACATGATTGAAGGTCCGAAGCGCCTGACCTGAGCTTTGGGTGTTAGAACTCAAGGCGGGGGAAGGATTCGATTGAGCGCGGAGGGGGGAAAGAAAAATCCTTGTCCCCTTTATAAAGAGGGTGAATATCAGGCGTCCTCCTCGTGGCCGTTTGACACTTACCTAAGATCTAGGAGTCATACCAACAGGCACGGTTGGGTTACCCACGTTTGTATTGATGAGAATCCCGTGATAAGGGGAACATGATCTCTGCTTTGACAAGACGTGTCAAGAAACCGCCTCGCGTTATGTGTGGGGCTGGCTAAAGAAAAACGGTTCAAATAATGACCGGGCCGTGGCATGATGTCATGCTGTCAAAACGTGTCAGCAAATTAGATTTGTGGAAATATTATTCTCTCTACGGTGTTATGTGGAACTTATTTTGCAGGGTTGGACACTATCCTTGTATTCAAACTCTTCCGTGGTGTATTCGGAGGAGGAACCCGCCTTGCAATGCCGAAGACAACACTGCGCACCGGACTCATCGTCATTGAAGCCTGGTTCAGGGGCTACTAAGGGAGTCCTGGATTAGGGGGTCTCCGGACAGCCGGACTATATCCTTTGGCCGGACTGTTGGACTATGAAGATACAAAATTGAAGACTTCGTCCCGTGTCCGGATGGGACTCTACTTGGCGTGGAAGGCAAGCTAGGCAATACGGATATGGATATCTCCTCCTTTGTAACAGACCTTGTGTAACCCTAGCCCCCTCCGGTGTCTATATAAACCGGAGGGTTTTAGTCCATAGGACAACAGACAATCATACCATAGGCTAGCCTCTAGGGTTTAGCCTCTCTGATCTCGTGGTAGATCTACTCTTGTAATACTCATATCCCCAAGAACAATCAAGCAGGACGTAGGGTTTTACCTCCATCAAGAGGGCCCGAACCTGGGTAAACATCGTGTCCCCTGCCTCCTGTTACCATCCGCCTTAGACGCACAGTTCGGGACCCCCTACAGTTGTGTTGTGATATCTTCCCATGAGTCCTTGATCTTGATCGTACACATTTGCGTGTATGATTAGTGCAGGGTCAAATCGGGGGCGTCACAAGTTGGTATCAGAGCCAACTGCCTGTAGGAATCCCCCTTCCACACTCCTTGGCCGAAGTTGAGTCTAGTCGATGAAAACTGTTTTACTAACACGGCTGTGCGATGATACGTCTCCAACGTATCTATAATTTTTTATTGCTCCATGCTATATTATCTACTGTTTTGGACTATATTGGGCTTTATTTTCCACTATTATATTATTTTTGGGACTAACCTATTAACCGGAGGCCCAGCCCAGAATTGCTGTTTTTTGCCTATTTCAGTGTTTCGGAGAAACGGAATATCAAACGGAGTCCAAACGGAATAAAACCTTCGGGAACGTGATTTTCTCACCGAACGTGATCCAGGAGACTTGGAACCTACTCCAAGGAGTCAAAGAGGAGGTGACGAGGGTGGGGGGCGCCCCCCCTAGGGCGCGCCCCCTGCCTCGTGGGCCCCTCAGTGCTCCACCGACGTACTTCTTCCTCCTATATACCTATGTACCCTCAAACGATCAGAACAGGAGCCAAAAACCTAATTCCACCGCCACAACTTTCTGTATCCACGAGATCCCATCTTGGGGCCTGTTCCGGAGCTCTGGCGGAAGAGGGTCGTCATCACGGAGGGCTTCTACATCATCCTAGCCCCTCCGATGAAGTGTGAGTAGTTTACCTCAGACCTTCGGGTCCATAGTTACTAGCTAGATGGCTTCTTCTCTCTCTTTGAATCTCAATACAAAGTTCTCCCCCTCTCTTGTGGAGATCTATTCGATGTAATCTTCTTTTTGCGGTGTGTTTGTTGAGACCGATGAATTGTGGGTTTATGATCAAGTCTATCTATGAATAACATTTGAATCTTCTCTGAATTCTTTTATGTATGATTGGTTATCTTTGCAAGTCTCTTCGAATTATCCGTTTGGTTTGGCCAACTAGATTGGTAGTTCTTGCCATGGGAGAAGTGCTTAGCTTTGGGTTCGATCTTGCGGTGTCCTTTCCTAGTGACAGAAGGGGCGGCAAGGCACGTATTGTATCGTTGCCATCGAGGATAACAAGATGGGGTTTATTTCATATTGCATGAATTTATCTCTCTACATCACGTCATCTTGCTTAAGGCGTTACTCTGTTTTTAACTTAATACTCTAGATGCATGCTGGATAGCGGTCGATGAGTGGAGTAATAGTAGTAGATGCAGAATCGTTTCGGTCTACTTTTCACGGACGTGATGCCTATATACATGATCATGCCTAGATATTCTCCTAACTATGCTCAATTCTGTCAATTGCTCAATAGTAATTTGTTCACCCACCGTACAATACTTAAGCTCTTGAGAGAAGCCACTAGTGAAACCTATGGCCTCCGGGTCTATTCTCATCATATCAATCTCCATCACTTTAATCTTGCTTTGCTTTTTTACTTTGCCTTTACTTTTTACTTTGCATCTTTATACCAAAAATACCAAAAATATTATATCTATCAGATATCACTCTCGTAAGTGACCGTGAAGGGATTGACAAGCCCTAACCGCGTTGGTTGCGAGTAGCTATCGTTTTGTGCAGGTACGAGGCACTTGAGCGTGGGCTCCTACTGGATTGATACCTTAGTTCTCAAAAACTGAGGGAAATACTTACACTACTCTGCTACATCATCCCTTCCTTTCCGGGAAAACCAACGCAAGCTCAAGACGTAGCAAGAAGGATTTCTGGTGCCATTGTCAGGGAGTCTACACAAAAAGTCAACATACCAAGTACCCATCACAATCCCTATCTCTCGCATTACATTATTTGCCATTTGCCTCTCGTTTTCCTCTCCCCCACTTCACCCTTGATGTTTTATCCGCCCTCTCTCTCTCTATCCTCCCTCTCCTTTCCGCTTGCCTCTTGTTTGCTCGTGTCTAGTTTGTTTGCCGTCATGGCTAGTCTCATATCTTCTCCATTGTCTCCCGAGAGTGAAGTTCTAAATTTTAAACAAAGGGAGGGAGAAAATCTAAAAGATGCTTGGTATAGAATTTGCAATGCTCAAAATAGATCTACCAGGAAGCAATCTACCTTAGTTCTTCTCCGCAATTTTTATGTAGGTGTTAATCCTTGGTATAGATATATCCTCGATACCATTACCGAACTTCTTGGGTAGCCATACTTTTGATTCTTATAATGCTATGTTAGATTTATTTGGCTCACCACCTCTTTTGGTTAGTGGAACCATGTTAACTTTGGAGCATGTTATCCAAAGACTTGAAATTATTGAAAATAAAGTTGCTACTATCGAATTAATTGAAAATCTAGATAAAAAGATCCACAATCAAATTACTCAATATGGATCTAAGGTAGGAATGACTTTGAAAAATATTAAGGAAAAGGAACCCATAGTTAATGAGAAGATAAACTTAGATTCTACTAGAATTGATAAGCTTGAGGGTATCATTACAAACTTGGGAACCTCTTTTTCTTCCGTAAAGAATACTCCAAGTCCTCCTACTAAAATTGCCAAGCTTATGTATGTTCCTAAAAATAAGGGTGAATAATCTAGTAAGGAAATTGCGGATCTTAAATCTATAAGTGTTCATCCCAATCTTTTTGCTATCATTAAGGAACCAATTGCTACAAATGAATTTTTCGATCTTGTGCCTAAAAGTTTGATAATCACTAGAAAGAAAGAAATTCCTAAGGGAAATAGATGCCTCATCGAAGAATTGCCTACCAAAGATGGCAATACCTAGATCTATCCTCGCTTTTATGCCTAGCTAGGGGCGTTAAACGATAGCGCTTGTTGGGAGGCAACCCAATTTTATTTTTATTCCTTGCTTTTTGCTCCTGCTTAGTAATAAATAAAATATTTTATCCTCTGTTTTGGTTGTGTTTTTTGTGTTTAATTAGTGTTTGTGCCAAGTAGAACCGTTGGGAAGACTTGGGGAAAGTCTTGTTGAACTTGCTGTAAAAAACAGAAACTTTAGCGCTCACGAGAACTGCTTTCATTTTTATTTGAAGAGTGATATTTAGTTAATTCTTTTTGAAGATTATTAATAGATAAATTCCTCACGTCCAGCAATTTATTTTAGAATTTTTGGGGTTCCAGATCTTTCGCTAGCTACATATTACTACAGACTGTTCTGTTTTTGACAGATTCTGTTTTTCGTGTGTTGTTTGCTTATTTTGATGAATCTATGGTTAGTAAAATAGTTTATAATCCATAGAGAAGTTGGAATACAGTAGGTTTAACACCAATATAAATAAAGAATGAGTTCATTACAGTACCTTGAAGTGGTCTTTTGTTTTCTTTCGCTAACGGAGCTCACGAGTTTTCTACTTTAAGTTTTGTGTTGTGAAGTTTTCAAGTTTTGGGTGAATTCTTTTGATGGATTATGGAACAAGGAGTGGCAAGAGCCTAAGCTTGGGGATTCCCATGGCACCCCCAATATAATCCAAGGACACCAAAAAGTCAAAGCTTGGGGATGCCCCGGAAGGCATCCCCTCTTTCGTCCACTTTCATCGGTAATTTACTTGGAGCTATATTTTTATTCACCAACATTATATGTGTTTTGCTTGGAGCGTCTTGTATTATTTGTGTCTTTGTGTCTCAGTATGCCACAATCATCCTTGCTGTACACACCTTTTGAGAGAGCCATACATGAATTAAAATTTGATAGAATACTCTATGTGCTTCACTTATATCTTTTGAGCTAAATAGTTTTGCCCTAGATGCTTCACTTATATCTTTTGAGCTATGTAGTTTTTCTCTATGTGCTTCACTTATATCTTTTGAGTTATGTAATTTTTCTCTATGTGCTTCACTTATATCTTTTGAGCGTTATAATTTTGCTCTATGTGCTTCACTTAGATCTTTTAGAGCACGGTGGTGGATTTGTTTTAAAGAAACTATTGATCTCTCATGCTTCACTTAAATTATTTTGAGAGTCTTAATAGCATGGTAATTTGCTTAATAATAATATGCTTGGTATTCAAGATTTGTGAAACTTTCTTTTGAGTGTGTTGAATACTAAGAAAAGATTGAAGCATGATAATTGTTTTGAGATATGGAGGTGATAATATTAAAGTCATGCCAGTTGAGTAGTTGTGAATTTAAAGAATACTTGTGTTAAAGTTTGTGATTCCCGTAGCATGCACATATGGTGAACCGTTATGTGACGAAGTCAGAGCATGATTTATTTATTGATTGTATTCCTTATGAGTGGCGGTCGGGGACGAGCGATGGTCTTTTCCTACCAATCTATCCCCCTAGGAGCATGCGCGTAATACTTTGCTTTGATAACTTCTAGATTTTTGCAATAAGTATATGAGTTCTTTATGACTAATGTTGAGTCCGTGGATCATACGCACTCTCACCCTTCCACCTTTGCTAGCCTCTCTAATACCATGCACCTTTCGCCGGTATCATACACCTACCATATACCTTCCTCAAAACAGCCACCATACCTACCTATTATGGCATTTCCATAGCCATTCCAAGATATATTTCCATGCAACTTTCCACCATCTAGTTCATCACGACACATTCATCATTGTCATATTGCTTAGCATGATCATGTAGTTGACATAGTATTTGTGGAAAAGCCACCGTTTATAATTTTTTCATACTTGTCACTCTTGATTCATTGCATATCCCGGTACACCGCCAGAGGCATCCATATAGAGTCATACTTTGTTTTAGAATCGAGTTGTAATCATTGAGTTGTAAATAAATAAAATTGTGATGATCATCATTTAATAGAGCATTGTCCCAATAAAAAAATAAAAAAATAAAAGAAAGGCCAAATAAAAAAAGAAGGCCCAAAAGAGAAAATAAATAAAAAGGGCAATGCTACTATCCTTTTACCACACTTGTGCTTCAAAGCAGCACCATATACTAGTAGAAAGTCTCTCATGTTATCACTTTCATATACTAGTGGGAATTTTACATTATAGGACTTGGCTTGTATATTCCAATGATGGGCTTCCTCAAATTGCCCTAGGTCTTTATGAGCAAGCAAGTTGGATGCACACCCACTTAGTTTCTTTCTGAGCTTTCATACATTTATAGCTCTAGTGCATCCGTTGCATGGCAATCCCTACTCACTCACATTGATATCTATTGATGGGCATCTCCATAGCCCATTGATACGCCTAGTTGATGTGAGACTATCTTCCCCTCCTTTTTGTCTTTTCCACAACCACCATTCTATTCCACCTATAGTGCTATATCCATGGCTCACGCTCATGTATTGCGTGAAGATTGAAAAGGTTTTGAAAAAGTTAGAGTATGAAACAATTGCTTGGCTTGTCATCGGGGTTGTGCATGATTTAAATACTTTGTGTGGTGAAGATGGAGCATAGCCAGACTATATGATTTTGTAGGGATAACTTTCTTTGGCCATGTTATTTTGAGAAAACATAATTTCTTTGTTAGTATGCTTGAAGAATTATTATTTTGACGTCAATATAAACTTTTGTCTTGAATCTTTCTAATCTGAATATTCATATCACAATTAAGAAGATTTGCATTGAAATTATGCCAAGTAGCACTCCGCATCAAAAATTCTCTTTTTATCATTTACCTACTCGAGGATGAGCAGGAATTAAGCTTGGGGATGCCTGATACGTCTCCAACGTATCTATAATTTTTGATTACTACATGCTATATTATCTACTATTTTGGACTATATTGGGCTTTATTTTCCACTTTTATATTATTTTTGGGACTAACCTATTAACCGGAGGCCCAGCCCAGAATTGCTGTTTTTTGCCTATTTCAGTGTTTCGGAGAAACGGAATATCAAACGGAGTCCAAGCGGAATAAAACCTTCGGGAACGTGATTTTCTCACCGAACGTGATCCAGGAGACTTGGACCCTACTCCAAGGAGTCAAAGAGGAGGTCACGAGGGTGGGGGGCGCCCCCCTGCCTCATGGGCCCCTCGGTGCTCCACCGACGTACTTCTTCCTCCTATATATACCTACGTACCCCCAAACGATCAGAACAGGAGCCAAAAACCTAATTCCACCACCGCAACTTTCTATGTCCACGAGATCCCATCTTGGGCCTGTTCTGGAGCTCCGCCGGAAGAGGGCCGTCATCACGGAGGGCTTCTACATCATCCTAGCCCCTCCGATGAAGTGTGAGTAGTTTACCTCAGACCTTCGGGTCCATAGTTAGTAGCTAGATGGCTTATTCTCTCTCTTTGAATCTCAATACAAAGTTCTCCCCCTCTCTTGTGGAGATCTATTCGATGTAATCTTCTTTTTGCGATGTGTTTGTTGAGATCGATGAATTGTGGGTTTATGATCAAGTCTATCTATGAATAATATTTGAATCTTCTCTGAATTCTTTTATGTATGATTGGTTATCTTTGCAAGTCTCTTCGAATTATCCGTTTGGTTTGGCCAACTAGATTGGTAGTTCTTGCCATGGGAGAAGTGCTTAGCTTTGGGTTCGATCTTGCGGTGTCCTTTCCTAGTGACAGAAGGGGCAGCAAGGCACGTATTGTATCGTTGCCATCGAGGATAACAAGATGGGGTTTATTTCATATTGCATGAATTTATCTCTCTACATCATGTCATCTTGCTTAAGGCATTACTCTGTTTTTAACTTAATACTCTAGATGCATGCTGGATAGCGGTCGATGAGTGGAGTAATAGTAGTAGATGCAGAATGGTTTCGGTCTACTTTTCACAGACGTGATGCCTATATACATGATCATGCCTACATATTCTCATAACTATGCTCAATTCTGTCAATTGCTCAACAGTAATTTGTTCACCCACCGTAGAATACTTATGCTCTTGAGAGAAGCCACTAGTGAAACCTATGGCCCCCGGGTCTATTCTCATCATATCAATCTCCATCACATTAATCTTGCTTTGCTTTTTACTTTGCCTTTACTTTTTACTTTGCATCTTTATATCAAAAATACCAAAAATATTATATCTATCAGATCTCACTCTCGTAAGTGACCCTGAAGGGATTGACAACCCCTAATCGCGTTGGTTGCGAGTAGCTATCGTTTTGTGCAGGTACGTGGGACTTGAGCGTGGCCTCCTACTGGATTGATACCTTGGTTCTCAAAAACTGAGGGAAATACTTACGCTACTCTGCTGCATCATCCCTTCCTCTTCGGGGAAAACCAACGCAAGCTCAAGACGTAGCATGCGGCCTATGGGCCCACGTCGCCATTGGGTGGTATTACGATCTTTTATTCCTCGTCTATACTCTGGGACTCCGATCTCCCTTCTATTTGGGTTAAATAAATTTTACTAAATCTAACATTAGGATCTCATGTTCATTGATACGTCTCCGTCGTATCTATAATTTTTTATTGTTCCATGCCAATATTCTACAACTTTCATATACTTTTGGCAACTTTTTATACTAATTTTGGGACTAACATATTGATCCACTGTCGAGTGCCAGTTCCTGCTTGTTGCATATTTTTTGTTTCGCAGAATATCCATATCAAACGGAGTCCAAACAGAATAAAAACTGATGGAGATTTTTTTGGAATATATATAATTTTTGGGAAGAAAAATCCACGCGAGACGATGCTCGTTGGGCCCACGAGGCAGGGGGGCCGCGCCTGACCCTCGTTGCCTCCCTGTAAGGCGGTTGGTGCCCTTCTTTCGCTGCAAGAAAGCTAATATCCAGATAGAGGCCGTGTTAAAATTTCAGCCCAATCGGAGTTACGGATCTCCGGGAATATAACTAACAGTGAAAGGGTAGAATCTGAGAACGCAGAAACAGAGAGAGACAGAGAGACAGATCCAATCTCGGAGGGGCTCTCGCCCCTCCTGTGCCATGGAGGCCATGGACCAGAGGGGAAACCCTTCTCCCATCTAGGGAGGAGGTCAAGGAAGAAGAAGAAGGAGGGGGCTCTCTCCCCCTTGCTTCCGGTGGCACCGGAGTGCCCCCGGGGCCATCATCATCACCGCAATCTTCACCAACAACTTCACCGCCATCATCACCAAATCTCCCCCCCCCTCTATGCAGCGGTGTAACCTCTCTCTTACCCACTATAATCTCTACTTAAACACGACGCTCAACGCTATATACTATTTCCCAATGATGTATGGCTATCCTATGATGTTTGAGTAGATCCGTTTTGTCCTATTGGCTATTTGATGATCAAGATTGGTTTGACTTGCATGTTTTATTATTGGTGCTGTCCTACGATGCTCTCCATGTCGCGCAAGCGTGAGGGGTCCCCACTATAGGGTGTTGCAATATGTTCATGATTCGCTTATAGTGGGTTGCGTGAGTGACTGAAACACAAACCCGAGTAAGGGAGTTGTTGCGTATGGGATAAAGAGGACTTGATACTTTAATACTATGGTTGGGTTTTACCTTAATGATCTTTAGTAGTTGCGGATGCTTGCTAGAGTTCCAATCATAAGTGCATATGATCCAAGTAGAGAAAGTATGTTAGCTTATGCCTCTCCCTCAAATAAAATTGCAATAATGATTACCGGTCTAGTTATCGATTGCCTAGGGACAAATAACTTTCTCGTAACAAAAAGCTCTTTACTAAAACTAACTTAGTTGTGTCTTTATCTAAACAGCCCCTACTTTTTATTTACGTGCTCTTTATTATCTTGCAAACCTATCCAAAAACACCTACAAAGTACTTCTAGTTTCATACTTGTTCTAGGTAAAGCGAACGTCAAGCCTGCGTAGAGTTGTATCGATGGTCGATAGAACTTGAGGGAATATTTGTTCTGCATTTAGCTCCTCGTTTGGTTCGACACTCTTACTTATCGAAAACTGTTGCGATCCCCTATACTTCTGGGTTATCAAGACCTTTTTTTGGCCCCGTTGCCGGGGAGCAATAGCGTGGGGTGAATATTCTCTTGTGTGCTTGTTTGCTTTATCACTAAGTAATTTTTATTTAATGTTCTTAGTTGTTTTCTATCTTTAGTTATGGGTAGGAAACGCAAAATACCAAAAATATTAGTTGTACCTACTAAACCAATAGTTGAAGAACCACTCAAAATCTATCACACTGCTGAAGCTTATTACTTGGATCATCTTCGATCCCTATGTGCTCGTGCTGAAACCCCAACTAGCTTAGTTGAGGGCAAATCCTTAGATGAGCATGCTTGTTATGTGCGACACCGAATATCTGAAAAAGGGAAAATTTTACTGGGTCAAATTCATAGTTTGCAATGCTATGCTTGGAATTTATGCGAAATATATGATATTACTTGTTGTTCTGAAAACCCTAAGAAACACCTTCCCTATCAATGTGAGTTTAGTGATAATGGAATCGTATCTGCGTATGCTAAGGGTGCTTATGAAATTGCTTCTTTGATTGAAACGTATGATGCTACTCTTTACAAATCTGAAAATTTTGACATACTTAAATATTGCTATGATAATTATGCTTCTAATGCCTATGTTGAACCATATATTGAGGACTACCCCGATGTCCAAGAAGAGACTAATATTTTGCAGGAGTCTATGGAAGAAGAAATTGATGAAACTGTGAGCTCATTGGATGAAAAAGATGAGGAGGAGAGCGAAGAACAAAAGGAGGAAGAGCGGATTAGCTACCCATGCCCACCTTCTAATGAGAGTAACTCTTCAACTCATACATTGTTTAATTTCCCTTCGTGCTTACCAAAGGATGATTGCTATGATGCTTGTTATGATCCCGTTGATTCTCTTGAAATATCCCTTTTTGATAATGCTTGCTATGCTTGTGGCCAAGATGCCAATATGAATTATGCTTATGGAGATGAACTTGCTATAGTTCCTTATGTTAAACATGAAATTGTTGCTATTGCACCCACACATGATAGTCCTATTATCTTTTTGAATTCTCCTAACTACACTATATCGTAGAAGTTTGCCCTTATTAAGGATTATACTGATGGGTTGCCTTATACCGTTGCACATGATGATTTTGATAGATATAATATGCATGTGCTTGCTGCTCCTACTTGCAATTATTATGAGAGAGGAACTATATCTCCACCTCTCTATGTTTCCAGTAGAACAAAATTACAAGAAACTGTTTATACTATGCATTGGCCTTTACTATGTGTGCATGAATTGTTCTTTTATGACATGCCGATGCATAGGAAGAGAGTTAGACTTCGTCATTGCTTGATTTATGCTACCTTGTGCTCACTACTAAATTAAAAATCATTGTTAATTAAAATTGGCTTTGATATACCTTGGGATCCGGGTGGATTCACTACTTGAGCACTATATGCGTAGCTTAATGGCTTTAAAGAAAGCGCTGCCATGGAGACAACCTGGAAGTTTTAGAGAGTCATTTATTTCTGTTGAGTGCTTTTATATAGTTTAAAAACAACAAAAATAAAGAGGGGAACCCAAAACTTTTTCAAAAAGGAAAGTGAAAGTGAGAAAGACAAGCATTGTTGAAGTGGGAGAGCTCCTTGAACTTTGTTCATGCTCACGACAACTTTGTGAATCTTGATTACAAAAAAATTTCAAAAGAAATTTTATCCCCTTGTACAATTCCATTGTATTATGAAAATAATGTGCCAAAGTTCGCCTTTAGGATGTTTACATTTGCTTGATGGTTTGTACGATGCAGGACAGAAACTTTGGCTGTAGTGTGCGATTTTACATTTTTAGCTGGAACGTCAAATGGTTCTGATTATTTTTGCAATGTCTTTGTATACAATTTTTTTATTTTTCCTAATTTTGGTAGATTTTTTCAAGTATCAGAAGTATGGTGAATGTTCAGATTATTACAGACTGTTCTGTTTTAGACAGATTCTGTTTTTGATGCATAGTTTGCTTGTTTTGATGAAACTATGAATTTATATTAGTGGACTAAGCCTGAAAAAGTTATATTACAGTAGACACAATGCAAAAACAAAATATGAATTGGTTTTCAACAGTACTTAGAGTAGTGATTTGCTTTATTATACTAACAGATCTTACCGAGTTTTCTGTTGAAGTTTTGTGTGGATGAAGTGTTCGATGATCGAGAAGGTCTCGATGTGAGAAGAAGGAAGAGAGGAAAGAGCTCAATCTTGGGGATTCCCGAGGCACCCCAAGTAAATATTCAAGGAGACTCAAGCGTCTAAGCTTGGGGATGCCCCGAAAGGCATCCCCTCTTTCTTCAACAAGTATCGGTATGTTTTCGGATTCGTTTCGTTCATGCGATATGTGCAATCTTGGAGCGTCTTTTGCATTTAGTTTTCATTTTTATTTTATGCACCATGCTGGTATGAGGTAGTCCTTGGTTGATTTATAGAATTCTCTATGCACTTCACTTATATCTTTTGAGTATGGCTTTATAGAATGCTTCATGTGCTTCACTTATATCATTTGAAGTTTGGATTGCCTGTTTCTCTTTACATAGACACCCGCCATTTGTAGAATGCTCTTTTGCTTCACTTATATTTGTTAGAGCGTGGGCATATCTTTTGTAGAAGGAATTAAACTCTCTTGCTTCACTTATATCTATTTAGAGAGATGACAGGAACTGGTCATTCGCATGGTTAGTCATTAAATCCTACATAAAACTTGTAGATCACTGAATATGATATGTCTGATTCCTTGCAATAGTTTTGCGATATAAAGATGGTGATATTAGAGTCATGCTAGTGGGTAGTTGTGGATTAGTAGAAATACTTGTGTTGAGGTTTGTGATTCCCGTAGCATGCACGTATGGTGAACCGTTATGTAACGAAGTCGGAGCATGAGGTATTTATTGATTGTCTTCCTTATGAGTGGCGGTCGGGGACGAGCGATGGTATTTTCCTACCAATCTATCCCCCTAGGAGCATGCGTGTAGTACTTTGTTTAGATGACTAATAGATTTTTGCAATAAGTATGTGAGTTCTTTATGACTAATGTTGAGTCCATGGATTATACGCACTCTCACCCTTCCAGCATTGCTAGCCTCTCTAGTACCGTGCAACTTTCGCCGGTACCATAAACCCACCATATACCTTCCTCAAAACAGCCACCATACCTACCTATCATGGCATTTCCATAGCCATTCTGAGATATATTGCCATGCAACTTCCATCATCATCATATACATGACTTGAGCATTCATTGTCATATTGCTTTGCATGATCATAAGATAGCTAGCGTGATGTTTTCATGGCTTGTCCATTTTTTGATGTCATTGCTACGCTAGATCATTGCACATCCCGGTACACCGCCAGAGGCATTCATATAGAGTCATATCTTTGTTCTAGTATCGAGTTGTAATATTGAGTTGTAAGTAAATAAAAGTGTGATGATCATCACTATTAGAGCATTGCCCCAGTGAGGAAAGGATGATGGAGACTATGATTCCACCAAAAGTCGGTATGAGACTCCGGACCAAAAAATAAAAAGAGAGAAAAAAGAGAAAGGCCAAAAAAGAGAAGGCCCAAAAAAATAAAATAAAATAATAAAAAAATGACAGAAAAAGAGAGAAGGGGCAATGTTACTATCCTTTTACCACACTTGTGCTTCAAAGTAGCACCATGTTCTTCATATAGAGAGTCTCTTGAGTTATCACTTTCATATACTAGTGGGAATTTTCATTATAGAACTTGGCTTGTATTTTCCGATGATGGGCTTCCTCAAACGCCCGAGGTCTTCATGAGCAAGCAAGTTGGATGCACACCCATTTAGTTTTCAGTCTGAGCTTTCATACACTTATAGCTCTTAGTGCATCCGTTGCATGGCAATCCCTACTCACTCGCATTGATATCTATTGATGGGCATCTCCATAGCCCGTTCATACGCCTAGTTGATGTGAGACTATCTTCTCCTTTTTGTCTTCTCCAGAACCACCATTCTATTCCACCTATAGTGCTATGTCCATGGCTCACGCTCATGTATTGCGTGAAAGTTGAAAAGGTTTGAGAACGTCAAAAGTATGAAACAATTGCTTGGATTGTCATCGGGTTTGTGCATGATGTGAATATTTTGTGTGGTGAAGATGGAGCATAGCCAGACTATATGATTTTGTAGGGATAACTTTCTTTGGCCTTGTTATTTTGAAAAGACATGATTGCTTTATTAGTAGGCTTGAAGTATTATTGTTTTTATGTCAAATCATAGACTATTGCTTTGAATAACTCGTATCTTAATTTTCATGCCACGATTAGATATGTGATCAAGATTATGCTAGGTAGCATTCCACATCAAAAATTATCTTTTTTATCATGTACCTACTCGAGGAGGAGCTGGAATTAAGCTTGGGGATGCTGATACGTCTCCGTTGTATCTATAATTTTTTATTGTTCCATGCCAATATTCTACAACTTTCATATACTTTTGGCAACTTTTTATACTATTTTTGGGACTAACATATTGATCCAGTGCCCAGTGCCAGTTCCTGTTTGTTGCATGTTTTTTGTTTCGCAGAATATCCATATCAAACGGAGTCCAAACGGAATAAAAACTAACAGAGATTTTTTTGGAATATATATGATTTTTGGGAAGAAAAATCCATGCGAGACGATGCTCGAGGGGCCCACGAGGCAGGGGGCGCGCCCCAGGGGGGCAGGCACGCCCCTGACCCTTGTGGCCACCCCGGAAGGCGGTTGGTGCCCTTCTTTCGCCGCAAGAAAGCTAATATCCGGTTAGAGATCGTGTTAAAATTTCAGCCCAATCGGAGTTACGGATCTCCGTGAATATAAGAAACGGTGAAAGGGTAGAATCTGAGAACGCGGAAACAGAGAGAGATAGAGAGACAGATCCAATCTTGGAGGGGCTCTCGCCCCTCCCGTGCCATGGAGGACATGGAACAGAGGGGAAACCCTTCTCCCATCTAGGGAGGAGGTCAAGGAAGAATAAGAAGGAGGGGGGCTCTCTCCCCCTCGCTTCCGGTGGCACCGGAGTGCCACCGGGGGCCATCATCATCACCGCAATCTTCACCAACAACTTCACCGCCATCATCACCAACTCTTCCTGCCTCTATGCAGCGGTGTAACCTCTCTCTTACCCGCTGTAATCTCTACTTAAACATGGTGCTCAACACTATATATTATTTCCCAATGATGTATGGCTATCCTATGATGTTTGAGTAGATCTGTTTTGTCCTATTGGCTATTTGATGATCAAGATTGGTTTGAGTTGCATGTTTTATTATTGGTGGTGTCCTATGGTGCTCTCCGTGTCGCGCAAGCGTGCGAGATCCCCACTGTAGTGTGTTGCAATACATTCATGATTCGCTTATAGTGGGTTGCGTGAGCGACTGAAACACAAACCCGAGTAAGGGAGTTGTTGCGTATGGGATAAAGAGGACTTGATACTTTAATGCTATGGTTGGGTTTTACCTTAATGATCTTTAGTAGTTGCGCATTCTTGCTAGAGTTCCAATCATAAGTGCATATGATCGAAGTAGAGAAAGTATGTTAGCTTATGCCTCTCCCTCAAATAAAATTGCAATAATGATTACCGGTCTAGTTATCAATTGCCTAGGGACAAATAACTTTCTCATAACAAAAAGCTCTTTACTAAAACTAACTTAGTTTTGTCTTTATGTAAACAGCCCCTACTTTTTATTTATGTGCTCTTTATTATCTTGCAAACCTATCCAAAAACACCTACAAAGTACTTCTAGTTTCATACTTGTTCTAGGTAAAGCGAACGTCAAGCGTGCGTAGAGTTGTATGGGTGATCGATAGAACTTGAGGGAATATTTGTTCTACCTTTAGCTCCTCATTGGGTTCGACACTCGTACTTATTGAAAACTGTTGCGATCCCCTATACTCGTGGGTTATCAAGATTCACTTTCATCCGGAGAGCACCTTATTACCGATGACCGTGTGCTGCACCAGAAGATTCCGAGCATACTCTACGATGTTCTCTCGAGACTTTGTGCCCGTTGCTTTTTAATTCCCTACCATCGAAATAGCCCTATGGATAAATACATACACTTTTCATTCTTACTTTTATTCCCAGTTGATCTTGTTATTACAAGATACCCCGAAATTCTCTCTATTTGATCTGAGAATACCTTGTGCCTACTGCCATGCGGTTCTTTGCCACCTGAATACCCCTATGGATAATTTATCGCACTTAACGAGTATCCGCTCATCCCAGTTGATTCATGTATTTCACAAAGGTCTTCGAAATACCATTCGATCTTCCGAAAATCCTCGGGAGCTTATGGCTCTTGGAATTCTTGCTTGCTTGCATTATGGTTAATCCCATAAGTATAGTAATCTTATTGGCATCTTTTGCCACTATCATTTTGAGCCCATTGACTCAATAAGTGTGAATGCTCGCAATCCTCAACCAGATCCTAGAATTGATTCTTCCGGCTCAGACGTCATTTTAAACATGAGTTGGTTCTCAACTAATCAAATTGCCATCGATTGTACCCCTAAGCCTATTCAACTTATCCATCCTTGATCAGAGCGTTTGCTTCTGCTCTCTTGATTTGGAAATCATAATTCCTTTGCACTTGATTGAATTAGTCAGTTGTTTCTATAATCTGATCTCCTTGCATTCTTTCTTCTTCTGGTTGAGTATCGATACTCACATCCGATTCTTTGCGGTCCTCCAGATCCTTTTGTGGATTATTATCCGACCGTTCCAGCATATTCTCAAACCTTGAGTTCTCCCCCTAATACATAACGCCTTTTGTACGTTGTATCAACTGCTCTTGTCAACCATGGTCTACTTCCGAGCTTGAGTTATTTGCTACTGAAGTTTGTGGTATATGTTCCTAAGATGCCCCGATGGGTTGAACCTGTGCCTTCCTTAATCTGTGGGAATCCGAGAGTTTTCATGAGTCATACTCTTCTGGTGTTTTACCAGATAAAATATCAATACTACAACTTCTTCCAAACGAGAAGTGAATGAAAGGTTATGCGTTGAACAAGTGGGAGTCGACCTTGAACCCTGTGTTCATGCCCATGGACACGGTGTATACTTTATCATGGAAGCTTCTCTTAAAATAAGTATCCCCTTGTTATAAGTTCATCTTGTATCTGTGGTTTGATCATTTACAAATGTGGTTTTGACCATATTGTTCTCCTTTGATTTCAATTCTCAGTCAAGTTAAAGGCACTTGTCTTCTGCAGATCAATACACTAGTCTAACCTCTATTCCGCCCTACCTTCAAGTATTACCCTCTGGTACCTCGATAATATCAAGAACTACATAACCTCTTATGAATTCTTCATCAAGTACTACATTCTCACTGATCCAATTTTTCACGGGCTCTGAGTTATTAAACACTCAAAGACACCGATAACTGAACCGAGTCCGCACTACGGTTCAACAACTATTATAAATCTTCTTTACTTACGAGTTTGTAGCCGATCACGTCATTCCTACACTATTTGGCTATATCATTATTGTGATGATTTTAACTATGATACATGGTCCTTATTCCCGGAGCATCACTTTCGACGATGAGCTAAGCTTACGTCGATCTTCCTCATCATACCATTTCGCCTTGAACAACGAGCTTGGTTTCGAGTTTGTGTCGCACCATTGGTTTCAATAACCGTTCGCTTAACCATTCCTTTGACCTGATGTCATCGCCGATCGATTACATCTTGAAATCTCTCAACAAATGTGTCATGACCATCATCAACATTCTGAGATATCTATTGAATTCTTCATGTGAAATAGCATCCTTGTCCCTTGGTTTTTTTGTTTTCATTGACTACTTCCTTGCCTTCTTTCCAACACAAACTTTTTTGTGTTGTGGCTGTACCTTGAGTTCCTGGCTATCCAGATTATCTTATGTTCTACCTTGGAGTGTTACCTTCCTTTATGTCAAGAATGTTGTGAGAATTTCACCACCTCTTAAGAATTCGTGATACAGTGATGCTTCTCGCGACCACCATCCTTTTCTTGGTCCCCTTGTTGAGTGAACTCTGTTGTGCGAATTTAATATCTCTAGCAATCCTATTGCTTCAGAGTTATTGGACAATAATTCCAATTTGGTGTGTTGGTTGTTCAATCGCCATTCCGACGTTAGTCGTGCAACCCAGCCCATATTTCGGGAGCACCTTTCAACCAATGTTTAATTGTGTATGTTTTCCTCCAGCATACATCATTAAGTCATTTGATCTGACAAATGATATCTCCGTGTTCACGCAATTGTGGAAATCCATCTTTTTGGAAGTCTCGATGAATTATCATTGAGTCCATCAGCCACCTCCTCATCCTCTCCTGGTTTAATGATGAACTTTTGTTTCGAAACTCGCTTCCATAGTTCATTCCCGAGAATCTTACAGTGTCTTCTCGTCAATTTGTGTTACACCTTTTTCTTCTAAGGCATCCTGAGTCTGAGGTATCCTGACACCAATCAGATCTGAATCTCCGTCAGATATGATGGTTGGAACATATTTCCAAGAGTTATAACATTGGTCTTTATATGACCCGGTAAGGTGATGTCCTGCCTAGCACACCTGGCCGAAGGCCCTATTGTTATAGTTTTGTTTTTTAGCAAGGTTGTCCATTCTTCCATGAGGAAATTGTAAGACTTATTCTATGAGTTTTCCTGATGGATCATTTGTGTATCCTAAGTCTGATCTTTACCTGATGACCATGTCAATGCTATATCGAACCATGTCAGTGGTACTCCGATCATCAATAAGAACATTTGAATTGCCATGCTAAATATTCTTTATCAATTATCCAAACACCGTTGTATGGGTAATGTCATGAAAATTTCTCTCCCCTTTCTTAAAGGTGTTTCTACGTTATATCCTGTCATGGGTATCATGCTCTGCTTGTCCTTGGGAAGGATATACCCCTGACATATGTGTTTAAACACATTTTCCTTTCCATTATTCTATTTAACCTGATGATCACATTTTCCTTTCCATTGGTTTGTTTGACCTTTCTTGTGATCTATATAATCTAAGCAGTAATAATTCACTGCTTATGTAAACACCTCGGTGTACAATTCTGTCAGTGATACCCTGTTTCTACTGTTGATGAGATTCCAGTAACCGCCGATGGACGAGAACTTTGCCTATTGGCCCGCCTCGTTCAATGAGCAGGAAAATGGTTCTCTTCATCCCTCGCCCTTGGTACCGATGTTGTTGCCGACATAACCGATAGACTATCCTCTGACACGCCTTGCTTACATGATCGTGCAAGATGTCATCGCCCTTCCTACTTTTAACCCACATGGTGGGCCCATAACCCACAGTTTCACAGGATTGAAACCTGACTCTCCTGTACACCCTATTTCCAAAGTTAATCCTCATGCTTGGCTTCGTATGCAATTCGCGAGCCACATTCCTAATGATCTATTCTGGTATCAGACGCAATACTTATTCACGTTGCCCTGAGACCCTTTCACCTTCTGACTAGGCATTGGACGATTGCCTGGCTGCTTGAAACTTCTTATTGTACCTTCGTACTTTACCCTCGATGTGTTTTATTTGTTCAACTCGAGAGGTACTCATATGCTCGTTCATGGGTTAATCCCAGATTATTACCCTTATAGCATTATGTCGTTGTCGAGCTGCCCCGTTACCTATTCATAAGTACGATGGAGTTCCTGAAGAAAGGATGCCGACTTCATCATGATGATCGGAACCAGAGTAATGAAGACGTCAATGTAATGGATCGACCTGTTCGAGTAGAGCAACCAAGACCGAGAAGATCCATTAAAATTTCGTAACCTAGTCCCCCTTACTCACGCTCCTAAATCTTGGGACGAGATTTCTTGTACTGGAGGAGATTTGTAACACCCACAGTGTCAAGCTACAGTAATCCCCTGCTAATGGTGCCAGGTCATCACTCGTACTGTTGCTAATACTCACTTGCATTCAACCACAGTTCAGATTTCAAATTCAAATACAAGTCAAATTATTATTTCTTCAAAACGGCAAAACTAAAGTGTTCATAATTTTGAAAATAATCACTAAGTAATTGTCTTGGAAAAACCAATATTATTTGGAGTATTAAATTGCCCCTAACCTATTTAGAACAGTGCCCAAAAGAGCCTATTTAATCCATTTGTATTTACGTAAAATTCAAATGAAATCATCTAGCCTCGAAACATTTTGTGGCAGTACAAAATATTTCATAGTATTTGATTTTGCAAGTCCCGCATTTTACAAAAGTCAAATGGAGTGAAAAGTAAAATGTAAAAAACTAAATAAATAGAAAACCAAATTAGAAAATGAAAAAGGGGACCTAATCTACTAGGCACTTTGGCCCATTAAGAAAAAGGGCAAGCCCAGCCCACCCCACTTGCCTCCCACCTCGCTACAGGAGGCAGGGATGGCCGTGGCGGCCATCCACCGTCCGAGGCCGTGCGTGGCAGCCATCTCGCGCCCCGCTAGGCCTATAAGCCCCCGACGCCTCTCCTCTCAAACCCTAATCCCCTCCCTCGCGTCGCGGGGAGCTCCTAACCGGCGCCTTAAGCGCCGGTTCTGGAAGCTGGCGCTCGCACGCCGCACCTCATGGGCCAGCCCACCACACGCTGTAGAAGGAAAAATGTCTCGTGAATAAAACACGCAAAAAACTACCGGTACCGTCACTCGAACTCACGCCTTGAAACTACAAGGGAGGAACCATTCCGCTAACCACTACAACAAGGAACCGCTAGTTAGTACAAATGAACACGAAGTGTATAAGAACCAATATATTAGCGCTATTTATTGGATTTCCTAATTATTTTAAAAACACTTATTGAACTTGAAAAAAGATCATTGAACTTGAAAAAAAGTTCACCAAATTTAAAAATGTTCATCAAATTTGTAAAAAGTTCATCATTTTACTTAAAGTTCATCAAATTTGTAGAAATGTTCGTCCATTTTTTAAAAAGTGTTCATCAATTTCGGAAAAAGTTCAACAAAATTTGAAAATAGTTCATCGGATTTGCAAAAAAGTTCATTGATTTTGAAAAAGTTCATGAATTCACAAAAGGTTCACAAAAAAAAGTTCATCAGATTTGCAAGAAGTTTATGGATTTTAAAAAAAGTTCACGAATTCAAAAAAGGTTCACAAAAAAGTTCATCAAATTTGAGAAACGTTCATCGGATTTGCAAAAAGTTTATGGATTTTGAAAAAAGTTCACGAATTCAAAAAAGGTTCACAAAAAAAAGTTCATCAAATTTGAGAAAATGTTCAACGGATTTGCAAATTTTTTATCGATTTTGAACGAATTCAAAAAAGGTTCACAAAACAATGTTCGCGAAATCGAAAGGTCCACAAAATAGAAAAAAGAACAAACAGAAGAAAACCGGCGAAAAAAAGAAAGAAAAGAAAACAGGTTCACGTTCTTTATTTGAAGAACTGTGAAAGATGCACTCAATCACCAAAGCTTGTTGTCCCCAATGGTTACTGCGCATGTAAAGAGACTGTGGGGTGAATGGTTCGAATCCTCCCCCGCACACCTTTTTTTGAAAGAATTTAGAGTAGAAAAAAAAAGGTAAGACGGGCCAGCCCAGTGCGGACGGAGGGGTGTGCGCCCGATTGCACAAAGAACTATATCGGGCGCAGAGAGCGCTGTTTAGGAAATGCCTCGCGCCCCTCGTTCCCCATCGCTCTCCCTCGATGGACCCGCCTCGCCCCGACACCAAAGTCATCGCGTCTGCCTCTGCCACCGTCGATGCCCCGGACCGTGACTACCTCAAGCCGTGCGGAGATGTCCAGCAGCACCTCCACCGGTACCCGCGCCCGGAGCTCCACTCCCACGCGCTGGTCACATCACCTGCTGCACTCTGCCTACCCCGGGGCCGCGCCCGCCTTTGAACGCCACTCCTCGCGTTCGCCCCTGGCCTCGCCGAGTTGCGTCGCCCCCGCCCGCCGTTGCCTGCCTTGCTTCTGCTATCGCATGTTGCTGCCTTCCCCTGCCGCTGCTTGCTCTGCTAGTGCTGCTGCATGCTGCTACCATTGCTGATCCGCTGCCACTGCTCCCCGCACGTTGCTGCCGTCTGGCCGCATCCTGATCGTGTCCACCGTTGCTAGCCGGCGATGTCCATGCATGCGACGCCGCGCTCGGCGCTGCTTGTTGTCGTGCCTGCTGTGCTCTTAGATGACTGCTTTCTGCTACTACATGCCGCTGCTATTGACTACTGTCGCTACTGTCTCTACTATATCAGTGTGGTATTGCGCCGCTTCTGCTGCTGATAGCTCCTGCACGTTGCACAAAGAACTATATCGGGCGCAGAGAGCGCCGTTTAGGAAATGCCTCGCGCCCCTCGTTCCCCATCGCTCTCCCTCGATGGACCCGCCTCGCCCCGACACCAAAGTCATCACGTCTGCCTCTGCCACCGTCGATGCCGCAGACCGTGACTACCTCAAGCCGTGCGGAGATGTCCAGCAGCACCTCCACCGGTACCCGCGCCCGGAGCTCTGCTCCCACGCGCTGGTCACATCACCTGCTGCACTCTGCCTACCCCGGGGCCGCGCCCGCCTCCGAACGCCACTCCCCGCGTTCGCCCCTGGCCTCGCCGAGTTGCGTCGCCCCCGCCCGCCGTTGCCTGCCTTGCTTCTGCTATCACATGTTGCTGCCTTCCCCTGCCGCTGCTTGCTCTGCTAGTGCTGCTGCATGCTGCTACCATTGCTGATCCGCTGCCACTGCTCCCCGCATGCTGCTGCCGTCTGGCCGCATCCTGGTCGTGTCCGCCGTTGCTAGCCGGCGATGTCCATGCATGCGACGCCGCGCTCGGCGCTGCTTGTTGTCGTGCCTGCTGTGCTCTTAGATGACTGCTTTCTGCTACTACATGCCGCTGCTATTGACTACTGTCGCTACTGTCTCTACTATATCTGTGTGGTACTGCGCCGCTTCTGCTGCTGATAGCTCCTGCACGTTGCCAATTGCTAATGCGCTTAGTGATGCCTGCTGCTGCTATCGGCCATGCCCATGGCCATGGCTGAGTGTGTGATGTGTGGTGTGCGTGGCGTGTGTGTTCTGTGTGTGTGGGTGGCCGGCCCAAGAATTAGTTAGGGCTAATATTGTTACTAGTTAGGCTAATCAGTACTACTACTTAAATCAGGTGCTACCCTAAGACATGTGGCATCCCCTCTAATTAGGATTGCTTTATTTATCTGATTAGGTAAATAGTCTATGACAATGGATCACTACTAAATTAAACTAAACAAGTAAATCTGTTAAAATTTTAGACCATGACATGTGGGTCCGTTGACCTAGTTGACCAGTCAAAGTTTGACTGGTCAACTGTTTGACTGGCCTGCTGACAGGACCCTTGGACACCATTGTCTTACACTTAGGCTAATCGCTAGTTGGTATAAAAAGTAATCTGACATATTTAATGTTTGAATTAACTAGTTAAAAAATTCCAAAAAATCAATAAAACTTTGAAAATTAATAGAAAATAATTCGTAACTCGGATGGAAATACTTTGTACATGAAAGTTGCTCAGAACGACGAGATGAATCCGAGTATGCAACAGTTCGTTCGTTCACCACACGTCCCTAGTATAGCAAACATGCAACCGTCCCCCTCCATTTCATCTGTCCGAAAATGCAAAACACCGGGAATATTTTCCCAGATGTTTTCCCCTTTGCCGGTGTCACCTACTATTGCGTTTGGTCATCTCTAGCACCGCGTATTGCCATGTTATGCTTTGATTGCTTTGTTATTTATTGTGTTGCCCCTCCGTTACTTATTTTCGGTAGACCCCGAGACCAACGTTGATACCCCCGTGATCGACTAAATTGACGACGACCCCTCCTTCTTGCCAGAGCAACCAGGCAAACCCCCCCACCCCTTGATCACCATACATCGCCTATTCTTCTCTCTACTGCTTGCATTAGAGTAGTGTACCATGTTACTGCTTTCCGATAATCCTATCCTGATGCATAGTCTGTCTTTGCTGCTACTGTTGTTACCTTTACATGCAATCCTAAATGCTTAGTATAGGATGCTAGTATTCCATCAATGGGCCTACATTCTTGTCCGTCTGCCATGCTATACTATCGGGTCGTGGTGACTCGGGAGGTGATCACGAGTATATACTTATATACATAATATGTGATATTTGGTGACTAAAGTCGGGTCGGCTCGTAGAGTGCCCGCGAGTGATTTCGGTGTGGGGGCTGACAGGACAAGTGGTTCCATCCCGGTAGTGGTGGGCCTGGGTTCCCGACAGCCCCCGGCTGTTATTTTGTGGCGGAGCGACAGGGCAGGTTGAGACCGCCTAGAAAAGAGGTGGGCCTGGCCCTTGTCGGCGTTCGCGATTACTCCAAAATGACACGCTTAATGAGATCTTGGTATTTGATCTAAGTCTGGAATTGGCCTATATGCACTAACCAACTACGCGGGAACAGTTATGGGCACTCGACGTTGTGGTATCAGCCGAAGCCTTCGTGATGTCAGCGACTGAGTGGCGCGCGCCGGGTTGGACCGCGTAACGCAACTTCCTTTGTAATGGAGGTTGCTAAGTCTGCTCATCGGCCGCGTACGCAACGTGTAGGTGTGCAATGGGCGATGGGCCCAGACCCCTGCGCGCATAGGATTTAGACCGGCGTGCTGACCTCTCTGTTGTGCCTAGGTGGGGCTGCGACGTATGTGTTGATCTTCCGAGGTCGGGCATGACCCAGGCAAGTGTGTCCGACCAAAGGGGATCGGGCATGTTGGAAAATGTGGTGCACCCCTGCAGGGAAGTTTATCTATTCGAATAGCCGTGTCCCTCGGTAAAAGGACAACCCGGAGTTGTACCTTGACCTTATGACAACTAGGATCGGATACTTAATAAAACACACCCTTTCAAGTGCCAGATACAATCCGGTGATCGCTCTTTCACAAGGCAACGAGGGAAGGATCTCCGGGTAGGATTATGCTATACGATGATACTTGGTGAACTTACCATCTACTCTCTTCTATATGCTTCAAGATGGAGGCTGCCAGAATCGTAGTCTTCAATAGGACTAGCTATCCCCCTCTTGTTCTGGCATTCTGCAGTTCAGTCCATAGATACTACCCACTTCATTGATACCAATGCATATGTAGTGTAGATCCTTGCTTGCGAGTACTTTGGATGAGTACTCACAACTTCTTTCCTACTTTTTCCCCTTTTCCCGGTTACTGCGATCATATGATGGAGTCCAGGAGCCAGAGGATCCCGAGGATGTTTGTACATGGAGTTCGACTTTGAGGAGTAGTTAGGAGGTCCCAGGCAGGAGGCCTTGCCTTTTCGATCATTGCTACTTTTGTGCTATCCTTCTTAAGGCAAACTTGTTTAACTTATGTCTGTACTCAGATATTATTGCTTCCGCTGACTCTTGTGTATTCGAGCTTATGTATTCGAGCCCTCGAGGCCCCTGGCTTGTAATATAAAGTTTGTATTATTTTAATTTGTGTCTAGAGTTGTGTTGTGATATCTTCCCGTGAGTCCTTGATCTTGATCGTACACATTTGCGTGTATGATTAGTGTACGGCCAAATCGGGGGCGTCACAATTATCTAGGAGTTTAGTAGCTTCTCCTAATGTGATTTCCATAAAAGTGCCTTCCGCAGCCGAATTTAAAAGATTTCTAGAAGCTAAATTCAATCCAGCATAAAAAATTTGTATGATCATCCATGAGTAGGGCAATTACGTATCATTAATTTCATCCTCTCCCAAGCTTGTGCAACATGCTCATGATCAAGTTGCTTAAAATTCATAATATCATTTCTAAGAGAGATGATCTTAGTGGGAGGAAAATACTTAGAGATAAAAGCATCTTTGCACTTATTCCATGAATCAATACTATTTTTAGGCAAAGATGAAAATCAAGTTTTAGCACGATCTCTAAGCGAAAATGGAAATAGCTTCAATTTAACAATATCATTATCCACATCTTTCTTCTTTTGCATATCACACAAATCAACAAAGCTGTTTAGATGGGTAGTGGCATCTTCACTAGGAAGGCCAAAAAACGGATTTTTCATAACAAGGTTCAGCAAAGCAGTATTAATTTCCCAAAATTCGGCATCGGTAAGAGGATCAATCGGAGTGCTAAGAAAATCATTGTTGTTGGTATTGGAAAAATCACACAATTTAGTATTGTCTTGAGCCATCGTGACAAACAATCCAACACATAAGCACACAAGAAGCAAGCAAAAAGAGGCGAATGGAAAAGAGGGCGAATAAACGGCAAGGGTGAAGTGGGGGAGAGAAAAATGAGAGGCAAATGGCAAATAATGTAATGCGAGGGATAAGAGTTTGTGATGGGTACTTGGTATGTCTTGACTTGTGTGTAGATCTCCCCGGCAACGGCACCAGAAATGGCTTGTTGACGGGAGATCAAATCTTGACTTGACTTGGTGCAACCTCCCCGACAACGGTGCCAGAAATCCTACTTGCTACCTCTTGAGCATGCGTTGGTTTTTCCTTGAATAGAAAAGGGTGATGCAGCAAAGTAGCGTACGTATTTCCCTCAGTTTTTTAGAACCAAGGTATCAATCCAGTAGGAGGTAACACGCAAGTCCCTAGTACCTGCACAAACAAACAAGAACCTCGCAACAACGCGATAAAGGTCCCTTCACGGTCACTTACGAAAGTAAGATCTGATAGAGATAATAAGATAAATATTTTTGATATTTTTATTGTACAGATTGGAAAATGAAGATTGCAAAATAAACAATTATAGAAATAGAAAATTGATAGGAAAATAATATGATGGAAGATAGACCCGGGGGCCATAGGTTTCACTAGTGGCTTCTCTCAAGATAGCAAATTCTACGATGGGTGAACAAATTACTGTCGAGCAATTGATAGAAAAGCGCATAGTTATGAGAATATCTAGGCATGATGATGTATATAGGCATCACGTCCGCGACAAGTAGACCGAAACGATTCTGCATCCACACATCGACCGCTATCCAGCATGCATCTAGAGTATTAAGTTCATAAGAACAGAGTAACACATTAGGCAAGATGACATGATGTAGAGGGATAAACTCAAGCAATATGATATAAACCCCATCTTTTTATCCTCGATGGCAACAATACAATATGTGCCTTGCTGCCCCTGTTGTCACTGGGAAAGGACACCACAAGATTCAACCCAAAGCTAAACACTTCTCCCATTGCAAGAAAGATCAATCTAGTAGGCCAAACCAAACGGATAATTCGAAGAGACTTGCAAAGATATTAATTCATACATAAAAGAATTTAGAGAAGAATCAAATATTATTCATAGATAATCTTGATCATAAACCCACAATTCATCGGATCTCGACAAACACATCACAAAAAGAATTACATCGAATAGATCTCCAAGAGAATCAAGGAGAACTTTGTATTGATATCCAAAGAGAGAGAAGAAGCTATCTAGCTAATAACTATGGACCCGAAGGTCTGCGGTAAACTACTCACACATCATCGGAGAGGCTATGGTGTTGATGTACAAGCCCTCCGTGATCGATTCCGCCTCCGGCGGAGCGCCGGAAAAGGCCCCAAGATGGGATCTCATGGGTATAGAAGGTTGCGGCGGTGGAAATAGGGTTTTGTGGTGCTCCTGGATGTTTTCAGGGTATATGGGTATATATAGGTGTAGGATCGAAAGTATGTCTAGAGGGGGTGATTAGACTACTTGACCAAATAAAAATCTAGCCTTTTCCAATTTTAATTCTTGGCAGATTTCAGCAACTTAGCACAAGTCAAGCAATCAACCTACACATGCAATTCTAAGAGTATAGCAGCGGAAAGTAAAACAATTGCATATGAAGGTAAAGGGAGGATTTGGAGTGTGCAAACGCAATTGGACACACGAAGATTTTTGGCGGGGTTCCGATAGGTGGTGCTGTCATACATCCACGTTGATGGAGACTTCAACCCACGAAGGGTAGCGGTTGCACGAGTCCACGGAGGGCTCCACCCATGAAGGGTCCACGAAGAAGCAACCTTGTCTATCCCACCATGGTCGTCGCCCACGAAGGACTTGCCTCACTAGGGTAGATCTTCACGAAGTAGGCGATCTCCTTGCCCTTACAAACTCCTTGGTTCAACTCCACAATCTTGACGGAGGCTCCCAAGTGACACCTAACCAATCTAGGAGACACCACTCTCCAAGAGGTAACAAATGGTGTGTTGATGATGAACTCCTTGCTCTTGTGCTTCAAATGATAGTCTCCCCAACACTCAACTCTCTCTCATAGGATTTGGATTTGGTGAAAAGATGATTTGAGTGGAAAGCAACTTGGGGAAGGCTAGACATCAAGATTTATGTGGTTGGAGTGGAATATCTTGACCTCAACACAGGTGTAGGTGGTTCTCTCTCAGAAAATGTATGTTGGAAGTGTAGGCATGTTCTAATGGCTCTCTCCTTAAATGAAGAGTGGGTGGAGGGGTATAAATAGCCTCCACACAAAATCTAACCGTTACACACAAATCACCAAACTCGGTGGGACCAAATCATGACACTCGGTCAAAACCAATTTAGTTCAAAATGTGAACGTTAGGATTCTCAGTGGCACTGACATGTCAACTCGGTGGGACCGATTTCGTTAGGGTTAGGGCATAACGTAATCTCGGTGAGACCGATTACACAAACTCGGTGAGACCGATTTTGGTAATGGACTAACAGAGAGTTGGTCAGGCAAACTCGGTGGGACCGATTCGATCATCTCGGTTGGACCGAAGTGTTACGAAAGGGAAACAGAGAGTTTACATTGCAATATGGTGGGACCGATCGCTCATCTCGGTTTGACCGAAATGTTACGAAGGGAAACAGAGAGATTACAATCCCATCTCGGTGAGACCGAGATCCCTATCGGTGAGACCGAAAAGACTAGGGTTTCTGGCAGTGGCTATGTCAACTGAACTCGGTGGCGCCGGATAGAAAATTTCGGTGGGGCCGAGTTTGAATTTTGGTTTGGGACATATGTGGATGTGAGAAAGTAGTTGAGGGTTTTGGAGCATATCACTAAGCACTTTCAGCAAGCAAGCCATTAGGCAACACCTCATCCCCTCTTAATAGTATTGGCTTTTCCTATGGACTCAATGTGATCTTGGATCACTTAATATGAAAAGATGTAGAGTCCTGAGCTTTGAGCTTTGAGCCAATTCTTTGTCCTTCGCATTTTGAGGGGTCCACTTTTCTCATCCATGCCATGCCAATCATTGAGCTTTCCTGAAATGTTTATCTTGAAATAGCATTAGCTCAATGAACTATATGTTGTTAGGAATTACCAAAACCACCCAGGGATAGTTGCACTTTCAATCTCCCCCTTTTTGGTAATTGATGACAACATATGGATTAAAGCTTCGACAAATGATAATTAAGGTTGAAAAGACATCGTCGCTTTGAGAAGTATATGATAAGAAAGAGCTCCCTCTAAATTTGTGCATTATTTAAAATTTGCTTTTTTTAATGCAAATGCACAATCGATTAGGATCATGAGTTACTCTTCCATGTCACATACATCTTGGTGGAGCACTCAAAATGATAGAGATTAAAAGCATGCACTCATCACCAAGCAAGTGAATGATCATATAAGGAATGTAAAGGATAGCATCATTCAACCAAACATTAATGTAGCATATGATCAACCACATGATCAACAAGTATCTCACAAGGACATAAAGTATCTCACACAAGCACTCAATAAATAAGTTCAACCAAAATAGCAAGAGAGATAAAAAGAACAACACTCTATCTCGAAGCCTATGATCTATACATTTTTCTCCCCTTTGGCAACAAGTTACCAAAAAGTTCAAAAATGCATAGTGCTAAATGATGTCTACTACACAACCTTCTTCATGTAGACGTTGTTGGGCCTCCAAGTGCAGAGGTTTGTAGGACAGTAGCAAATTTCCCTCAAGTGGATGACCTAAGGTTTATCAATCCGTAGGAGGCGTAGGATGAAGATGATCTCTCTCAAGCAACCCTGCAACCAAATAACAAAGAGTCTCTTGTGTCCCCAACACACCCAATACAATCGTAAATTGTATAGGTGCACTAGTTCGGCGAAGAGATGGTGATACAAGTGCAATATGGATGGTAGATAATGGTATTTGTAATCTGAAATTATAAAAACAGCAAGGTAACTAATGATAAAAGTGAGCGTAAACGGTATTGCAATGCGTTGAAACAAGGCCTAGGGTTCATACTTTCGCTAGTGTAAGTCCTCTCAACAATACTAACATAATTGTATCATAAAACTATCCCTCAACATGCAACAAAGAGTCACTCCAAAGTCACTAATAGCAGAGAACAAACGAAGAGATTATGGTAGGGTACGAAACCACCTCAAAGTTATTCTTTCCAATCAATCCGTTGGGCTATTCCTATAAGTGTCACAAACAGCCCTAGAGTTCATACTAGAATAACACCTTAAGACACAAATCAACCAAAACCCTAATGTCACCTAGATACTCCAATGTCACCTCAAGTATCCGTGGGCATGATTATACGATATGCATCACACAATCTCAATTCATCTATTCAACCAACACATAGAACCTCAAAGAGTGCCCCGAAGTTTCTACCGGGGAATCATGACGAAAATGTGTGCCAACCCCTATGCACAGGCTCATGGGCGGAACCCGCAAGTTGGTCACCAAAACATACATCAAGTGGCACGTGGTATCCCATTGTCACCACAGATATCCACGGCAAGACATACATCAAGTGTTCTCAAATCTTTAAAGACTCAATCCGATAAGATTACTTCAAAGGGGAAACTCAATTCATTACAAGAGAGAAGAGGGGGAGGAGAAACATAAGATCCAACTATAATAGCAAAGCTCGCGATACATCAAGATCGTGCCAAATCAAGAACACGAGAGAGAGAGAGAGAGAGAGATCAAACACATAGCTACTGGTACATACCCTCAGCCCTGAGGGAGAACTACTCCCTCCTCGTCATGGAGAGCACCGGGATGATGAAGATGGCCACCGGAGAGGGATTGCCCCCTCCGGCAGGGTGCCGGAACGGGTCTAGATTGGTTTTTGGTGGCTACGGAGGCTTCTGGCGGCGGAACTCCCGATCTATCTTTCGTTCTGGAAGTTTAGGGTATATGGAGATATATAGGTAGAAGAAGCACGTCAGAGGAGCCATGGGGGCCCCACGATGCAGGGGGCGCGCCCTAGGGGGGTGGGCGCGCCCCCCACCCTCGTGGGCAACTCCCGTATCTTCTGACGTGGGGTCCAAGTCCATCAGGTGTGTTTCCTTCCAAAAATAACTTCTCTAGTTGATTTCGTTCCGTTTTGACTCCGTCTGATATTCCTTTTCTTCAAAACACTGAAATAGGCATAAAACAGCAAATCTGGGCTTGGCCTCCGGTCAATAGGTTAGTCCCGAAAATAATATAAAAGTGGATAATAAAGCCCAATATTTCCCAAAACAGTAGATAATATAGCATGGAGCAATCAAAAAATATAGATACGTTGGAGACGTATCACTAAACGACTCTCAGACTTGATCTTCGGGAGGTGGTGTAGAGAGAACTCCAAGGGGGCACTGGAGTTGTGGCTGCGGGTGCTGACACTGAAGCTCGAGTATTTTTCACAGGCACTGCATCAGACCTTGGACCTCGTGGCACTGTCTTGAAAGCATCAGTAGTGGACTTGCCCTTGTTCTCCTCTTCTTCCTCATGTAGCTGCTCAACTGCAGTTTGGATCTCAGTTACCTTGATATCCAGATCATAGAACTTCTGCTCAACAATCCTCTCCAAGCTCTCGTAGTTCTGAGTCAGGGTGGCCAAGCCCTTCTCAATCCTCTGTGTAGCTTGAATCAGATATCCAAGATGATCTTGTTTTGTCTTCAAGAAGGCCTGAGATGCCTCTTCCACACTTGGCATCCTTGCAGCTTTCTCTGCCCTTGCCTTCTCTCTCTTCTCATGTGCTTGAGCTGAAGATGGTTCATTTTCATCCATCACCACGGTGTTGTCTTCAAAATCAGGGTATATGGGAAGGTGATCCTTATCCAAAAGATATGTTCATGTGCCCATATTTGAGTTGATGAGCTCCTGAATTTGTTGGGCATACCCACAACTTCTCTTCTGGTCAGTAGCAGTCCTCTTGATTGTCTCAACAATCAAACTCATGACCTTGAACTTCTGTGGGGCATCAAATATGTGCAACAAGTTTATAGCATGTCCTCTGATCATCTTGTGACCACCTGACTTGGATAGCAGTGTGTGCCTCAGAATCTAGTTTATGGTAGGCAGACCAGACAACAAGTAGTGGACAGATCTAAACTTTTTTGTATCCAAAGCAGCATCTGGAATCTCTTTATACATGTTGGCCATTGTGTTGTGGTCTTTCTTCTTCTCAGCATATACATCCAAGTCATCCTCACTTTCTTTTGGGGCATTGATCAACTGAGCCCATTCATCAACATACGACTGGTACCTGGTACCCTCAGACATCCAAACGATCTTCCCATCCTAATAGAAATGGGTAGTGGAGTAGAACTGCATGATCAGCTCATCATTCCACTTGGTGAGATTTTGTGCAACGAATTCATGAACTCCACATGCTTTAAAACTGTCATACACTCCATGATAGTGATCTTCATTCTTCTGGATGTACTCCCAGCCTACCCATTTCATGTCACACACAATGGGTTTCTTGTCAAGTAACACTATCTCATAGAAGTCCTGTTGTTCCTTAGTGTGAAACCTGTAGTCCACAACAGTTCTTCTCCTGATAGCATATGGATTAGACTCTCCCCATAGTCTCAATCCTGCATCCTTCCTAATTTTCATGTTTTCTGCAACTGGATGTGCATCATTGTGGTCAGGGATCTTGGGTTTCAGCTTCCTTAGCACTTAAGTTTCATCTTCTTCAGCAGCTTCATGCACTGGGGCCTTGTCCTTTTCTTCAGCAGAAATGTTTCTAGTGCTTCTCTTGGGCTTCTAAGCTGGAGCAGCTGCCTTGGGAGTAGCTTTGGGCATAGATGGAGCAGCCCCTGATCTGATTGCATCTCCCATGAGCTTTGAGTTTTGGGTGCTGGTGCAGCATCATCTTCCTCTTCATCATCATCTCTCATAATTGATGATCTGCCAAGCACTCTGGCAGTGGTCTTCTTGACCCTTTCCTTCCTTTTCTTGCCTTCTCCAACTGCCTCTTCAGATGGCTTGGAGGTTTCAGCAGTGGATGCTCTGGCCTTAGACATGGGACTCTCTTTGCTGGTGCCTTCTTATGCATTCCTGGCTTGACTGTAGCAGCTGAGCCATACTCCTTTTTTAGCACCTTTTTCTTAGAGCTGACTTCTTCCTCAACAGCCACATAATCCTCATCCTCAGAATCTGAGGTCTTCTTTCTTGTGCTGGTGGCTGCCTTTGGAAAGTTACTTGGTGTGCTCCGGCTGCCATCATCAGATGAACTGGAGGGACTAGTGCCCTCACTAAGTTGAACCTGCTCCTCAGACTTGTTCTGGCTATCACTTTGGTCAGACATCATGCAGGCAAACTGTCAGCAGACCCTGTGAATAGATTATAGATGAGGTAGAGTAGATGAGCATCACAAAGTACATGAGTTTTGCAAAACAATTGACTCAAAAACTTAGTTTTACTTCTTCACAGAAAGCATTTCGGATCTACCAATTTGTAAAGTCGGTGATACCGAAGCAGTTTTTGGAACTTAAACTAGTGAACTCGGTCAGACCGAGTCACAGTTCAGTGGCACCGAGACTACTAGGGTTTCACAGAGAATTGAACTCGGTCACACCGATTTTTCCATCACACCGATTTGCAATTTTCGGTCAGACCGAAAACGTGTGTCCAATGGCCTAAGCCAAATCGGTGAGACCGATTTCTACAACTCGGTCGGTCCAAGATGAATTCGGCGGAGACCTAACCTGAAAACCAATCTATGGGATGTTTTCACTTGACAGGATGATTTCATTCGTGGCAAGAATCATGGCATAGAAATGTGCTAAGAATCAGAGTTATGGATTAGCACAAAGATCAAGTTCGTACCCTAGTTCGGCGGCGAACTTGCTACGGCGGCAACTGCGGGGCAGATATCCGTTGACGGCGGTGGAGACCAGCGGCGGGAGGTAGCTGGTGACGAGAGGATGACTCGAAGACCCGAAGTGGCAGAGTAGGTTATGCGTGGGCGAAGGGGTTTCGGAAAAATTTCCAAATTTTGGTCCGTCGGTATATATAACCTGACCCTGTTGGTGTGACCGAGTGGAACAACTCGGTGGCACCGAGATGCAAAACTGCAGGCAGTTACTGCAACTCGGTGTGACCGAAAGGTTCTAATCGGTTGCACCGAGATTGAAAACCTAGATCAACTAAGTGATCTCAGTAGGACCGAAAAGGATGAATCGGTCAGACCGAGATACACAAAGAGGTTTTGGAAGTTTAAGTCTATGACGAATCGGGAACTCCGAGTGCTCCTCACATGGAGTGGTTCGAATCTAACTTGTTCAAACTTTGTGATGTAGCATGAATAGAGTTTGAGACGAGAAAAGCATAGATAGCTAGTGGGAGTTCTTAGGCATTCTTGTCCATCCATTTGGCAAAAGAGAAAAAGGCCAAACAATCAAAGCAACAAATGGATGTCCTCGAATGGGTAAAGTGTGCAACCAACATTCTCACACAATAAGATGGCAAAAGAAATATGTGACAAAGCATGCACAAGCACTCTAGCATATATCAAGCAATTGGCGATGACTAGGTCATCTATATATGAGTATATTGACTTAGGAGTCAAATGAGAACATTTGATCGTAGGTCATACTCATCGTTTAAGCGCAAGTGGCGATGCCACTTTTACATAAAGCATTGTTGTGTTCACACCATTAGAGTTGCTTTAACTCAATTGATTAGAGTAAAGCTCCCCCTAGATGTGATAACCCCCCTAAGAGGGATTAACTAACCTTGGGTTTTGTCGATGATGACTTCATGTAGGTGTTGAAGATGTGGATGCTCAATGTTTATGTACATCGCTCGGAGCAATCCTTTGGAGTGAGTTGCGCTTTCAATACCTACATGGGTTAGTCCCACAAGGAGCACACAAGGATATCCATAGACACAGAGTGATGTGTACACAAGATGATGTCCATGGAAGCATTACGTTACCTTGCCCCTTGTCTTACCGACAAGAGGGTTTGTGACTCCTTGAACTAGTGCAAGATATGGAAGTTGTTTGCACTTGTCCTCGCCAAAATGATATGAGTGAAGTATGTTGGCGGAGTCACCCTCAAGAATTCTCTAGTTCTTCTTCTTCGTGATCCACACCATCTTGATGGGAATCCTTGGAGTTGTAGTCGTACTTGATGGAGTAGAACTTGATGTGGTCTTGGGAACCCACTTAACCAAGGCTTTGGGTGCTTCTTCAAATGCATCAATCTCCTCTTGAAGCTTGTCCTTGCCTTTTTCCTTGTGGTCTTATTGTGGAAGATCATCTTGAGATTGTGTTCCTTTGAAAGAAGTAGGATCATACTTCTCTTGTTGAGGAACAAACTTCGTCTTGGGGTATTGATCGTCTTCCCACTCAACTCCATTGGCATTGAACTTTCGTTCAAAACCAACACCTTGATTATTCCGATGTCTTCCTTGCTTGCATACAATTTCCTCAAATTGCTTACTTCCGGCAAGGCTCTTGTAAACACCTTTCTCTATAATTCCCTTCAATAAGCTATTTTCTTGCTCAAGTGTAACTTGGCTAAGAGAATCATTAGTGGAATCAAGAGAGCTACTAGAAGCAACAACATTGGATTTAGCATGATTGTTGTTACTACTAGATGAAGAATCTTTCTTGTTCTTGTTACTAGATTTAACTTGTGGCATGTAAGTAGACAAGAGTAAACGCTTGGCAATGTAAGAAGAACTTTTCTTGCGAAGATCATCATTGATTGCCTTTAAAAACTCATGTTCTTGCTCAAGATTGAGCTTTTCAAAGTGTAGCTTGTCATGAGTCTTTAAAAGTTCTCGATGATCTTCCAAGGTAGTTTCATGAGCTAACTTAAGAGTGTTTAGCTCTTTAGTTAGATGCTCAATCTCCTTCTTATCATCGTCATTCGTTTTATCTTGATTATCATGATTAATAGCAAGCTCATCATAGTTTTCATAACTAGAGTTGTCAACAAGTAAATCATCATCTCCTAGCAAATCATCTTCATCACTATTGAAATCAACATACTCGGGGTGTGTTACCTTTGGACCTTTAGCCATGAAGCATCTCCCAATTCCTTCATTTGGTGAGTCAAATATGTCGAAGGAGTTGGTTGTCACAAGTGCTAGTCCGGCAACGCCTTCATCTTGAGTATATTCGGAGTCGGAGTGATAACTTCCTTCGGAGTGATCATCGGAGTCGGAACCGGATACCCATTCACCAACATGAGCTTGATGTCTTCTTTTTGTGTAGCTCCTTGATGCCTTGTCCTTCCTTTCCAAGTCCTTGCTTCTCCGAGAGGGTCTTCGTTCATAACGATCATCTCTACTCCTTCTTTCTCGTGATGGTGATTCTTCTCTTCTACTTCTTCTTTTGTAGGGAGAATCTTCTCTTCTTTGTAGGGATCCGTACACTCATTGGAATAGTGTTCGGGTCTTCCACTATTGTAGCAATTGCGCTCATGACTAGAAGATCTTTTGTCATTGTAGGACCTTGACTTGGAACTTCTTTCCTTGCTTCTACTCTTGTAGAACTTGTTGAAGTTCTTCACCATTAGACTCAATTCTTCATTGAAGGTTTTCTTCTCACTTGATGATGTGGGAGCATCACACGAGGCTTTGTAAGCACCACTTGACTTGTTGTGAAGCTCTTCCTTATCCTTGAGTGACATCTCATGAGCAACAATTCTTCCAATAACTTCCGTTGGCTTGAGATCTTTGTAATTGGGCATCATTTGGATCAATGTGCACACGGTATCATATTTTCCATCCAAGGCTCTTAGGATCTTCTTGATGATGAATCTATCGGTCATCTCTTCACTTCCTAAGCCAGCAATCTCATTTGTGATGAGAGCAAGCCTAGAGTACATTTCAGCGGCGCCTCCACCATCCTTCATTTTGAACTTGTCAAGCTGACTTTGAAGCACGTCCAATTTGGATTCCTTGACAGATTCGGTACCTTCATGCATATCAATCAAAGTATCCCAAATTTCCTTTGCATTCTCAAGACGATTGATTTTGTTGAATTCTTCGGGGCATAATTCGTTGAAGAGAATATCACAAGCTTGAGCATTGTATTGTAGCATCTTCAACTCTTCCGCGGTAGCTTCACGGTTTGGTTCTCTCCCATCGAAGATTTCACCTTGCAATCCAATACACAAAATAGCCCAAACGGCGGGGTTATGTCCAAGAATATGCATTTTCATCTTATGCCTCCAACTAGCAAAATTTGTACCATCAGACTAAGGACCTCTATGGTGGTAATTTCCCTCGCTAGACGCCATACTCTCCTAGGTTGTGAAACCAAGGCTATGACCACCAAAAGCTATGGAAATCAAAGAAAATGGAGACCAAAGCTCTGGTACCACTTGTAGGATCGAAAGTATGTCTAGAGAGGGGTGATTAGACTACTTGACCAAATAAAAATCTAGCCTTTTCCCAATTTTAATTCTTGGCATATTTTAGCAACTTAGCACAAGTCAAGCAATCAACCTACACATGTAATTCTAAGAGTATAGCAGCGGAAAGTAAAACAATTGCATATGAAGGTAAAGGGGGGGTTTGGAGCGTGCACACGCAATTGGAGACACGGAGATTTTTGGCGTGGTTCCGATAGGTGGTGCTATCGTACATCCACGTTGATGGACACTTCAACCCACGAAGGGTAACGGTTGCGCGAGTCCACGGAGGGCTCCACCCACGAAGGATCCACGAAGAAGCAACCTTGTCTATCCCACCATGGTCGTCGCCCACGAAGGACTTGCCTCACTCGGGTAGATCTTCATGAAGTAGGCGATCTCCTTACCCTTACAAACTCCTTGGTTCAACTCCACAATCTTGATGGAGGCTCCCAAGTGACATCTAACCAATCTAGGAGACACCACTCTCCAAGAGGTAACAAATGGTGTGTTGATTATGAACTCCTTGCTCTTGTGCTTCAAATGATAGTATCCCCAACACTCACCTCTCTCTCACAGGATTTGGATTTGCTGGAAAGATGATTTGAGTGGAAAGAAACTTGGGGAAGGCTAGAGATCAAGATTTATGTGGTTGGAGTGGAATATCTTAACCTCAACACAAGTGTAAGTGGTTCTCTCTCAGAAAACGTATGTTGGAAGTGTAGGCATGTTCTGATGGATCTCTCCTTAAATGAAGAGGGGGTGGAGGTGTATAAATAGACTCCACACAAAATCTAACCATTACACACAAATCACCAAATTCGGTGGGACCGAATCATGAAACTCGGTCAGACCGATTTAGTTCAAAATGTGAACGCTAGGATTCTCGGTGGGACCGACATGTCAACTCGGTGGGACCGATTTCGTTAGGGTTAGGGCATAACGTAATCTCGGTGAGACCTATCACACAAACTCGGCGAGACCGATTTTGGTAATGGACTAACAGAGAGTTGTTCAGGCAAACTCGGTGGGACCGATTCGCTCATCTTGGTTGGACCGAAGTGTTATGAAAGGGAAATAGAGAGTTTGCATTGCAATCTCGGTGGGACCAATCGCTCATCTCGGTTTGACCGAAATGTTTACGAAGGGAAACAGAGAGATTACAATCCCATCTCGGTGAGACCGAGATCCCTATCGGTGAGACCGAAAATACTAGGGTTTCTGGCAGTGGCTATGTCAACTGAACTCGGTGGCGCCAGATAGAAAATTTCGGTGGGGCCGAGTTTTACTTTTGGTTTGGGACATATGTGGATGTGAGAAAGCAGTTGAGTGTTTTGGAGCATATAACTAAGCACTTTGAGCAAGAAATCCATTAGGCAACACCTCATCTCCTCTTAATAGTATTGGCTTTTCCTGTGGACTCAATGTGATCTTGGATCACTTAAAATGAAAAGATGTAGAGTCCTGAGCTTTGAGCTTTGAGCCAATTCTTTATCCTTAGCATTTTGAGGGGTCCACTTTTCTCATCCATGCCATGCCAATCATTGAGCTTTCCTGAAATGTTTATCTTGAAATAGCATTAGCTCAATGAACTATATGTTGTTAGGAATTACCAAAACCACCTAGGGATAGTTGCACTTTCAATAGGACGAAGAAGTAGGTCGGTGGAGCTGCGAGGGGCCCACGAGGGTGGGGGCGCGTCCTCCTGCCTCGTGGCCTCCTCGCTTCTTTCTTGATGTCCACTCCAAGTCTCTTGGATCACGTTTATTACAAAAATAACTCTCCCGAAGGTTTCATTCTGTTTGGATTCCGTTTGATATTCCTTTTCTGCGAAACACTGAAATAGGCAAAAAAACAACAATTTGCACTCGGCCTTTGGTTAGTAGGTTAGTCCCAAAAATAATAAAAAAGGTATATTAAAGCCCATTAAACATCCAAAACAGATAATATAATAGCATGGAACAATCAAAAATTATAGATACGTTGGAGATGTATCAGGCACCACCCATTCCCCCAAGCTTCCCTAACACAACGCCAAAAAAATGAGTTGAGGCACATAAAAAAAGAGATACAGTTCATGTCCTCATCATTGCAAATATGTCCTAGAGGCAATAATAAAGTTATTATTATCATATTTCTTGTTCTTGATAAATGTTTATTCTCAATGCTATAATTGTATTGACTCAAAACTGAAATACAAGAGTGTGGATACATAAACAAACACCATGTCCCTAATGAGGCACTACTAGACTAGCTTGTTGATTAAAGATGATTAAGATTTCCTGATCATAGACATGATGTGTCATTTAATAATGGGATCGCATCATTAGAAGATTGATGTGATAGACAGAACCAATCATAAACTTATCATATGATCGTGTCACTTAGTTTAATTGCTACAACTTTCTTCATGTCAATTATCTGTTCTTAGACCATGAGATCATGCCACTCCCTAATACCAGCAGAATACTTTATAGGTATCTAAGATCACTTCGTAATTGGGTGATCATAAAGTGCTCTTCAATTATCTCGGAAAGTATTTGTTGGAATGCATGGATCGAGACTGGGATTTGTCACTCCGTGTGACGGAGAGATATCTCTAGGCCCTCTCGGCAATACAACATCATGAATAGCTTGAAAGCATGTGACTGGTGTTTAGTCATGGGGATATTATATTACGGAACAAGTAAAGAGAATTGCTGGTAACGAGATTGAACTAGGTATGGTGATATCGATGATCAAATCTCGGGCAAATAACATATCGTCGGACAAAGGGAATTGTATACGGGATTGTCTGAATCCTCGACATCGTGGTTCAAACCAATAAAGATCTTCGTTGAATAAGTGGGAGTCATTATGGGCATCCAGGTCCCGCTATTGGTTATTGATCGGAGAGGTGTCGCAGTCATGTCTACATGTTCTCGAACCCGTAGAGTCACACACTTAATGTTCGGTAATGCTAGGGTAGTATTGGGATATTCATAATGGCAAGACCGAATATTTTTCGGACACTCGGATGAGATCTAGGACATCACGAAGAGCTCTGGAATGGTCCGAAGGTAAAGATTTATATATGAAAAGTGGTTTTCAGTGTTCTGAAAAGGTTCAGGAATTTACCGGTAGTGTATCGGGAGGTTCCGAAAGGTTCCGGTGGTCCACCAGAGGGGCCCACTTGTCCCGGAGGCCTGCATGGACTTATGGGGGCCCCTATCCTACATAGATCAGGCGCACCAGCCCCCCAAGGCCCATGCGGCTAGGGGTTGGGGAAACCCTAAAGGGGAGGGGCACCTCCACTTGGATTGGGGGGAAAGCCTCCCCCTGGCTGCCCCACTCCTTGGAGGAGGGGCTAGGGATGGCCGGCCACCTCCCACACCTCTATAAATAGAGGGGAGATGTAGGGGAGGCTCATCCCTTTGTTGGCCACTTCCCCCTCTCTTCCTCTCCATCTCCTCCTCTGGTACGCGCTTGGCGAAGCCCTGCCGGATTTGCTGCCACCATCATCACCATGCCGCCATGCTGGCCTAGATCCCATCTATCTCTCCCCCTCACCTGCTAGATGAAGAAGGAGGAGACGTCATCGAGCCTTATGCGTGCGCATCTCGGAGGTGCCGCTCATGCGGTGCTGGATCGGATTGGATCACGAAGGGAGTATGACTACGCCAACCAATTTGATTATAAAGTTAACGCTTTCAGGTACAAGGGTATGTAGACACACTCCCCTCTCGTTACTATCATCTCCTAGGTTAGATCTTGGGTGAAACCATAGGAATTGTTTTCCATGAAATGTTCCCCATCAGTGGCATCATGAGCTAGGCCTATGCGAAGATGTTATGCACAAGTAGAACAAAAATTGGTTATGGGCGTTGATGTTCAGATTGCTTACCTCCTTTGTTATTTTGGATTTGAAAGTATTGTGGAATGAAGCGGCCCGGACCAACTTTACTTGTCGACACGCAAGAGACCAGTTCCGTGACTAACATGAAACTTGTATTGTGTCTGTCTCTCCCACTTTAATTGAGTCTAATTTGACAACAGTGGTCCCTGTAGAAGGTTAAAACGCAACTTGTATATCACTATTGTGGCTTCGCGTAGCTAAGAACGGTTCTTACACGTTGCCCCTAGAAGCAACGTAAAATTTGCAATAACAAATTTGAGGACGTCTAACTTGTTTTTGCGGGGCATGTGATGTTATATGGTATGTCCAAGATGTGATTTGATATATGTGATGTATGAGATGATCATGTTTTGTAATAGTTCATGGCTTGCATGTCGATGAGTACGGCAACCAGCAGGAGCCATTGGGTTGTCTTAATATTATTGTATGACATGCATGTCAATCACTAAACGCCATGTAATTGCTTTACTTCATCAGTATGAGTTAGCAATAGTTGTAGAAGCAATAGTTGATGGAGACAACTACATGACGGCACCTTGAAGATGATGAAGATTATGGTGTCATGCCGGTAATGATGGAGATTATGCTGACGCTTTGGAGATGGAGATAAAAAGCATAAGAAGAAAATGGTCATATCATGTCACATATTGCTTCCATGTGACGTTTGTCTTTAATGCATCTTATTTTGCTTAGAACGAAGGTAGCATTATAAGATGATCACTCCACTTAATATCAAGATAAAAGTGTTCTCCTTTAGTATGCACTGTTGTGAAAGTTCGTCATTTTGAAGCACCTCGTGATGATTGAATGTGATAGACTCTACATTCACATGCATGCAATGAGTGCATACTTTGGGGATGTAAATTATTGAACACAATAGCAAATGGGATGTATGATGTTTGCCACATATTTGGAGGTTGACTTGTGGGCCTACTAAATTAACTTTTGTCAACTTATAATGAACAAACAATTCTAGCGTCAGTGGCCGTTGGATGTCAATCCAACGACCATGATGCTTCTTCAATCTCTGATCTGTTTACTCCAGCCATCCAAATCAGCGTCAGCGGGACCGCCTGCTCCTGCCTCCCATGTCTGGTTGTGCGCCTATGCAGGCCTCAACGCCCCATCCTACTCCCACCGCTGGCCAGGCCATCCCTCTACTCACCCACACCTATTATTCTACGGCGATGGTAGCCTCACACCACAGCTGAACCAGTAAGTCAACCCTTGTACTCCCCCCCCCCGCGTGGTCATTCACTGTCGCGTCTTCCTCGGCTCGGGTCATTCCCTTCCTAGGCCTCTCCGTCGTCCACCGCGTTGGTGCTCTCGGCGCGGCATGGTCAACTTGGTCAACAAACGACAGCCATCGGAAGAGGGATGTACGTGGAGAGGCTGACAGTAGGGACCCACATGCTCCATGACCATACGCAAGCAAGTGCCTCATTATTACGCAAAAAAATGATTCCTCCTTGTGACAGCTGGGACCCAAAAGCTACATCTTCGCATGCAAGGAAGTGCTTCCTTATTACACGAGAAAAAATATCTCCCCCCCCCCTAACAGCTGGGACCCAACAACTATATCTTCGCACGCAAGGAGGCTGACATGTGGACCAATAGGTCGAAGCCTAGTCAAGGCGTTGTCAACTTAGTCAACAAATGATTCGGACATATGTAGTTGTTGGATGTACATCCAATGGCCGACATGCATCTTCAATCCCTCGTCTTCTTCCTCCAACGCTCTCGAGACCTCCTTCTCCCGCCTTTGGTGGCCAGCGGCGTTGCTCCGCACCCTCGCTAAGAAGCGCTACCCCACCACCGGTCAGGACATCCCTCCACCCTCCTGTTATTCTCTGCCGACTGCAGCCCCAGGCCGCACCCGAACCAGTCAACGCTCGTACGTCCTACTCATCTCCATCTATGACTCCATTACCGCATCTTCCCCATCTTTGGACCGTTCCTGTCCAGGGCCTCGCCCTCGTCCACCACCTTGTTGTGTTTGGTGTGACATGGTCAACAAACGAGAGTCGTAGGAATAGGACTGTACATGGAGAAATTGATAGTGGGGACGCACAGGTGATGGACGCACGCATGCAACTACATTCTTATTACAGAGAAAAATGATTCCTCCCCATAACAGCTGGGATCCACTAGTTACATCTTCGCACGCAAGGAAGTGAGTCCTTATTACGCGAAAAAATTGAATCCTCCCCATAACAGCTGGGACTCAACAGATATATCTTCTCATGGAAGGAAGTGTCTCCTTATTACGAGAAAAAATGATTCCTCTCCCTGACAGCTAGGACCCACCAACTACATCTTTGCACGCAACAAAGTGCCTCCTTATTACGCAAAAAAATTGAATCCTCCACATGACAGCTGGTACCCACCAGCTATATCTTTGCACGGAAGGTAGTGCCTCCTTATTTCCCCTGCCAGTTGGGACCCACAAGGTCAAAGCGTACGTAGCGTTATCTATCTGGTCACAAACATGTACGCACATACTGATCGAACGGTCTCATGAACCATGGCTGTGTAAGGAGCGACACATGTCGTACACTATATAAAAAAGACACATCACTGACATTATGGCCCGAACGAAAACTTTTTCTTTCATGGTTATGATACTTCTATGACGATAATTATGATAAAAATACGTATAATCATAGATGCGGTGGACTTCTACTTTTATGACTAAAAATTATGACAGAAAATGAGATTTTTGTCATGGGAGGGCCAGAGACGCACCTGGATGACATTCTTCGGGCCGTCCATGACGTAAAAAATCATGGTAGAAATGAGGGCGAGGAAATTCTCGGGGAGTTCCCAGTTACAGTGGGTGGTCAGGGCCGAGCGATGCAGTATAGTTTGCGCGTTTCCCTCATACGCGCTTGTGTGGGAGGCGTTACCCGAGCAAGGCGTTCGCTTACTGAACCCGAGCGATCACACTATAGCTACGTACTAAAGCCGATCGATCCCTTCGCTGCTAACTAAATCCGAGCGATTCCTTCGTTGTTGTTGTTAAATGAACCCGAGCGATCAATCGCTGTTGCATGCTGCTTACCGAAGCCGATTGATCGAGCCACTCGTGCGAGACGTAGCTAGCCAGTTGGGCTGCCTCTCGATGAACAATGCCCGTGGCTACCGCACGCCCAAAACTTATAACGAGTCGAGATGTGGTGACTCGACCTAGGCATTTGGTTGGTTGTGGATGAACTGTTCCCGGTGGGGGTTGGTTGAATAGGACCCTAACCAAGCGTAGACGGTTGCCGCTGGATAAATAGGGCCCCAAGGAGGCCGCCACACCCCAGCCGATTGGGTGGATGAGCAGAACCCCGTGAAGGCTGGATGAACAGTAGCCGGTGAAGGCTGGGTGAATAGTAGACGATGGATGAACAGTAGCTCGTGGAAGCTGGACGAAGTCGATGGTGGATGAACAGTAGCCCGTGGAGTCCTGTTTTGCGATAAGCCACAATCTCCCGATGTATAGGACCCCGTTTTGACCGTAGGCGCTCGAAGAGAAGTCCATTTCCTCCGTTTTACTATACACCGGACCCTTCCCGACGAATAGGACCCCGTTTCGACCATTGATGGTCGAAGAAAACTCCGTTTTCTTGGTTTTGCGGTCCGCCAGACCCTGAGTCGATGAGCAAGACCCCATTTTGGCTGTTCCGTCCAGGCTGGTTGGCTGTCGATGAACAGGACGCGTTCTGACCCATCGATGAACACAATGTTGTTTCCTCCGTTCTGACACAACCGGTTGGCTGCCAATGAAGACGACACCTTCGTTGTACGCGTTCGAGACCATGCTTGTATGTATCTACGTGGTCGTCTTTTTTGTAGCGTGGCTGGACATATGTGTACACGACTTAGATGGAACTATCTGAACTGCTACCGTTCATTACACGGCCACGGTTCATCCTTGCAGAGAGACCGATCGACATGTATGTACATACACGTTCGCGACCAGACAGACAATGTGAAAGTGCTAGTGATGGACTAGAGGGGGTGAATAGGCGATTTTTATGAAAGTCTTCAAAACATGAAAGTTTCGAAGACAAATGATAGAAATAAACCTATTACCATGCAGCGGAAGGTAGACTACACTAGAAAAACCATAGTCAAGTATTCAATGAAGTGAAAGCATAATGACTAATAGAGCTAGGCAGTAAGATCAGGTAGGAAGATATTGTGAAGACAATCAGAACAAGTAGTCACTCAGTGAAGACAAAAGATAATGTAATCATACAATGACTTCACAAGGACCAACAGTAAGCAAAGGGAAGGGAAGGATGAAACCAGTGACTCGTTGAAGACAATGATTTGTTGGACCAGTTCCAGTTGTTGTGACAACTGTACGTCTGGTTGGGGAGGCTGAGATTCAACTCAGAAGACCTCGTATTCACCTTATTTCCCTTGAGCTAAGGACACCCAGTCCTCGCCCAATCACTCTGGTAAGTCTTCAAGGTAGACTGCCAAACCTTCACAGACTTCGTTCACCGGCGATCCACAATGACTCTTGGATGCTTAGAACGCGACGCCTAACCGGCTGGAGGATTCACAGTCCTCAAGTGTAATAAGTCTTCAGATCACACAGACAGGAAGACTTAAGTGATGCCTAACACTCTTTGGCTCTGGGTGTTTAGGGCTTTATCCTCGCAAGGAATTCTCTCTCAAAGGCTTCAAGGTGGGTTGCTCTCAAACGACAAAAGCCGTACTCTAACTCTGAGCAGCCAACCATTTGTGGTTGTAGGGGGTGGGCTATTTATAGCCACTAGGCAACCCGACCTGATTTGTCCGAAATGACCCTGGGTCACTAAGGAACTGATGCGTGTTCCAACGGTCAGATTTCAAACACACACGGCAACTTTACTTGGGCTACAAGCAAAGCTGACTTATCCAACTCTGGACAAGATTTGCTCTCATAGTCTTCACTCGAAGACAAGGATTTTGGTTAACCATCACTTCAGTCATTTTGACTAGTTCTCTTGGACCCCACTTAACAGTACGGTCGTTCCTATGACTCAACAAAGAAAAACACAGAACGACAAAACTGCTAAGTCTTCGCGCTCCATAGTCTTCACGTGATGTCTTCTCTTGTCATAGTCTTCAATGTGAATGTCTTCACATACCACCTTTGACTTCAATGTCTTCATACATTTTTAGGGGTCATCTCTGGTAGGAAAACCGAATCAATGAGGGACTTCTACCTGTGTTATCCTGCAATTCACAAACACATTAGTCCCTCAACTAGGTTTGTCGTCAATACTCCAAAACCAACTAGGGGTGGCACTAGATGCACTTACAATCTCCCCCTTTTTGGTGATTGATGACAAACTAGTTGAAGTTTTCAACGGGGAATAAAATATGTAAAGGATAGGTTATTGTCTTCATAAGTGGAAAAGGCTCCCCCTGAAGATGTGCATATAAGTAATTGCTTTTGGTATGCAAATGCACATGGCAGGTTGTACTTGTGGAGATCCTCTTCAACTTATGATGACAATTCATCATGCATGAAAAGTATGTGAAGATAATGACATGCATAATGAAAAATGGACGTCTGCAAAATGATCTAAGTGCGGAATTTATCGTCGCACATGCGGAATTTATCATCGCATCACAGTAAAGCAAATAAGTAGCAGACGACCATCGAGTTTGAGTGTTACAACTCAAAGAACCAAATGTATCAAAACGCAAGAGTTGTAAACACTAGGCAAAATATAAAACCAACCCCCATATGGACCCGCTTGAAGACTATCAAACTCATATGCTTCTCCCCCTTTTGTCAGTAAGGACGAAAAAGGTTTGAAGACATAGAGCATCTACTCGTTCCCATGAGGAGTAGGTGAAGCAGCAGGGTCCTCGGTGTTGATAGGCGGTGCAGACGAACTTGGGGCAGTGTCGATGCGTGCAGAAGTAGGAGGCGGTGAAGTAGCATCGTCTTCATCATCGATCACTCTGGCATTCACAGTTGCCGCGGAGGAAGAGAACTCGGAGTCTTCAAGAGACGAGTTCATCGCAGCACAGTCCTTCTTGGAGGTGTGGAGTCAAACTTGAAGCGTTCAGAGAAGCCATCCTCTTGAAGATCATCCTTAGAGCACATAAGCGTCAGCCCTTTCCATGTACGCCGACAGGTTTCATGGGCAACAAAGGCATTCTTGGTGGCAAGATTGCGAATCCTGTTTACGTCCACCAAGAGGATTTGCATTTGGTGCTTCAGCCAGTCATGTTGCTTATCCTATTTCTGATGAAGGGTAACCAGAAGCTCTCGGTCATTGAGAACATGAGATCGCTTCTTGGGCCGTTGGGCAATGGTGCTTTCAGTGGCTTCAGTGAGGGCACGATGAGGTGCACGTGTAGTACCAGCCAGAGGATAAACACGAGTGACTGCTTGAACTCCTTCAATGTTTTGAGAGAAGCTTTGATTCTCAGCATTTTGAAGACTAAGGGGCTCCTTGGCAGGCTCTGGATAGATGGCTTCAACTGACATATCAACGTCAGGAAGAAAGATCCGATGATTGCGAGCAGAGGGCTGATAGGTGACAGCTGAGTGTAGTTTGATCAGCCGCATAATCCATGGAGCGTAAAACTTCAAGCCAAAAATGTCAGATCCTGATGCAGCAAGCTGGCGAATGAAGAAATCTTGTGCATTGAAGCTTTTTCCATCAAGAATATAAAAGACCAAAGTTTTCATTGCGCCTTCTAGCTTGGCATGTGGAGAATGCCCTTTGATGGACCAGAGAGTTCGCCTTATGATGTGATAGATGGTACGTGGCAGATACTCAAGGTCTTCAACATAGAACTCCTTAGGATATTCAGCATCTGGAGGCAAAGGCTTCATCATGCTGAGCATCTGACTCATATTGGGCTCAGGCTTGTGGAAGATGCTTTCCATAGCAGCACTGTGAAGCTGACAATAAGGTTCATACAGATCTCCTGGAGTGGGCAGGCCAGTAAGCTCAATGATATCAAAGGCTTTGGCTTCATGATGAACATTGCCTATCATCCACTCAAGAACCCAAGTCTTCGGATCCCTGTTGTAGCCACGGATATGAAGAGTGGCATAGAATTGGAGCGGCAGTTCTTCATTCCAGTGCTCCTTATCAGTGACGAGCTGCAGCAAGCCAGACTCTCTGAAGCAATCCAGAGCTTCTTCCAAACAGGGCAGACCAGATATGGCTTCAGTGTCAAGACGCATATGTGGGAAAATGCGACCTTGATTGTACAGAATGCATGAGTAATAACTTCGCTGCTGATAGCTCCAGAACCGATCAGAAGATATTCTTGCCTTTGAGTAGGGGTTCTTGGCGCTATTGAAGAAGGTGTTGTGTGCCTTGAAGCCATTGATATTGAACGATCCGGGTGCAGATGCAGTGCCTGGAAACCTGGGCAACCTTGGTATTGGCTTCTGAACCTGAGGCCTGTGCTCAACGTGATAGTCAAACTAAGGACCAGCAGCAGGCGGAGGAGTCAGAAAAGGCCATTTGACAGTGACAAGTTGGCCATAGTTGAATGCTTGCTCGATAGTGTGTGGCCGAGGTGGCGGAATAGGAGCAGTGGCATTAACAGAGGCGTTAGGCTGCACAACAGAGGCTTCAGGAGCAGTTGCATCATTGGCTTCATTGACTTCTGGCACATTGGTTGGTGCAGGCTCCACATTTGCTTCAGCCATGACTACGTCATTGGCTTCATTTGTGTTGGTGGTGGCAGCCTCAAGATTCTCAACCTCCACTTGATGAGCTGGAGGGTCGGGCACAGACACGTTCTCCTCGAGAATAGCTTCTTCAGTAATGGGGGGAGTAGGGACACATTCTTCTTCTTCTTTGTCGTCGGCTGATGCAGCCGAAATGTCTTCAGAAGCTTTAGCCTCAGACTCGGAGACATTCACAGTAGGAGTGGCATCTAGAAACACTTGACGTGCAACAGATTGGTGGGGCACTTCTCCTTCTGGAACGCTCGAAAGAGGGACTTGAGGCCTTGGTCCTTTGCGAAGCCTGCGTAGCGCTGGTGATGCCTGTGGAGATGGAGTTGGCTGGGCCTCAAAGTCATCTTCTTCTTGCACTGATGGGGTTGCTTGCGATTGGGGAAAGCTTGGAGTGTCTTGTGTCTGTGGGTGATCAGCCCACGATGCAGCCTGAGCAGTTGGCGTCAGAGGACGACCAATGCTGATGAGTTCGCTGTGTGTAAGCACAGGCGATGATACCAGTTGGTGCTCGATCTGAGGAAGGACTTCATCATCTTCAACATTGTCATGGTGACCACTGTCTTTAGCAGCGGTGGGGTCAACTGCTGGAATGTCTTCAGCTTCAGGAGCCTCTGTGGAAGTAGGCTCATGAACAATCAGTTGGCGCTCGTGGTGTTCAGATGCAGGGCGAACCATTGAGATAGGTTCAACAACTAAGGGCTCTGTGGAAGCAGCCCGATCCTTCTTGGTTTTGTGCTTCTTCTTAGAGGGAGCGACATCAGAAGCTTCAGGATTTTTCCTTTTTCTGGCTTCAGCCTCAGCAGTCCTCGTCTTCTTCAGTTCTGAAGCGGTTGAACCGACCTTTGGCTTCGAGCCAGTCATGCTGCTTGGGAAGACTATGCGAGGTTCTTCCTGCCTTGAAGTTGAAGATTAGTCAGTTGAGGGCTTCTTCTTTGCAGCCATTCTTGGGTCGATGACAGGATGACCAAGAGCCTTGCGCTTCTCAGCCTCATTGTAGGCTTGCACACACTTATCATCCAGGCTCTTCATGCGCTCACGAGAACCTTGAGCTTCTTCACGCTTCTTGAGAAAGGCTTCCTTGAGCTCGTGCAACATAATCTTGAAGTTTTTCACATCTTGCACGCTGAGCTTGGCCATGTGCTTCTTGAACTGAGCTTTCTCATAGTCGATCTTTTGCTTCAGTTCAATGATGCGCTGAGCTAGAGATAGCTCAGAAGCAATGGCGCCATGGAAGGCGACACTGAGGCCAATTGGAAGTTGCAGATCTTCAAAGCTGAGGTTGGGCGTGTCAAACCACTCATCAATGAAGTTATGGAGGATTGCCACATCAAAGAGAGGCAAATCATTGAAGATCTCTGCTTCTTCCTTGCTCTTGATCAGTTGCTCAAGAGCGTCATCTGCAAGATCTTCATCGCTGGACAGATCAATGGCGTCATTGCGCAGAATAGTAGCAGCAGTCAGTGCCTGATCAGTACACTTTCTCATCTCAGTCTTCTTGGAGATACGTGATAGATCTTCAGACTGCACACTGTCTTCAGGAGGTGCAGTAGCCAGTGGCTTCGCATGTAAGACCTTTGGTGCAGGAGCAGGCTTTGAAGCTTTAGGCTTCTTCAGTTTCTTTGGCTTCGGCGGTGCAGGCGCTTCATCAGATTCAGCGTCATCTGCAGGCTCATCCACGGCTGTCCCTTGAACCATGATATGAGTGATGAGACCTTTCAGGTTGTAGAAGGGCCCAACAAGATTGGTTTCAGCTTCGCGGGTGTCATCGGCATGGGGAGCAGAAGGACCAGGGTTGAAGTCTAGTCCCAATGACTTCTTGTTCTGCTTAGCCGAATTCTTGGCAAACTGGAAGTTGTGCTTGAACAGATTGTCGTCACGACACCATAGCAATGACGATGGGTCAGCATCTGCAGGCTATGGTCCACGGACCATGCAGGGATAGAAGCCTTGTTCAATGGCTTCATCTTTGGACCTGGGTTGAAGATTTCTGTATATGATGTCTCCCCATGGTCGCTTGATGGCATTCTTCTCTGCATATTCCTGGGTCACAAACCTGTACTTGAACCATTGCTCAGCCCAGTACCTTCGAATCCATTGGATTCGTGTCTTGCGCTGATTGTAATCCTCTTCTGGGTCTGTCTTGTACAGCTCTGAGAGGTCATCAGGCAGATCTCTTGATGTTCCCCCTCGACGCTGTCGGCCACCCTTCCTTGCTGATTTCTCTGTAGCCATGAGCTTCAAACTGAATGGTTTCAACACGTTCAAAGGTTTCAAAGGCTTCCACTTGCTGGTCAAACAGGAACTGGCTTCGGAAGAATTTATATGATGCTATAAGAATTCTGCAAATGAATGCAGACTATGAGAACCAAGGGATTCTCCCACGGACATGTACCTATGACAGCATTAAGGTGCGAAGGAAGGGGAAGAGGTCATATGCATTCTCAGAAGATTTTGAAGATAAATCAGTTTAGAAGACATTGACCTCATAGTGCGAAGACATTCACTCATAGATAGAGAGTTGGTTCCAGATTTGTACGAATCCACGAATAAGTACAAGTGAGGAATCTAACTACTTTGTGAAGCATAAGTGAACATACTAGGCATATTATGAGATGCAGTGTGAAATAGATCCAACTTGTGTGAACAGAAACTGCTTGTGGTAGAAAGTGATGGATCTATAGAATCAAAGGGGTCGTAAAAAAGATTTATTTACCACATGAAGAACTGCTAGACAGAGTGGGAGAGGAGGCCGAGCAGATCGATCGTCCGTGCCCTAACTTGGCGACGGAGGACTCCTACGGCGACGGCGGAGAAGACGATGTCCGCGACCGGCGTGAAGACGGCATCGGTGAGGTCGCGGCAACTAAGCCTTCGTCGCCGGTGTCGTCGAGAGAGAGCGGTGGCGCTAGGGTTTGTGCAAGAGTGGAAGAAAGGATAATGACTATGGTGAGGCGTGTATTTATAGAGACAGGGACGGCACAGTGTTATTACACAGGTGCCCCTGGCGATTCACATCTGAAGGACACGTGGCCATCATGCAACATATCGGAGGTTGTTCCATGTTCCCACGCATGCCTGGATTGTCGGGTGGTCGTTCCCACTTCTCCGGGTTTCAGGTGAAGGAATTAGCATTGAAAACAGACTTAATGTTTGTCTCTGGATCTTCTGCTGACAAGGACGCAGAGAAGATATTCGACAGTTTCAATAGAATGCATATGATTTGGAGAGATAGAGTTTGAGATAGAAAGCATAGACAGGTTAGGGTCCGATCACATTCAATTAGTTCAAAAGATTCAACAAGAAGACATAGCTATAAGTGAATGCTGTAGAGGACAGAACACTAGTACATATATATATATAGATGAGAAGGACAGTCAAATCAACATAGTGAAGATAATCATGAAGACAAGTTGAGATTGAAGCCAAACCAAATGTGAAGACATACCAAACGTAACGCCATGAGTGAAGCACTTCAAACAGAAAAATTTGGTGGTGGCGTTACCCACCGTATAGGAAGTATTAGACTCAGACACGGCGCACAATTATCGTGGCGCTCCGAAGTCAAATTCCACATTAATGTATTCACACTTAGAATGTAAGTCTTCATTGATTGAAGATATACTTTACTTCGTGTGTTGCACATCTAAGTCATCAATATGCATAAGTGTTAGGATGTGTGCCTGATCACAGGACATTTGAGGATTCCAAGATATTTAGCTCACGCCGTAACTTGCAAAACCTCTTCTCATCCAAGGGCTTGGTGAAGATATCTGCCAATTTCTCTTCAGTGTTGACGTGTATGATATCAATCTCTTCCTTCACAACATGATCTCTGAGAAAGTGATGACAAATTTCAATGTGCTTTGTCTTCGAGTGCTGAACTGGGTTGTTGGCAATCTTGATGGTGCTTTCGTTGTCGCAGTAGAGTGGCACTTGCTTCAGATGAATGCCATAATCTTTGAGTGTTTGCTTCATCCATAGAAGCTGAGCGTAGCAAGATCCAGCAGCAGTGTATTCAGATTCAGTAGTGGAGAGAGATACACTCCTTCTTTGAAGACCAACATACAAGTGATCGTCCCAGAAAATGACATGTGCCTGATGTAGACTTGCGATCCACCTTGTCACCAGCATAATCAGCATCCGAGAATCCAACCAGATCAAACTCTGAGCCCTTTGGATACCATAATCCTAATGTTTGGGTGTGAGCCAAATATCGAAGAATTCGCTTCACAGCTAAGTGATGCGATTCCTTTGGTGCCGCTTGGAATCGAGCACACATGCAAACACTAAGCATAATATCTGGCCTAGATGCACATAGATAAAGTAAAGAACCAATCATGGAGCGGTATACCTTTTGATCGAACTCTTTACTATTGTCGTCGGGACCCAGATGATGTTTGGCTGGCATTGGAGTCGTGAAGCCTTTGCAGTCTTGCATCCCAAATTTCTTCAGGCAATCTTTGAGATACTTCTCTTGAGATATGAAGATGCCGTTGTGTTGCTGACGTATTTGAAGACCAAGGAAGAACTTCTGCTTACCCATCATGGACATCTGATATTGCTCTTGCATCATGTATCCAAACTCGTCTGTGTATTTCTGATTGGTGCAGCCGAAGATAATGTCATCCACATATATTTGGCACACAAACAGTTCACCAACATATGTCTTCGTGAAGAGAGTGGGGTCGAGGGAACCAGGTTTGAAGCCTTTGCTCTTCAGGAAGTATTTGAGTGTGTCATACCAAGCCCGAGGGGCTTGTTTGAGGCCATACAGTGCCTTGTTGAGCTTGTACACCATGTCAGGATGTTTTGGATCTTCAAAGCCAGGCGGTTGTGCAACATACACTTCTTCTTCAATCTTGCCATTGAGAAAAGCGCTCTTCACATCCATTTGATACAGAAGAATATTATGATGATTTGCATAGGCCAGCAGTATGCGTATGGCTTCAAGTCTAGCCACAGGAGCAAATGTTTTATCGAAGTCAATCCCTTCAACTTGAGTGTACCCTTGAGCAACGAGACGAGCTTTGTTTCTGACAACTTGACCATGCTCATCTTGCTTGTTGCGATATATCCATTTGGTGCCTATTATATTGTGCTTGCGAGGATTAGGATGCTTAACCAGTTCCCATACATTATTCAGCTCAAACTGTTGAAGCTCTTCTTGCATAGCTTGAATCCATTTAGGTTCCATGAAGGCTTCTTCAACTTTCTTGGGTTCAGATATTGAGACAAATGCGAAGTGCCCACAGAAATTTGCTAGCTGTGTTGCCCTTGAACGAGTGAGTGGACCTGGTGCATTGATGCTATCAATTATTCTCTCAATCTGTACTTCATTTGTGACACGAGGATGTACATGACGAAGATTTTGCTCTTGCTGATCATTGTCATCGTTAGAAGGATTGTCTTCAGGCTGAGCATTGTCTTCAGGTTGATCAGGTGCGGAGATGATAAGTTCCTCTTCAGGCTGAGTCTCAGAAGGTATGATTTCTCCAGTTCCCATAAGTTTAATTGATTCGCTGGATGGAACTTCATCTAGCACATTTGGCAGGTGCTCTCTTTGTGAGCCGTTAGTCTCATCGAACCGCACATCCACTGTTTCAACCACTTTATAATGAAAGAGGTTGAAGACTTTGTAGGAGTGCGAATCCTTTCCATATCCAAGCATAAAACCTTCATGTGCTTTTGGTGCAAATTTTGAAGTGTGATGTGGATCCTTGATCCAGCACCTGGCACCAAATACTCTGAAGTAACTGACATTTGGCTTCTTGCCAGTAAGGAGCTCATAGGATGTCTTGTTGAGAAGCTTGTGAAGATAAACACGGTTGATGATATGGCATGCAGTATCAATGGCTTCAGGCCAGAACTTTCTTGGAGTCTTGTATTCATCAAGCATCGTCCGGGCCATCTCAATAAGTGTTCTGTTCTTGCGTTCCACGACGCCATTCTGCTGTGGTGTGTACGGAGCTGAGAATTCATGTGTAATGCCCAAAGTATCGAGATAAGTGTCTAGACCAGTGTTCTTGAATTCAGTGCCGTTATCACTTCTGATGTGCTTGATCTTGACGCCATAGTTGTTCATGGCTCGATTGGCGAAGCGTCTGAAGACATCCTGCACTTCAGTCTTGTAGAGGATTATATGCACCCAAGTATATCTTGAATAATCATCAACAATGACAAAGCCATAGAGACAAGCAGTAGTAGTAAGAGTTGAGTAATGAGTGGGACCAAAAAGATCCATGTGGAGCAGTTCGAAGGGTTGAGTCGTTGTCATGATTGTCTTCGAGGGATGCTTGGCCCTCGTCATCTTTCCTGCTTCACAGGCACCGCATAAGTGATCCTTCTTGAACTTGATGCCCTCGATGCCTATGACATGCTTCTTCCTTGCAAGGGTGTGGAGGTTCCTCATGCCAGCATGCCCTAGCCTCCGATGCCAGAGCCAGCATTCAGAAGCTTTTGCTAGAAGACATATGGCAAGTTGTGGTCCTGCTGAGAAATCTACCATGTACAAATCATCTTTCTGATACCCTTCAAACACTAGAGACTTGTCAGATTCCATTAGTACAAGGCAACGATATTTTCCGAACATCACAATCATGTTTAAATCGCAAAGCATTGAAACAGACATCAAGTTGAAACCAAGGGATTCAACAAGCATGACTTTATCCATGTGTTGATCCTTTGAGATTGCAACTCCACCTAGACCCAATACCTTGCTTTTACCAGTGTCAGCAAATGTGATGTGACTTTTGTCAGATGGACGTAGTGTTGAGTCCATAAGAAGGTGTGATTGGTACACCCACCACCAATAATCCATTCTGAAGCAGCTGGTGTCGTACCCTACAGTGCAGTTAGGGGGATAGGCTTCACGAAGAGAATTGTGAAGCAAAAACATTTGACAACCAGTGGATTATGAAAGCTTAGATAGAGATTTGGACTGATAGGGCGAGTAGCAAGCGATTCAGGAATAAAGTACATAATAAGACCATTTGGGCATTTGATCTTGCGCCCTACAAGATGTTTAAGGTCCCCAGCAGTAGAGTCAGACGATTTTGGTTTTCGGCTGGAGACCTTTCCCTGCAAAAGAGAGTTAAGCTTTCTTAGCCACCCACATCTTCAAGGGTGGCTTTGAAGCAATGAGTCTAAGTGCAGCATCTGAGAACTTTGGCTTTGGAGCCCTAGCAAAAAGTCTTGCAGGTGGACAATAGTACTCATAAGAATAAGCAGAATAGTTCTTGGTCTTATGAACATGGCGGTTTGATGAAACACGCTCATATTCACAGGCCTGAGTATGGTTTCCCTGCAAAACATTTGCGTTAGTGCGACTCAGGTGAGTACTCTGTCTGTATGAAGCCTTTGGACCGTATGAAGCATGTGGTTTGGGGTTTGTCTTCTTCACCTGTGGTGTCATGATGACATTCACAGGAAGATTCTCCAAACACCTTTTCGGCACCCAGATCTTCTTCATAGGTGGTCCATTCCTGCAGTTAGTACCAATATACCTGGCAAACACTTCACCATTCTGATTCTTAAGCAGTTTATAGTTTGCATCAAAGGATTCATCAATAACAATGGGATTAGCACAAGTGAAGCCAGATAGAGTGGATGGATCCGCTGAAGGTTCCTTTGTAGCAACCCATGTGGTTTTGGGGTACTGCTCAGGTTTCCAGTAAGAGCCATCAGCATTCATTTTCCTTTCGAACCCAACACCCTCTTTCCTAGGGTTTCGGTTCAGGATCTGCCTTTTGAGGACATCACATAGTGTCTGATGCCCTTTGAGACTTTTGTACATCCCTGTTTCAAGCAATGTCTTCAACCTAGCATTCTCATCAGCAATAGCAGTGGTATCCTCAGCAGAGGGGTTAGTTACCACATCAACAGTTGAAGATATTGCAATAGTAGCAGCAGTAGAACACTCAGCAACAGAAGTAGCATTGTCACGCTCAATGCATTTAACACATGGTGGTTCAAATCCTTCCTGAGCGGAGCTGATCTGTTCGGCGCGAAGTGACTCGTTTTCCTTTTTAAGATCTTCATGAGCCGCTCTCAATTTCTCAAGATCTTGCTTTCTTTGAAGATAATCATAGGAAAGCTTTTCATGAGTTGTTGAGAGCGTTTCATGACGACTTTCAAGTTCCTCATACTTAACGTGAAGATTTTTTATGTCTTCAATTAAGGACTGAGATCGAGTCATTTCAGCGTCTAACAGATCATTGCTTTTGTCTAACAGTTTTTGAATATGTTCCATAGCTTTCTGTTGTTCAGTTGCAATTTTAGAAAGTGTTTTGTAGCTGGGTTTGGAACCACAATCAGAGTCATCTTCACTAGAAGTTTGATAGTGAGCAGTGCGTGTATTTACCTTGGCACCGTGTGCCATGAAGCAGTAGGTAGGAGCGGAGTAGTCCTTGTCATTTGTATCGGTGTCGGTGATGAAGTCATTGTCTTCAGTGTTGAAGATGGACTTGGCAACGTATGCTGTAGCCAGACTCGCAACGCCAGAATCGGACTCCTCCTCAGACTCCACCTCCGCCTCCTTAGAAGCGGACTCCTCCTCTGAATCCATTTCCTTGCCAACAAACGCACGTGCCTTGCCAGATGAGCTCTTCTTGTGTGATGAAGACTTTGAGGAAGACTTGGAAGAAGACTTTGAGTATTTCTTCTTCTTCTTGTCGTCAGAGTCATATTCCTTGATCTTCTTCTTCTTGTTGTTCTCATTGTACCACTGCGGACACTTAAAGATGTAGTGGCCAGGTTTCTTGCACTTGTGGCATGTTCTCTTCTTGTAGTCATGAGCAGAAGCTTCATCATTTCTTGAGCTTGATCGTGAAGAATTTCTGAAGCCTTTCTTCTTAGTGAATTTTTGGAACTTCTTCACAAGCATAGCAAGCTCCTTTCAAATGTCTTCAGGATCATCAGAACTGCTGTCAGATTCTTCTTCAGATGAGGAGACAGCTTTTGCCTTCAAGGCACGAGTTCACCCATAGTTGGGACCGTAGATGTCTCTTTTCTCAGAAAGCTGAAACTCATGTGTGTTGAGCCTCTCAAGTATGTCAGACGGATCGAGTGTCTTGAAATCAGGATGTTCTTGAATCATCAGGGCTAGGGTGTCAAACGAGCTGTCAAGTGATCTCAGGAGTGTCTTGACGACTTCATGCTTGGTGATCTCAGTGGCGCCGAGAGCTTGAAGCTCATTAGTGATGTCAATGAGTCGATCAAACGTGAGCTGGACGTTCTCATTGTCATTTCTCTTGAAGCGGTTGAAGAGGTTGCGAAGGACACTGATTCTCTGATCTCTCTGGGTTGAGACGCCTTCATTGACCTTGGAGAGCCAGTCCCAGACTAGCTTAGATGTTTCCAAAGCACTCACGCGGCCATACTGTCCTTTGGCCAGATAACCACAGATGATGTTCTTGGCAGTGGAGTCCAGTTGAACGAACTTCTTGACATCAGCAGCGGTGACACCTTCACCAGCCTTGGGAACGCCATTCTTGACGACATACCGTAGGTCGACATCAATGGCTTCAAGATGCATGCGCATCTTATTCTTCCAGTAGGGATATTCAGTTCCATCAAAGACGGGGCAAGCAGCGGAGACCTTAATTATCCCTGCAGTCGACATAGCTAAAACTCCAGGTGGTTAAACCGAATCACACAGAACAAGGGAGTACCTTGCTCTGATACCAATTGAAAGTGCTAGTGATCGACTAGAGGGGGGGTGAATAGGCGATTTTTATGAAAGTCTTCAAAACATGGAAGTTTTGAAGACAAACGATAGAAATAAACCTATTACCATGCAGCGGAAGATAGACTACACTAGGCAAACCATAGTCAAGTATTCAATGAAGTGAAAGCATAATGACTAATAGCAGCTAGGCAGTAAGATCAGGTAGGAAGATATTGTGAAGCCAATCAGAACAAGTAGTCACTCAGTGAAAAAAAAAAGATAATGCAATCATACAATGACTTCACAAGGACCAACAGTAAGCAAAGGGAAGGGAAGGATGAAACCAGTGACTCGTTGAAGACAATGATTTGTTGGAACAGTTCCAGTTGCTGTGACAACTGTACGTCTGGTTGGGGAGGCTGAGATTCAACTCAGAAGACCTCGTCTTCACCTTATTCCCCTTGAGCTAAGGACACCTAGTCCTCGCCCAATCACTCTGGTAAGTCTTCAAGGTAGACTTCCAAACCTTCACAGACTTCGTTCACCGGCGATCCACAATGACTCTTGGATGCTCAGAACGCGACGCCTAACTGGCTGGAGGATTCACAGTCCTCAAGTGTAATAAGTCTTCAGATCACACAGACAGGAAGACTTAAGTGATGCCTAACACTCTTCGGCTCTGGGTGATTAGGGCTTTATCCTCACAAGGAATTCTCTCTCAAAGGCTTCGAGGTGGGTTGCTCTCAAACGACAAAAGCCATACTCTAACTCTAAGCAGCCAACCGTTTATGGTTGTAGGGGGTGGGCTATTTATAGCCACTAGGCAACCCGACCTGATTTGTCCGAAATGACCTTGGGTCACTAAGGAACTGACACGTGTTCCAACGGTCAGATTTCAAACACACACGGCAACTTTACTTGGGCTACAAGCAAAGCTGACTTATCCAACTCTGGACAAGATTTGCTCTCATAGTCTTCACTCGAAGACATAGGATTTTTGGTTAAGCATCACTTCAGTCATTCTGACTGGTTCTCTTGGACCCCACTTAACAGTACGGTGGTTCCTATGACTCAACAAGAAGAAGAAAAAGAACGACGAAGACAACTAAGTCTTCGCGCTCCATAGTCTTCACGCGATGTCTTCTCTTGTCATAGTCTTCAATGTGAATGTCTTCACATACCACCTTTGACTTCAATGTCTTCATACATTTTTAGGGGTCATCTCTGGTAGGAAAACCGAATCAATGAGGGACTTCTACCTGTGTTATCCTGCAATTCTCACAAACACATTAGTCCCTCAACTAGGTTTGTCGTCAATACTCCAAAACCAACTAGGGGTGGCACTAGATGCACTTACACAATGCTATGTACGCTTCGACCGGGTGGGTCCCAGTTGTCAAGGAGGATAAGGAGACTTACTTGTGTGGGGAGATATAACTAGTGGGTCCCAACTGTGACTCACAAGTAGGCTTGTAGTTGAAGTTGGCCCAGTTGCAAGTCCACTCATAACTCATAAGTGGAGCTTGTAGTTGTAGTTGCCCAGTTGCAAGTCCATCCTCGACTTGCAACTGCGTCCGTAGTTTGTTTTCATCCCGGTTACATGCCCACCATCGACTCACAACTCGGAGGAGAATACTTTTTTAATACATGATTTTTAGAAATACTGAACAAATTTTCCAATTCATGAACAATTTTTTTCAAATACATGTACTTTTTTGAAATACGAGAATGGTATTGAAATTCGAGAACAATTTTTGAAATATAGGGAGGAAAATAAAATATTGTGAACACATTTTTTTTTGCAAATTTGGAATACTTTTAGAAATACAGGCATAATTTCCAAATCCATGTACATGTTTTGAAATAACAGAACAATTTTTTAATTCATGGATAATCTTTAAATCTGCGATTCATTTCAAAATTATGAACATTTTTCAAAATCATGATGTTTTTGAATTGGTGACTTTTTTAAAGATTCGTAAAACAATTTATCAACTTGTGAACAGTTTTCAAATTCGCAAACATTTTTAAAATTCGCAAACAATTTTTTAATTAACAAACATTTTAAGAAAGCATGAACATTTCTCAAATCGCCGAATGTTTTTTTTAAATGTATGAGCATTTTTTTGAAATCATTTAATTTTTAAATTAATGAACATTTTTTAGCTAGCAATCATTCGAATTTGGAAGCATTTTTATACTTTAAAATGTTCTACCAATATATAATTATATATTACAATAAAAAATAAAAACAAATTTAAAAAATGTTCAATAAGTATTAAAAATGTTGAACAAGTATTTGAAAGTGTTGAACAATTATTCAAAAAATATTGAATAAATATTAAAAATATTTAACAAGTACTTGAAAAATCTGATTAGATATTAAAAAATGTTGAACGAGTATATGAAAATATTGAACAATTATTTAAAAATTGTTAAAAAAGAATTTAAAAATGTTGAACAAGTATTTGAAAATGTTGAATAATATTAAAAATGTTGAACAATTAGTTGGAAAATGTTGAATGAGTATTAAAATGTTGAGCAAGTATTTAAAAAATGTTGAATAACTATTGAAGTGTTGAAGAAGTATTTGAAATGTGTTGAAAAAACGTCCAGACAATGTTGAAATTATATACAAAAAATGTTGATCACTTGTTACAAACTTTTTTTTGACATGTACGAAAATGTAGAACGAAAACAAAAAAACATTAGTAAACACACAAGAAAACCAAAATTATAAAAAAGAAAAAGAAAACCAAACAAAAAATGGAGAGAGAAAAAAACAAAAAATAATGAAACAAATATGAGAAGAAAGAAGAAAGAATGCAAAAAGGGGAGAAGCAAAAAAATGAAACAAAAGAAAAAGGAAAATGGAGAAGACCGGCTCGATAGCATCTAGTATACCTCGATCCTACTTTTTTTGACATAAACCTCCCCTTTATTAAGTTGCTACAATAGTAGCATCAGAGACAATCAACGGTAAGACTTCCCTGGGGGAATCCAACCATACATGAGGGGGGGGGAGAACTTAGCAGGCCTAGCTAATTCATGGGCTACACGATTATTCTCTCTACAGCTGTGCTCATACAAGATATGAGGAAAATCAAGAGACATAAAATAGCAGTCATAAAAGATGGCACTGGCTACTAAAGATGAATAGCCCTCCTTTAGCGCGGCTATTACCTCCATATTATCCGAGTTCACTTCGATCCTATTGCAGCCCGCTGTATGAGCCAAGTTCAAACCAAACCTGACCGCAATAGCTTCCGCCGTGAGTGCATCATAACATATATTCAGCTTTTCATTTGCAGCCGCTATAAACTTGCCATTATGATCTCGGATGACAGCTCCAACCGCGGCGTCGAGCGTGTCAGCATCGAAGCCCGCATCCACATTAAGCTTGACGTAATCCTGCCTCGGTCTGACCCAGCCATCAAGGCGTACCCGTGCCTTAGGTGAATAAGCTGAGATAAAGTTCACCGCCATTGCTCGAACTGAGAGACTAACTTGGGGTGCAGTTTGCGGTGTTCCCCCATGCGTATGCTTCCTCCTTTCCCACCACAAATATCAGCAGCAAGATGCAATTGTTTCCTTTAGTTTCGGCAGTCCCAGGATCTGGACATAGTTCTCTGGCCGATTTAGAAGAAACTCCAAAACCCTCTCTCCAGATTTGTCCATAAGCAAACCTTGCTTTATCACATCAATCAGACCAAGCAGTTTCAAAACCTCTACTGCCACCGGGCACTCAAACAGAAGGTGTTGAACTGTTTCAGGGCCATTTTTACAAACTGGACAAAGTGGTGAAATTTTAATATGCCTGTCAGACAAGTTCGCACGGTAAGGAATTGAGCTATTGAGCGCTCTCCAAATGAAAATTTTGACTTTACCCGGGCAGTCCAGAGACCAAATAGACTCCCAAATGGGCGTAATTGAGGATGAGTTGCCAACATGTTGTAAACGTTGCTCGAACTGACTATCCCAAACTGCATGACATGCAGACCTCACTGAAAAAAACACCCATTTTTGGATAGCTCCAAGCCACAAAATCTGTCATCTCATAAACTGGCAGTGGGATGGATAGAATTCTTTGAACATCCAGTAACGTGCGTAGGTGGACTGTATAGCTATTTTTCCCTTTCTTTCTTGAATATGCGCACGCTAAATGGGCCGGTCCGTCACTGTTCATGTCGACGTGAGAGGTCCTTGTGGAATAGCTTAATGCGATAAATAGTCCCTGCGCGCACAGAGCCGGCGATCGAGCGGTAACCTTAGTACGACCCATTAATGTGTTTCCGGTTTTGGGAACCTGAGTTTCCCAGCCGTTTTTTCTAGTTTTGGGAAACTTCTAGAAGGTTCCCTGAACCAGTTTTTTTTGCTTCTTACTTTGTTCTTTTATTTTTCTTTATTCGTTTTTTCAAATTTAATTTCTTTTTTACAAAGGTTCATATTTGAAAATTTGTTCGGAAATTCAAAAAATTGTTCATACTTTAAAAATATATTCAATATTCCAAAAATGGTGGTGTTTACAATTTTTTTTCGTAAATTCAAAAGATGTTCACATTTCTAAAAGAAAATTCGGAAATTTGAAAAATGTTTCTATTTTTCAAACATTGTTCGGAATGTTATTTTCATTTTAAGTATTTTTTAAATAATGACCGGGATTTCAAAAAATTTCCCTGTTTCCAAAAATTGTTCACAAATTTTTAAAAGATGATCTCTTTTTCAAATTTTTGTTCATGTATTCAAAATTTGATCCCGTTTCAAATTTGTTTGGGATTTTCAAAAAAATTCTCCATTTCGAAATTTGTTCTAAAATATCAAAGTATGTTTATGATTTTAAGAAAATGTTCTTTTCTTCAATTTTTTGTTCACGTATTTAAAATTTGTTTGGGATTTTCATTTTTTTCTCCATTTCGAAATTTAGTCTAAAAATTCAAAATATGTTCGTGATTTTAAAAATTGTTTGAAAAACATTCAGTGAATTGTAATTTTTTATCCTGTTTTAAAATATTATTCATAATTTCAATAAATGTTCTCATTTTCTATTTTGTTCCAATTTTTGTTCGCATAAAATATTTGAGAGTCCTCAAAACTGTACATGTTTTGACAAAATATTTGAGTTTTTAAAATTGGTTCACAAATTAGCAAATGTTTGTATTTCAAAAAAGATTTCACTTTTGTTAAAAATGTTGAATTCTACAAATTTTGTTCGCAAATGACTATACTTTTTGGAACTTCGGTTTTGGTTCATTATTTTGAAAAACATTCAGGATTTCAATATCTATTTATTTATAGTAAAAAAATAAAATTTCAAAATTTGTTCAAGTAATTTAAAAATTGTTCGAAACTAAAAAAATCACCTTCACAAATATTGGTTCTTGTTTTGATAAAATGTTCACAATTTTTTTATAATCTGTTTGATGTTCCGAAACAAATACGTGTTTTATAAAAACTTTTTTAGAATTTAAAATTTTGTTTGCATTTATTCAAAAATTTGTTTCTTGTTTTCTGAAATGTGTTCAATTTTAAAAAATGTATACATGTAGAAAATAACATGCAACATGGAATACTCCACAACTGTAAGTCTTAAATAATGTCATGATGCGCGTTTAATCATAAAGAACAATTAGCTCCAGTGGCTAGTACCACTCGTTGAGGAGATGGATGTCTTTACTTCTGTAAACACAGTTCATGGGCGCCTCTCAATGAGCCGGTCCAGTCGCACGGCTCCTGTGCGTCGCACTCGCAATTAGCCACAAAATGCGGCACATAGAAGCTCCCTACAAGACTTGTCTTGGAGGTCGAATTGTGCGCGTGGGCTAGCTCCCTGCCGGGCTAGAGTGATTAATTGAGACAAACAAATAAGTAAGAGGGCACAAGTTTCTCAAAAAAAAAGAGGGCACAAAAAACGCTGATGTCATACTTAGATGTGACATAGTTATTTCACATCTAGATGAGCCCTAGACACATCTTAAAAATTGATGTTAGCCTGCTGAGAATGTCCATAGTAATGAGTTCCTTATTTACTACTCTTTTTTACTTTTAGCAAGTTCCCAACTTAGTTTAGTTCTGATGTTCATTTCAAACAAAACAAACAAGACATAAAATAAACAGATATACAAAAAAAAAAAAAAAAAAAAAAAAAAAAAAAAAACCCCCCCCCCCCCCCCAAAGAAAAAGCAACAGATATATGCTCTCTGAGGATAAAAGAAATCATGAGAGTGACCGAGTGCATGCATGTTTCACCAAATTCTTTTATGTAGCATATAATTAAGTTTTACTACTTAGAGGAAGCATCACATATTGTAGTACTCCCTCCGTCCTGAATTACTTGTTTTAAATCTGTCTAGATACAGATACAGATGACAAATAATTTGGGGCAGAGGTAATACATATTTTGACGCAGTAAGCAGTAATACCAAAAAAAACTATGACTTAACATTTTCAGCTCTCAGTTATTTCCTCATGCAGCAACACGTGCCACCATGCTCTGCCGTGCAATAGCTTGCATCCATGTCGTAACCCTGAGTTCTGCAGTAAAGTTTGCACACTCCGTCGTAGTTTGGTGGCGGCGTGGGCGCGCAGGTTTTCGCCCGTACACACATCTTGGTGGTACCTATTTATACGCATGCACGCACGACCCAGTCAGCACATAATACTTAATATATAGTGCAAAATAAATCACCTGGGGACTTTGCCTGAATAAACAATTAGTCACCCCCTTCACTATTATAGGACGTTCTAGTGACTTTTTTCTTATTTAAATGTATATGGACATATTTTACTGTGTTTGTGCATTCATTTTGTTTGTATGTACTCTCTTCATTTCAAATTACTCGTCGTAGTTTTAGTTCAAATTTGTGAAAATAGGGAGTACGTACCTGCTGCATGGCAGGAAATGATGGTGGTAGACATGGCCAGGAGAGCCATCAAGCATAGAACTGCAGTGTTGTCTCTGGTGCGCGTCATGTTGGCGATCCTTTTCTTTGTACCGTCGGTGTCCTTCCGTAGCGACGATGTCACCGGAATAGGACGTGCTAGTGTTTATATAGATAGAGATAGGAGAATGGATTTAATGTCATTTTAGTATTTCCTTTTTTTGCGAGGTAGTATTTCCTGTATTAACGTGCTGGCAAATAGTTTAGAATTAATTTTGGCCCATTATATCTTCATGTATTTACCCTTTCCTTATCAGCGTGCTGGCAAATACTTTAGTAGAATCAATTTTGCCCATTTTTATCTTCATGTATTAATCAGTTCCTTATTAACACGGGGGCAGATGAGATAGCCTCCTCGATTATGTCTTGCCTTTTTCAGTGTACTAGTTAATTGATCGCGTGATGCAACGAAGGACGTACTTAACTTAGTAGTTCAACACCGGTCGTGTCTACCATATAATAGTCAGTTGGTGGAGTTCATCTTTGAACAAAAATATCAAGTTCTGTTCAATAAAACCACCTTGGTGACCGTAAACAATGTACTATCTCTAAGTCCAGTGATCAAAGTGAATTTTTCATCCAAGTTGAGTGAACACCCATGTACTAAGGTAATCAAATAAGTAAGTTAATTGTTGTAAGGGTCAAAATTTTTGTCTATTAGAGGCTTGTTTAGAATCATGAAGATTTCATAGATGGTTGAAAAATTTCCCAAATGGACTGGCGAGCTTGGGCTCCCTAATTTCAGATGGTTGAACATTGCTTTTGGTGTGCGTGCTATGGCTGCGGGGAACTGACAACGTTAGATCTTGGGGGAGTATCTCGCGGTAGTTTTTGTGGATGTGGGGGATGGTAAATCCCTCGTTCTGTTGGGAAGACACGTGGTTGCATGGATTTCGGATCTAGGAATTTGCCCCGCGCCTTTGCAAGAGGACCTCGGGTGCGGGCTGCCAGGACAGTTCATGACATGGTGTACGGGGCATGGCCGTTGGATTTGGGGCCAAATCTGGAGGCCGCGAAGCTGGCAGAGTACTTGGCATTGTGGGACGCGATCTCCCCTTCGGGAGTGAGTCTAGGATTCGGTGTGCAAGACTTGGGAGGCCTCGGGATTTTACTCCATCCGTTCGACATACTGTCGGTGGGAACGACACCTATGGGATCACAAGAATCCCTACTATGGTTGCGGGGCGCGGGATCGTGAGAAGAGCGGATCAAACAGATAGCACACGGTTCGTTTATCCAGGTTCGGGTCGCGAGGATGCGTAAAACCCTACTCCTGCTTTGGTGGATTGTATATCTGTGTTCTTGAGCTAGCTATGGGGCGTGGGGAGCTCCAAAAAGCCGAATGCTCCTCCTGGTCGCCTCGGGCCTCCTTTTATAGGAAAGGGGTTGCCACAGTGGCACACAGGAGGTGGAAAGGGTACAGTGATGTGAGGTTATCCCTCGCATTACATGACAAGGCGCATTTAATGCGTCTTGCCCAGGTGTCCTTGTTTTATCTGGGACGGGGGAGGGCCCTGTCTCGTCCGTCGCCGCTCCCTCTCGTGTCGACACGGCCCTGGCCAGCGGCGCCCGCGGTGCCATGTAGGCAGGCAGGCAGCTGAGGTGGCGCAGTGGTGGGTCTTCACGAAGATCCGCATGCCGCCACGCAGGTGCCTACCCAGCTGGTTGGGTCGGCAGCTGCATGCGAACGGCGGTGGAGGTTTGATTGGCATGGGCCTGATGGTGGCCCTACGGGTGTTCTTGGCAAGGGCCTTGCCGGGGCCCCGGCAAGGGTCTTGTCGTGGCGCCTGCTGTCATCCTCGGCAAGGCTCTTGCCGGGGGCCTTGTGGTCCTCCTTGGCTGGGATCCCGCCAAGGATCATCATCTTTCTAAAGGGTGTATCTGATCTTGAATGCCTTCACAAAGATCTGCATGCCACTACGGGGATGTCTTCCGAATCCTTGCCCCATGGGGGCAGTGGACTCAAGGGTGACTCACTCCGTAGGTGTGGGGCGAGCTGCTACGGCAAGGGTCTTGCCGGGTTTGCTAAAACCGCCTCCCGGCAAGGATCTTGCTGGGGGGGGGGGGTCTGCTTCGTCCCCTTTGCTCTTTGTGGTCTTGGCCTTGGCATCGTTCTGCTTCTCCTGAGCTTCGGCCTTATGAAAGTGCAACTATCCCTAGGTGGTTTTGGTAATTCATAACAACATATAGCTCATTGAGCTAATGCTATTCCAAGATGACTATTTCAGGAAAGCTCAATGATTGGCATGGCATGGATGTGAAAGTGGAACCCTCAAAATGCTAAGGACAAAGGATTGGCTCAAGCTCAAAAGCTCAAGACTCTTCATTTTATATTTTAGTGATCCAAGATCACATTGAATCTTTAGGAAAAGCCAATACTATCAAGGAGGGATGAGGTGTTGCTCAATGAGCCTCTTGCTTCATGTGCTTAGTGATATGCTCCAAAACCCTCAACTAATTTCCCATATCCACATATGACCTAAACCCTAAGCCAAACTCGGTCCTACCGATTCTTTCTATCCGGCGCCACCAAGTTTCACTTGTCATAAGCCACTGCCAAACCCTAGCAATTCGGTTCTACCGATAGGGATCTCGGTCTCACCGAGATGGGATTGCAAACTCTCTGTTTCCCTTTCGTAACTTTTCGGTCTCACCGAAAGAGCGAATCGGTCCCATCGAGATTGCAATGTAAAGTCTTTGTTTCCCTTTTGTAACTTTTCGGTCTCACCGAAAGAGCAAATCGGTCCCACCGAGTTTGCCTGACCAACTCTCTGGTTAGCTTATTACCAAACTCGGTCTCACCGAGTTTGTGTAATCGGTCTCACCGAGATTACGTTATGCCCAAACCCTAACCATATCGGTCCTACCGAGTTGCATGTCAGTCCCACCGAAAATCTCTAACGGTTACTAGGTTTACCTTTTCGGTCCGACCGAGTTTGTTGATTCGGTCCCACCGAGATTGGAAAACTGTGTGTAACGGTTGGATTTTGTGTGGAGGCTATATATACCCCTCCACCTCCTCTTCATTCGTGAAGAGAGCCATCAGAACACATACACAATTCCAACTCATATGTTCTGAGAGAGAACCACCTACTCATGTGTTGAGACCAAGATATCCATTCCTACCATATGAATCTTGATCTCTAGCCTTCCCCAAGTTGCTTTCCACTCAAATCTTTTTTCCACAAAATCCAAATCCTATGAGAGAGAGTTGAGTGTTGGGGAGACTATCATTTGAAGCACAAGAGCAAGGAGTTCATTACCTACACACCATTTGTTACTTCTTGGAGAGTGGTGTCTCCTAGATTGGCTAGGTGTCACTTGGGAGCCTCCGACAAGATTGTGGAGTTGAACCAAGGAGTTTGTAAGGGCAAGGAGATCGCCTACTTCGTGAAGATCTACCGCTAGTGAGGCAAGTCCTTCGTGGGCGATGGCCATGGTGGGATAGACAAGGTTGCTTCTTCGTGGACCCTTCGTGAGTGGTTGCTTCTTCGTGGACCCTTCGTGGGTGGAGCCCTCCGTGGACTCGCGCAACCATTACCCTTCGTGGGTGGAGCCCTCCGTGGACTCGCGCAACCGTTACCCTTCGTGGGTTGAAGTCTCCATCAACGTGGATGTAGGATAGCACCACCTATCCGAACCACAGGAAAAACATCCGTGTCTCCAATTGCGTTTGAATTCTCCAAACCCTTCCCTTTACATTCTTGCAAGTTGCATGCTTTACTTTCCGCTGCCAATATACTCTTTGCATGCTTGCTTGAATTGTGTGATGATTGCTTGACTTGTCCTACGATAGCTAAAATCTGCCAAGAACTAAAATTGGGAAAAGGTTAAGTTTTTATTTGGTCAAGTAGTCTAATCACCCCCCCTCTAGACATACTTTCGATCCTACACCTTACCTTGGCTCACCTCCCTTGCCTTGCTCAGTGTGGTGGTGCCCGTGGCTCAGACTGCCCGTGCACAGTTATAGGGGTACAAAAAGTGTACCCCTCTTTTTGTACACCGACAGGAGCCCCCGGGTCTGGGCCACACGTAAGCGCAATCGTGTTGTTGGGCTAGGCCCAAATAAAATGGTGCGCGGGCAGGCGGGGTGGTTTTTACCGCGGTAAGTCTCTTTGCGCGCTGCGCTTCCCATGCTTCCCGTGCGTGGCGTGGCGTGGGGAGGCGTGTGTGATGTGGGCGGCATGCGTGGGGCTGTTTCCCGTGGGCATGCGTCACATCACAGTTAATGTGAAAGGAGGCGGCCCGCATTTTTCCCCCATAAGAAGGAATAACCGCGGGCGCGCTGCTCACTTTCTCCTCTTTCCTCGTGCCTTTTCCAATCTCAGAGCCGCCGTTTCCTCTCTTCCTTCCTTCCTATGCTTCTGCCATCGCCCGCCGTCGTTGCTTCGCCATCCCCCTTCCTCAGCCCTCTGAACTTCTTGGTCGCCATGGCTCCCATATTCGCCAAGGGCAAGGGGGTGGCTAAGGGCGCCGGGACGGTGGAGCCGCCGGAGAGCACGCTGTCGGGGGACCGGACGAAGTCTGCCTTCTTCTTCCCCTCGGCGGTTGATGTTCAAGAGCTCCGGGCCTCCTTCAGGCCCCTATGGGGAGTGAAGATGGGGGGAGAGAATTCGGGACACCCGGCAACGCGCATCATTCCTGCTGCTTGCGCTGATCCTGCCTCAAATCGGCACCCCTTCTTCGTTGATTACTTTTCTTGCGGGTTATGCCCTCCTTTCTCCGATTGCTTCTGCGACGTTATGCGCACCTTCGGCTTTCACCTCTTGGATTTTACTCCGAATGCGGTGGCGTGCATGGCTTTCTTCGTGCATCTTTGCAAAGGCTTTGCCGGGGTGCAGCCCAACACGGCGCTCTTCCGCCATTACTTCTTCCCTCGAATCCAGCCGGGAGGAGCCGTCTCCGGTTGCGTCACCTGGATCCCAAGATCCAAGGGGGCGTACCCGGACGGTGCCGTGAAGGAGAGGTGGGAGGAATGGCGTGGCCGGTGGTGCTGGATTGAAGATGAAAACCCGCCGGAATTCTGCAAGGTCCGCCGAGTCCCGCCGGTCCATGGCAGTGATTGGAGCGATGTCGACGCCGCCGATGGGAGGCTCACCGTTGCCACCACCAGGATTCTCCGGCTCACCCAGGCCGGACTCACCCTTGAGATGATCGGGGCAGACTTCATTCGCCGCCGGATTGCCCCGTTGCACAACAAGGGTAGGCCAACTTGGCTCTTTACGAACCCGGCTAACATTATGCGACTCCGCCCCGGCCTCGATCACAACTTCACAGTGCTGGCGCATGCCCACTTCTGCCAGCGGCTTTTCTAGCTTGATGTGGGTCGCGATGGCGAGGTTGAGCGGACCAGCAAGGCCGCGAGGGCTGCCGCAAAGGTCGGCAAGGCCCTCAAGGGGCCATTTTTCAAGCTGCCAGCGGGGGTGGTCTCGTTGTGCAACAATTCGCGTCGATCCGAGATCATCGCCATGATGCCGGACTGTAATGCGCACGGCCCTGTCCTGAGCTGGGAGGAGCCAAAGGACGAGGATGTGCAGCAATTCTTCGACACCCTGATTGAGGTGTACATCAATGCCGACGCCGAGCGGTGGCTTATCATGGACACCACCCAGGTAGAGCTAGACTACATCATCACTAGGGCGAGGGAGCTACAGCTTGCCATGGAGGCCGGCAGCGCCGGGGGCGTGGAGGACAAGGCCGCAACGGCGGCGGAGGAAGAGGAGCTCACCCGGTGGGCGGCGGCCTCCGAGGAGGTCAGTAGCACCGACACTGGATATCCTTTCGTCGAAGATGCGGCCGACGAGTCATCGGGGGAGGAGGAGGACGTGGCGGTAGGCTCGACGCCAACCAGGGGAAGAGGGTGAGTCCCGCGGCGGGCTAGCTCCGGTGAGCCGGTCCGGTCTGGCAGGGCTGCGCGGCCTCAATTGACCCTGGAGGGGTCTGGGCGCCACACGAGGGCCACAACAGCCAAGAGGCTGACGAAGGCCACTGAGAAGAAGAAGACAATAGCCCCTTCCTCATCCGGGCGCGCACAAACCCCGCCGCCTCCTTCGCCTCCTCCGGCAGGCGTCGACTCGGATGATGATGTGGAGCTCCTTTTTGATCTCGGGCCTCTCAGCCCGGAGAGGAAAAGGAAACTGGTGGAAGAGGAGGAGCTGGATGACGAGTAAGTACTCCGTTCCTTACTGTCATTTCCATTCCTCTGAATTAAGCCACCCATCTTGATCCGTTTTTGCTTTTGCAGGGATGCAGAGACGTTGGCCCAGAGGGTGAAGAGGGCGAGGACCTCGGCGAGCAGCCAGCCCCCGGCTGGGGCTTCAAAGACACCACTGCTGGTGCTGAGCAGCCCGGACAACAGCCCCCGGTGCAGCCCCCAGCGTAAGTTCGCCACCCTCTTCTTACTCAACATGTGGTAGGCGCTCGATGCTATGATGCTGACCTTGCCGGGTTTGCAGGAGGGGAGCGGCAGCAGGAGGAGCCACAGAGGGCTACTCCTAACACACCACCCCCATCGACTACGCCGCCGCGGGGGGCGTCCCCGGCAAGGGCATCAGGCACGGAGCCCACACCCATGGAGGAAGAGGGGAACTTGGGCGCTGGTGGCTCTGCCACGGCGCCAAATGCTGGCGCAGAGGGGACTTCTGCTTCACAGCCTGGCACTGGTGAGTTGCCTGTCCTTCGTCTCTGTTTTTCCCTTATTCTTTTCTTGGCTTGCATGCTCCCACTACTACCTAGACCCTCCTCCAACAGGTATGGAGGACGTGGATACCGTTGCTGGGAACATTGCTGAGGAGGACGCCAAGGACGCTGCCGAGGTCGCCGCTGATGAGGCCGCCAAGGATGCTGCGGAGGACACCGTGGCAGGGGCCGCCAAGGCGACCGGGGAGGCTTCTGCCAAGGGCGCCAACGATGGGCCTGCTGGGGAAGCCGGCAAGGCCACCGCCGAGGAAGAGGCGGTTGATGATCAGCCTCCCTCCTCCTCAACCTCGGGCCCCGGTAGGTATCTGAAGGTGGGCGACGATCTTTTCGTCCACCTCCCAGGGGCGTCAAGTTCCCGGGCGCCCGCCGAAGGGGAAGTCTTTGACGGCGAGGTGCTTGCCGCCACCGGGCTTGAGGTTGTCGGTGAGCCGGGCGTTGGCGGTGACGGTTCTCCGGAAGAGCAGCTTTTCCGCGCTATGGGGGCCAACTTCCGAAAACTCCAGGCGCTCACCGTGTCCGTCTGGACAAGATTAAGTCCAGGATGGCAACGGTGGACCCGGCGGAGGTGGATTTCAAGGCGCGTGTTGCTGAGACGCAGACCTGGTTCCACCAGACTCGCGAGGAGCAGAGGGCCCTTCAGGAGGAATTGGCCAAGCGCAATGTCGAGCTCACCACGAAGATGGCTGACATCGAGAAGGCCCAGGAACAGGCGGTGAACTTGGCTACTACGGCCGAGGCCGTCCGGAACCAGCATCAAGCCGCACTGGATTCCTAGGAAGGGGACCTCACCGCGCGTGAGGCGAAGCTTGCCGCAGCGCTCCGTGGCAAGGATGAGGAGCTCGAGGCCCTTGTCGCGCGGCGGACTCACGAGCTGGAGCAGAGGCACAAGGAGGCACTCAATGCCCAGGCTCTGGCCCATGCCGGCAAGGTAAGGGAGTTGGAGGTGGCGCAGGACGAGCTGAAGGAGCAGGCCCTCAAGCTGTCCAACGAGAAGAGCACACTCAACAGCGCCTTGGTGGAGGCGCAAGGAGCGGTCATCAGCAGGGCTGGGGAGCTCTCCAAAGCGCAAAACTCCGTCAGAGACCTCAAGCTGAAGCTGGAGGATCTCGAGAAGATGCTGTCGGAGAGCAGGGCTCAGGATGAGACCTTAACCAGGAGCCTGGAGGAGGAGAAGCAGCTGCGGGCGAACAAGGCCGCCTCCCACCAGGATTATGTGGCGGGCGAGAACAGATGGATCAGCCGTCTGGAGGAGGTCGCCGGCAGGGTCACCTCGCAGTTGGCCACCATGGGGATGCCACACATGAGGTACGCCCCAGAGCGCAGCGGGACCGTCAACACCAAGTTGACCCTGTTCTTCGAGGGCGTCCTCGGAGCCTTGGCTTATCTTCACTCCAACAGGACGGCCACGCTGGCCGAGGAGGCCCGGCGACTTTGCCGGAGGGTTGTGACCAAGATCCTCACCAAGATGGCATATTGGAATCCCGATCTTGACTTCGCGGCTGCGATGAAGAGCTTGCCGGATGGTGCTGATCTCAAGGTGCTCAAGGAGCGCATCAAGCCCATCACCGACTGCATCGACAAAATCAAGAGGGTGGAAGGCCAGCGCCTGGATTAGGCATCCCATTCTTCTTCGCCGCTGCGGGTTCCCGACCAAGACAAATTTTATCTTTAGTTAGAACCGCACCTATCATGTGATGTAATATAACTTTGAAGTACTCTTAATTTTCATGCATGTTATTTCCCCGTTCAAATCCTCTTTGTATGCGTGCCCTACGTCAATCGGGAAGGCTTGCCGGCGCGGAAGCCCCTAGCGGCATTTTGGGGACGGATCCCCATGGCCAGCCGGGTACGCGTGCTGCCGGACGAGCCACCTTTCTGTTCTGAACGCGGCCGCTCTAACTGTCGAGTTTGACTCGAGTCAGAATCGGGGGCGTTGCTGATCGCGGAAGGCTACTCTGCCATTCTCGACGCAGCCGCTTGAGCTGTTGAGCGGACTCGAAACAGGGCAAGGGCGTTGCTGATCGTGGTAGAGCACCCCTTGCGTGCAGGTTTCTCATACAAAGCAAATATCCCCGGGGGGGAATAACCTCAAATAAGAAGGGTAGCATAAATAAGGGTTCAGTGCAACTTAGCTTCTGTTTGCGATCGCTTGAGTGTCGATCTTCTGGCCTCCTTTCTTCTTCAAGGGTCACGAAGATGAAGGAGTGCCGGGCTAACTGCTAGGGCCGATTCTCACAACTGCCCCCCCCCCTACCTGGCACGCCAAAGATGTCGGCGGGAACGACACCTATGGGATCACAAGAATCCCTACTACGGTTGCGGGGCATGGGGTCGTGAGAAGAGCGGATCAAACAGATAGCACACGGTTCGTTTATCCAGGTTCGGGCCGCGAGGATGCGTAAAACCCTACTCCTGCTTTGGTGGATTGTATATCTGTGTTCTTGAGCTAGCTATGGGGCGTGGGGAGCTCCTAAAAGCCGAATCCTCCTCCTGGTCACCTCGGGCCTCCTTTTATAGGAAAGGGGTTGCCACAGTGGCACACAGGAGGTGGAAAGGGTACAGTGATGTGAGGTTATCCCTCTCATTACATGACAAGGCGCATTTAATGCGTCTTGCCCAGGTGTCCTTGCTTTATCGGGGACGGGGGAGAGCCCTGTCTCGTCCGTCGCTGCTCCCTCTCGTGTCGACACGCGCCCTGGCCAGCGGCACCCGCGGTGCCATGTAGGTAGGCAGGCAACTGAGGTGGTGCAGTGGTGGGTCTTCACGAAGATCCGCATGCCGCCACGCAGGTGCCTGCCCAGCTGGTTGAGTCGGCAGCTGCATGCGAACGGCGATGGAGGTTTGACTGGCGTGGGCCTGATGGTGGCCCTACGGGTGTTCTTGGCAAGGGCCTTGCCGGGGCCCCGGTAAGGGTCTTGCCGTGGCGCCTGTTGTCATCCCCGGCAAGGCTCTTGCCGGGGGCCTTGTGGTTCTCCTTGGCTGGGATCCCGCCAAGGATCATCATCTTTCTAAAGGGTGTATCTGATCTTGAATGCCTTCACAAAGATCTGCATGCCACTACGGGGATGTCTTCCGAATCCTTGCCCCATGGGGGCAGTGGACTCAAGGGTGACTCACTCCGTAGGTGTGGGGCGAGCTGCTACGGCAAGGGTCTTGCCGGGTTTGCTAAAACCGCCTCCCGGCAAGGATCTTGCCGGGGGGGGGGGGTCTGCTTCGTCCCCTTTGCTCTTTGTGGTCTTGGCCTTGGCATCGTTCTGCTTCTCCTGAGCTTCGGCCTTACCTTGGCTCACCTCCCTTGCCTTGCTCAGTGTGGTGGTGCCCGTGGCTCAGACTGCCCGTGCATAGTTATAGGGGTACAAAAAGTGTACCCCTCTTTTTTTACACCGACACATACGCTAGCGAATTTATCAATAGAGTTTAAGACTTGGGAACCATGTTCACTTGGCAATCCGGAGTGCCCTTGCGATGCAAAATCTTCTCCTGGTGGCTTGCCCTGCGTAACAGATTTCAGACCTTGGATCGACTAGCCAGCCAAGGACTTCGGCATCAGGAAGCTTGCCCACTTTGTGACAAGGAACAAGAAAGCATTGACCATTTGGTGGTCTCGTGCGTCTTTGCACGATCCATCTAGCATGAAGTGATGTCGTCTTGGGTAATAGCGAATTAATGGACGCAGGGATGGATGACTGCCTGTTGGGATGGTGCACTTTGCTAAGCCCCATGCAAAAACTCAAGAAAAATCGGTAGACATGATATTATGTTTGGAAACACCTCGCTATCTATGGACGGTGTCATTGATAGGGTCCTAGTGGTGGGTAAGTTGTGGCAATTAGCGGGTAAGTTCAAAGAGGATTCGACACTGGGTTTTCATCGGTTGTCTACGTGGATGTATTGCAAGTAGTCGCGCTATTGTAGACTCGTGGATGGGTTCTTCTACCCTCTTCTTTGTATGAATGTTTGATACACATGCTTATGCGTATTTTAGAATAAAAACAAGGTTTCTCCTTGTTGTTTTGGGACAGTTGATTAAACTCCAGTTCTAAATCCTACAATTGTAATTTATTCTATTTGTGTACATAGAAGCATGCAGTTTCTGCATACGGCCTAATCTAGGGTTCATGATCGGGAGCAAAATGTCATCTGAAAATTGCAAATAAACCAGGATTGTTACCAACTATTGGTAGTGTGGTGCCTTTTGAAGAGGATTTGGTAGAAACTAAATTAACATGTCCATCTTCTAGCCGATATGTTGATTTCTCATTTATTTTTATTTTTTGTCAGACACTTGGTGTTTGGCTGTGTACATCCTTGTTATGCAGAGGCTGGGTGTTACTCATCATGTTTTGTATCTGCTTGATGCTACATTTTAAGTTAATAAAAACGCCCTTTATCAAAAAATGTCCATCTTCTAGCAAAACAATGGAACGGTGACTCTGTAAAGCCTCGTGAATTATACTTATCAGCTTGTCTATTCTAGTATAAAAAATTGTATCCTACTATAGATGTAAGACACATGAATTGTTCTTATAACATGGAGTAATCCATTTGAATTAACAAAAAATGGATATCGCCATCCACGTAGAATTGTACATATCAGCCAAAAGATTCCATCAGCTCAGAACCATCTTTACCTCCACTTCAAAGCAGCTTTGATAACCCACAAGTATAGGGGATCACAACAGTTTTCGAGGGTAGAGTATTCAACCCAAATTTATTGATTCGACACAAGGGGAGCCAAAGAATATTCTCAAGTATTAGCAGCTGAGTTGTCAATTCAACCACACCTGGAAACTTAATATATGCAACAATGTATTTAGTAGCAAAGTAATATGATAGTAGTGGTAACATGGGGCAAAAGTAACGGTAGCAGTTTGGTTTTATAGTGATTGTAACAGTAGCAACGGAAAAGTAAATAAGCGAAGATCAATATATGAAAAGCTCATAGGCAATGGACCAGTGATGGATAATTATGTCGGATGCGATTCCTCATGCAATAGTTATAACATAGGGTGACACAGAATTAGCTCCAGTTTATCAATGTAATGTAGGCATGTATTCCGAATATAGTCATACGTGCTTATGGAAAAGAACTTGCATGACATCTTTTGTCCTACCCTCCCGTGGCAGCGGGGTCCTATTGGAAACTAAGGGATATTAAGGCCTCCTTTTAATAGAGTACCGGACCAAAGCATTAACACATAGTGAATACATGAAGTCCTCAAACTACAATCATCACCGGTAAGTATCCCGATTATTGTCACTTCGTGGTTAATGGATCATAACACATAATAGGTGACTATAGACTTGCAAGATAGGATCAAGAACTCACATATATTCATGAAAACATAATAGGTTCAGATCTGAAATCATGGCACTCGGGCCCTAGTGACAAGCATTAAGCATAGCAAAGTCATAGCAACATCAATCTCAGAACATAATGGATACTAGGGATCAAATCCTAACAAAACTAACTCGATTACATGATAAATCTCATCCAACCCATCACCGTCCAGCAGGCCTACGACGAAAATTACTCACGCACGGCGGTGAGCATCATGAAATTGGTGATGGAGGAAGGTTGATGATGACAATGGCGATGGATTCCCCTCTCCGGAGCCCCGAACAGACTCTAGATTAGCCCTCCCAAGAGAGTTTAGGGCTTGGCGGCGGCTCTGTATCGTAAAACGCGATGAATCCTTCTCTCTTATTTTTTTCTTCCTGAACACGAATATATGGAGTTGGAGTTGAGGTCGGTGGAGCGTCAGGGGGCCCACGAGGCAGGGGGCGTGCCCGGGGGGTAGGCGCGCCCCCACCCTCGTGGATAGGGTGTGGGCCCCCTGGCCTTGATTCTTTCGCCAGTATTTTTTATATATTCCAAAAATAATCTATGTTGATTTTCAGGTCATTCCGAGAACTTTTATTTCTGCACAAAAATAACACCATGACAATTCTGCTGAAAAACGCGTCAGTCCGGGTTAGTTCCATTAAAATCATGCAAGTTAGAGTCCAAAACAAGGACAAAAGTGTTTGCAAAAGTAGATACGATAGAGACGTATCAACTCCCCCAAGATTAAACCTTTTCTTGTCCTCAAGCAATTCAGTTTGACAAACTGAAAGTGATAAAAAAATTACAAACTCTGTTTGCTCTTGTTGTTGTAAATATGTAAAGCCAACATTCAAGTTTTCAGTAAAGATTATGAATTAACCATATTCACAATAACATTTAGGTCTCATGTTTACTCATATCAATGACATAATCAAATGGCGAGCAATAATAGTAAATCTCGGATGAAAACACTTTCTCCAAACAATCATAATATGATATAACAAGATGGTATCTCGCTAGCCCTTTCTGAGACTGCAAAACATAAATGCAGAGCACCTTTAAAGATCAAGGGCTGACTGGAAATTGTAATTCATGGTAAAAGAGATCCAGTCAAGTCATACTCAATGTAAACTAATAATAATACATGCAAATGACAGCGGTGCTGTCCAACTGGTGCTTTTTAATAAGAGGATGACGACTCAACATAAAAGTAAATAGATAGGCCCTTCGTAGAGGGAAGGAGTGGTTTGTAGAGGTGCCAGAGCTCGATTTTGAAATAGAGATGAAAAATATTTTGAGCGGTATACTTTCATTGTCAACATAACAACTGAGAGATCTCGATATCTTCCATGCTACACACATTATAGGCGATTCCCAAGCAGAATGGTAAAGTTTATACTCCCCCACCACCAACAAGCATCAAACCATGGCTTGCCCGAAAAAACAGGTGCCTCCAACTAACAACAATCCTGGGGGAGTTTTGGTTGCAATTATTTTGATTTGATTTGAGCATGGGATGGGGATCCTGGTGACCAGCCATTTTCTCGTGAGTGAGGAGCGGAGTCCACTCCTCTTGAGAATAACCCGCCTAGCATGGAAGATACAGACAACCCTAATTGATACATGAGCTATTTGAGCATACAAAACAGAATGTTTATTTGAAGGTTTAGAGTTTGGCACATACAAATTTACTTGGAACGCCAGGTAGATACCATATATAGGTAGGTATTGTGGACTCATATGGAATAACTTTGGGGTTTATGGAATTGGATGCACAAGCAGTATTCCCGCTTAGTACAAGTGAAGGCTAGAAAGAGACTGTGAAGCAACCAGCTAGAGAGCGACAACAGTCATGAACATGCATTAACATTAATTAACACTGAATGCAAGCATGAGTAGGATATAATTCACCATGAACATAAATATCGTAGAGGCTATGTTGATTTTTTTTCAACTACATGCGTGAACATGTGCCAAGTCAAGCCACTCGAATCGTTCAAAGGAGGATACCACCCTATCATACCACATCACAACCATTTTAATAGCATGTTGGCACGCAAGGTAAACCATTATAAACTCCTAGCAAATTAAGCATGACATAAGCAACTATAATCTCTAATTGTCATTGCAAACATGTTTCATTCATAATAGGCTGAATCAGGAACAATGTACAAATCATATTTACAAAAACAAGAGAGGTCGAGTTCATACCAGCTTTTCTCATCTCAATCAGTTCATCATATATCGTCATTATTGCCTTTCACTTGCATGACCGAATGGTGTGGATAATAATAAGAGTGCACGTGCATTTGACTAAGCTAGAATCTGCAAGCATTCAATACATGGGAGAAGACAAGGTAATATGGGCTCTTTGTTAGATCAACAATAATGCATAAGAGAGCCACTCAACATTTTCATCGTGGTCTTCTCCTCTCGACCCCTGATACGTCTCCAACGTATCTATAATTTTTGATTGTTCCATGCTATTATATATTCTGTTTTGGATATTTAATGGGCTTATTTATACACTTTTATATTATTTTTGGGACTAACCTACTAACCGGAGGCCCAACCCAAATTTCTGTTTTTTTGCCTATTTCAGTGTTTCGCAGAAAAAGAATATCAAACGGAGTCCAAACGGAATGAAACCTTCGCGAGCGTGATTTTTGGAACAAACGTGATCCTGAGGACTTGGAGTGGACGTCAAGCAATCAACGAGGAGGCCATGAGGTAGGGGGCGCGCCCTCCACCCTCGTGGGCCCCTCGTGGCTCCACCGACCTACTTCTTCCTCCTATATATACCTACGTACCCTGAAAACATCAGAGGGCACCACGAAAACCTAATTCCACCGCCGCAACCTTCTGTACCCGTGAGATCCCATCTTGGGGCCTTTTCCAGCGCTCTGCCGGAGGGGGCATTGATCACGGAGGGCTTCTACATCAACACCATAGCCTCTCCGATGATGTGTGAGTAGTTTACCTCAGACCTTCGGGTCCATAGTTATTAGCTAGATGGCTTCTTCTCTCTCTCTCTGGATCTCAATACAAAGTTCTCCTGGATTCTCTTGGAGATCTATTCGATGTAATCTTCTTTTGCGGTGTGTTTGTCGAGATCCCTGAATTGTGGGTTTATGATCAAGATTATCTATGAACAATATTTGAATCTTCTCTGAATTCTCTTATGTATGATTGGTCATCTTTGCAAGTCTCTTCGAATTATCAGTTTGGTTTGGCCTACTAGATTGATCTTTCTTGCAATGGGAGAAGTTCTTAGCTTTGGGTTCAATCTTGTGGTGCTCGATCCCAGTGACAGTAAGGGAAACGACACGTATTGTATTGTTACCATCGAGGATAAAAAGATGGGGTTTATATCATATTGCATGAGTTTATCCCTCTACATCATGTCATCTTGCTTAAAGCATTACTCCATTCTTATGAACTTAATACTCTAGATGCATGCTGGATTGCGGTCAATGTGTGGAGTAATAGTAGTAGATGCAGGCAGGAGTCGGTCTACTGGTCATGGATGTGATGCCTATATACATGACCATACCTAGATATTCTCATAACTATGCTCAATTCTATCAATTGCTCGACAATAATTTGTTCACCCACCGTAATACTTATGCTATCTTGAGAGAAGCCACTAGTGAAACCTATGGCCCCCGGGTCTATTTTCCATCATACAAGTTTCTAATCTATTTTATTTTGCAATCTTTACTTTCAATTTATATCATAAAATTACCAAAAATATTTATCTTATTATTATCATCTCTATCATATCTCACTCTTGCAAGTGGCCGTGAAGGGATTGACAACCCCTTTATCGCGTTGGTTGCGAGATTCTTATTTGTTTGTCTAGGTACGAGGTGACTCACGCATGGTCTCCTACTGGATTGATGCCTTCGTTCTAAAAAACTAAGCGAAATACTTACGCTGCTTTGTTGCATCACCCTTTCCTCTTCAAGGGAAAACCAACGCATGGTCAAGAGGTAGCAAGAAGGATTTCTGGCACCGTTGCCGGGGAGTCTACGCACAAGTCAAGACATACCAAGTACCCATCACAAACTCTTATCCCTCGCATTACATTATTTGCCATTTGCCTCTCGTTTTCCTCTCCCCCACTTCACCCTTGCCGTCTTATTCGCCCTTCTTCTGTTCGTCTTTCCATTCGCTTTGATGTCTTACTTGGCTTGTTTGCTTGCTTGGTTGGAATAGTTGTTTATTTATTGCTAAATAGAGAACCTAAGATCTATGGATCCTCATCTGCTTTCTAATCTTTTTAAGAGATCCAATTATGATGAACCAATTGCTAGTGAGTTTTGTGCACTAGATTATCTTTATGAAGTTTTGCTTGAAATTCGTGAATCTGAAAATTGTGATGAAGTACTTTATGGAGTGATTCACGATGGCTCTTTGAATAGAAAGCATGATTGCAATGATGATAGTATAAATTCTATTAATGTCAATTGTGCTTATAATATGCAAAACCCTAAGCTTGGGGATGCTAGTTTTGCTATGTCTACTACTTGTTGCAATGATCATGATTGGGTGATTCTTCTTGTGATCTTGAAAATTTATTTAAGCCCCATGATGAATATGAGATTGATTATAATGTTTGCAATAATATTGAAAGTGGGTTTGGAAGAGTGTCAACTTTAGATCCAACATATTTGGAGAATGTTCAATCTTATGAAGTTTTTGATAAAAGTGGGTTTGGAGAGGTCATGACTTTAGTTAATGTTAATCCCACTATTTTGGAAGAGTGTCAACTTTGCATACATGTGGACCGTGTTAAGAATATGTTTTGTGATAGCTATATTGTTGAATTTTCTTATGATCCTACATGTAATTATTATGAGAGAGGAAAATATGGTTGTAAAAATTTTCATGTTACTAAATTACCTCTCGTTATGTTGAGATTGCTATTGTTTCTTTCCGCTTCCTTGCATATGCTAGTTTTGCTTGCCTTGATAATTTGTTTGACTATAAGATGCCTATGCATAAGAAGTATGTTAGAATTAGATGTGTTGGTCACGTGTTTTATGATGCTCTCTTTGTGCTTCAATTCTTGTCTTTCATGTGAGCATCGTTGAAATCTTTTGCCTAGCTAAAAGGCTTTAAAGAAAAGCGCTTGTTGGGAGACAACCCAATATTTTTCCTTGCTGTTATTCAATAAATAATTTATCTAGCCTATGTTTTGATTGTGTTTTTTGTGTTTAATTAGTGTTTGTGCCAAGTAGAACCGTTAGGAAGACTTGGGGAAAGTCTTTTTGATCTTGCTGTAAAAAACAGAAACTTTAGCGCTCGCGAGAATTGCTGCCATTTTTTATTGGAGAGTGATATTTAGTTAATTATTTTTGCATATGATTAATATATAAATTACTCACGCCTAGCAGTTTATTTTAAATTTTTTGGGGTTCCATAAGTATGCGTTTGATACAGATTACTACAGACTGATCTGTTTTTGACAGATTCTGTTTTTCGTGTGTTGTTTGCTTATTTTGATGAATCTATGGCTAGTAATGGAGTTTATAAACCATAGAAGTTGGAATACAGTAGGTTTAACACCAATATAAATAAATAATTAGTTCGTTACATTACCTTGAAGTGGTGTTTTGTTTTCTTTCGCTAACGGAGCTCACGAGATTTTCTGTTAAGTTTTGTGTTGTGAAGTTTTCAAGTTTTGGGTAAAGATTTGATGGATTATGGAACAAGGAGTGGCAAGAGCCTAAGCTTGGGGATTCCCAAGGCACCCCAAGGTAAAATCCAAGGACACCAAAAAGCCTAAGCTTGGGGATGCCCCGGAAGGCATCCCCTCTTTTGTCTTCGTTCATCGGTAACTTTACTTGGAGCTATATTTTTATTCACCACATGATATGTGTTTTGCTTGGAGCGTCTTGTATGATTTGAGTCTTTGCTTTTTAGTTTACCACAATCATCCTTTCTGTACACACCTTTCGAGAGAGACACATATGAATCGGAATTTATTAGAATACTCTATGTGCTTCACTTATATCTTTTGAGCTATATAGTTTTTGCTCTAGTGCTTCATTTATATCTTTTAGAGCGCGGTGGTGGTTTTATTTTATAGAAATAATTGATCTCTCATGCTTCACTTATATTATTTTGAGAGTCCTTTAGAACAGAATGGTAATTTTCTTTTAGGAACAATAAAAACTTTCATATAAGTGCATTGAATACTATGAGAATTTGATACTTGATAACTATTTTGAGATATGAAGATGGTGATATTAGAGTCATGCTAGTTGTGTAGTTGTGAATTTGAGAAATACTTGTGTTGAAGTTTGTGATTCTCGTAGCATGCACTTATGGTGAACCGTTATGTGATGAAGTCGGAGCATGATTTATTTATTGATTGTCTTCCTTATGAGTGGCGGTCGGGGACGAGCGATGGTCTTTTTCTACCAATCTATCCCCCTAGGAGCATGCGCGTAGTACTTTCTTTCGATAACTAATAGATTTTTACAATAAGTATGTGAGTTCTTTATGACTAATTTTGAGTCCATGGATTATACGCACTCTCACCCTTCCACCATTGCTAGCCTCTCTAGTACCGCGTAACTTTCGCCGGTACCATAAGCCCACCATATACCTTCCTGAAAACAGCCACCATACCTACCTATTATGGCATTACCATATCCATTCCGAGATATATTATCATGCAACTTTCCATCGTTCTGTTTGTTATGACACGCTTCATCATTGTCATATTGCCATGCATGATCATGTAGTGGACATCGTATTTAAGTCAAAGCCACCTTTCATAATTTTTTCATACATGTCACTCTTGATTCATTGCATATCCCGGTACACTGCCGGAGGCATTCACATAGTCATATTTTGTTCTAAGTATTGAGTTGTAATTCTTGAGTTGTAAGTAAAAAGAAGTGTGATGATCATCATTATTAGAACATTGTCCCAGTGAGGAAAGGATGATGGAGACTATGATTCCCCCACAAGTCGGGATGAGACTCCGGTCGAAAAAAAGAAAACACGCCAAAAAAAGAAGGCCCAAATAAAAAAAATGAGAGAAAAAGAAAGAAGGGACAATGTTACTATCCTTTTTCAACACTTGTGCTTCAAAGTAGCACCATGATCTTCATGATAGAGAGTCTCCTATGTTGTCACTTTCATAAACTGGTGGGAATTTTACATTATAGAACTTGGCTTGTATATTCCAATGATGGCCTTCCTCAAATTGCCCTAGGTCTTCATGAGCAAGCAAGTTGGATGCACACCCACTTAGTTTCTTTTGTTGAGCTTTCATACACTTATAGCTCTAGTGCATCCGTTGCATGGCAATCCCTACTCACTCACATTGATATCTATTGATGGGCATCTCCATAGCCCGTTGATACGCCTAGTTGATGTGAGACTATCTTCTCCTTTTTGTCTTCTCCACAACCACCATTCTATTCCACCTATAGTGCTATGTCCATGGCTCACGCTCATGTATTGCGTGAAAGTTGAAAAAGTTTGAGAACATCAAAAGTATGAAACAATTTCTTGGCTTTTCATCGGGGTTGTGCATGATTTAATATTTTGTGTGATGAAGATAGAGCATAGCCAGACTATATGATTTTGTAGGGATAACTTTCTTTGGCCATATTATTTTGAGAAGACATGATTGCTTAGTTAGTATGCTTGAAGTATTATTGTTTTTATGTCAATATTAAACTTTTATCTTGAATCTTTCTGATCTGAACATTCATGCCACAATAAATAAAATTACATTGAGAAATATGTTAGGAAGCATTCCACATCAAAAATTCGGTTTCTATCATTTACCTACTTGAGGACGAGCAGGAATTAAGCTTGGGGATGCTTGATACATCTCCAACGTATCTATATTTTTTGATTGTTCCATGATATTATATATTCTGTTTTGGATGTTTAATGGGATTATTTATACACTTTTATATTATTTTTGGGACTAACCTATTAACCGGAGGCCCAACCGAAATTGTTGTTTTTTTGCCTATTTCAGTGTTTCGCAGAAAAAGAATATCAAATGGAGTCCAAATGGAATGAAATCTTCGGGAGCGTGATTTTTGGAACAAACGTGATCCAGAGGACTTGGAGTGGACGTCAAGCAATCAACGAGGAGGCCACGAGGCAGGGGGGCGCGCCTACCCCCATGGGCGCGCCCTCCACCCTCGTGGCTCCACCGACCTACTTCTTCCTCCTATATATACCTACGTACCCTGAAAACATCAGAGGGCACCACGAAAACCTAATTCCACTGCTACAACCTTCTGTACCCGTGAGATCCCAACTTGGGGCCTTTTCCGGTGCTCCGCCGGAGGGGGCATTGATCACGGAGGGCTTCTACATCAACACCATAGCCTCTCCGATGATGTGTGAGTAGTTTACCTCAGACCTTCGGGTCCATAGTTATTAGCTAGATGGCTTCTCTCTCTTTAGATCTCAATACAAAGTTCTCCTCGATTCTCTTGGAGATCTATTCGATGTAATCTTCTTTTGCGGTGTGTTTGTCGAGATCCGATGAATTGTGGGTTTATGATCGAGATTATCTATGAACAATTTTTGAATCTTCTCTGAATTCTTTTATGTATGATTGGTTATCTTTGCAAGTCTCTTTGAATTATCAGTTTGGTTTGGCCTACTATATTGATCTTTCTTGCAATGGGAGAAGTGCTTAGCTTTGGGTTCAATCTTGCGGTGCTCGATCCCAGTGACAGTAAGGGAAATGACATGTATTGTATTGTTGCCATCGAGATTAAAAAGATGGGGTTTATATCAAATTGCATGAGTTTATCCCTCTACATCATGTCATCTTGCTTAAAGCATTACTCCGTTCTTATGAACTTAATACTCTAGATGCATGCTAGATAGCGGTCGATGTGTGGAGTAATAGTAGTAGATGCAGGCAGGAGTCGGTCTACTTGTCACGGACGTGATGCCTATATACATGATCATACCTAGATATTCTCATAACTATGCTCAATTCTATCAATTGCTCGACAGTAATTTGTTCACCCACCGTAATACTTATGCTATCTTGAGAGAAGCCACTAGTGAAACCTATGGCCCCCAGCTCTATTTTCCATCATACAAGTTTCCAATCTATTTTATTTTGAAATCTTTACTTTCAATTTATATCATAAAATTACCAAAAATATTTATCTTATTATTATCATCTCTATCAGATCTCACTCTTGCAAGTGGCCCTGAAGGGATTGACAACCCCTTTATCGTGTTGGTTGTGAGGTTCTTATTTGTTTGTGTAGGTACGAGGTGACTCGCGCGTGGTCTCCTACTGGATTGATACCTTGGTTCTCAAAAACTGAGGGGAATACTTACGCTGCTTTGCTGCATCACCCTTTCCTCTTCAAAGGAAAACCAACGCATGCTCAAGAGGTAGCAACCCCCAAAGAAAAAGAAAAGAAACAAAACTATTTACGCGGGAAAGCTCCCAACAAGCAAAATAAGAACGAGAAATCTTTTTGGGTTTTTTTAATTACTGCTACTATAGGCATGGAAAATAAACTAGCTAAGAGCTACAACTATTCTTTTGGTTTTCTTAAGGTTTTTCAAACACACAAGAAGAATGCTTAAAAATAAAATGAACTAGCATGGATGATACAATGAAAAAGTAAGAGCAACGACAACTAGAATGAGTGTGTGAACATAAATGTAATGTCGGTGAGAAATACGTACTCCCCCAAGCTTAGCCTTTTGGCCTAAGTTGGTCTATGCCCGTGGATCAAAACTGTAGCTGGGGTCGTACTGGGAAGGGTCCTCAGGTTGCCACTGGCTGGCGATCTTCTCCCGATTCCACTAATAAACAGACTGACGGTGAGGATCAGATGGTGGCTTCGGCTCTGCAGCTGACATCTGGCCCCGGTACGCATGAATGGCCTCAGGCAAAATGAGGTGCGTGCCTGAAAATATGTTAAACGAAGAGGGCGCATGCAAGGTAATAATCTCACAATAATTTTTTACTAAATATTAATTTGTGCTTAAGTATCTTATTCTTATCCTTAACAATAAACTCATGTGCTACCATACTCTTATAACCTAGAACAATAGGAGGCAGCAACTTTTCCTCTTTCTCAAAATGCCTGATAGGTATGTTAAAGTGTGCAGCAAGGGCGAGGCAAAGATACCTCTGAGGACGGGGCCCTCTGTATGGTTTAGATTTAACTGTTTAGCAACAATAGCACCTGAACTGAAAGTAGTATCACGAAACATGGCATGGAGCAAAATAACAATATCAGGGGCACTAAGGTTTCTGCAGTTCCCACGACCAATTAAACATCTACTAGCAAATATTGCGAAGTAACGCAGAACAGGAAAATGTATGCTAGTGATTCTTGCATCGGAAACCTTTCTAGTTTCCCCTACAACAATCATATCAATAAATCCCTCCACATCATTATGATGTGGTTCCTCTATGCTGTCCTCAAAGGGTATCCTACAAACCCGGCAAAAATCATAAAGTGACATCTCCTTATGCTCATCATATAAATAAAATTCCACCGAAGGTGGTGATATCCTAGCATGGAAATGAAAATTTTGCACAAAAATATTGGTGAGTTGTTCGCGCTGGTCGTGGAGGAAGTCGGTGAGGCCTGCATTCTCAGCCAAATAATAAAAATCTTCATAGATCCCGTCCTCTTTCAAGAACTCATCACAAGGCCATGCACACGGCCGAACCTCCACAGTACGAGGGAGATTATACTTGGGCTTCTTATTTTCTTCGCTTTGCTTATCCTTAGAGCTTCGGCTCGATGAGCCCCTAAAAAGTCTCTTCATCTTTTTCTGAAAATTTCTGAAAATTTTAGTAACTTAAAATAAAAAGTGAACCAAACTCAATAAAATTGATAGCAACTACTCCTACAAGTGCCTAGAGGCTATATCATGCATTAGAACTACTTTTGACCACATAAATTTGACATGCAAGCTCAAGAACAGGGTCACCAAAGAAGCAAAAATTTGCAATAAGTAAAGCACTAGAACAAAAACTAATTGGACCATTGGGGAGTCACATACCGAAGAACAATCCCCCAAAGCAGTTTTGTGAATGGAGCTTTGAGCAAGGAGACCGAAAATGGCAGCAAGATGAGCTAGAACTTGGGTTTGAGCTGGTGGATGATTTTTTCTGGATGAAGAAGGAGTGTGTGGGTGCTGGAATAACTGGAGGGGACCCACGTGGGGTCCACGAGGCAGGGGGCGCGCCCAGGGGGGTAGGCATGCCCTCCACTCTCGTGGGCACGTGGTGGGTCCCCCTGGTGTGTTCTCAGTGCCAGATATTCTTAAATAATCTAGAAAAAATCATATTAAATTTTCAGGGCATTTGGAGAACTTTTACTTTCGGGGTATTTTTTATTGCATGGATAATTCAGAAAACAGGCAGAAAATACTATTTTTGCTTTATTTAATATAAATAACAGAAAGTAAAAGGAGGGTACAGAGAGTTGTGCCTTCTAACTTCATCCATCTCATGTTTACCAAAAGGAATCCACTAACAAGGTTGATCGGGTCTTGTTAACAAACTCATTTCGAATAACATGAAACCGGAGAAATTTTGAATAAAACTAGGTTACCTCAACGGGGATATGCACATCCCAAACAATAAGAATATCATATTTCTTCTTGACAGTAGGAAGAGGAAATTCTAAACCTCCAATAGTGATTGTTGAAAATTTTCCAATAGAATTGATACTGTGGACTTGAGGTTGTTTCCTTGGAAAGTGTACTGTATGCTCATTACCATTAACATGACAAGTGACATTGCTTTTTGAAAGGACATGCAGTGCCCCATGTGTGGTTTTGGTAATTGATGACATTCTCTATGGACTAATGGTTGCATTGAGTTATATTTGAAGGATTTGTCCATAGGCATTTCTTGATGTCCATGTGTTGGTTTTAAGGAGTTTATGAGTTGACCAAGGTGCTATTAAGGAATTATGTAAAGATTGATCATGTGAGTGTTGAGCTTATAAGGAATTATGCAAAGATTGCTCATGTGAGTGCTGAGCTTATTGCAAGCATGTCTTGAAGAAGAAGATTGTGTGATCATTCATGTTTACCTTCAAGACATCATCCAAATGAAGAGAGTTGGAAAGATTCAAGGTTGATCAAGACTAGGTCAATAGTGAATCAAGTTGATCAACTCACAAAGCAGAGAAGATATACCGAGAGGGATCAAGTGATCCCATGGTATGGTAAGCATTGTCCATTAAGCTTTGTGTACTAACCCATGGTTTATGTGAGAGTTCTATGTGGGGTTAGGTATGTGCCCATGAGATAGCATAATGAGGAAGATATCATACAACCCATGGAGAGGATGACACCAAGTGGTGATCGTCATCAAGATTGTCATGTGCAAGTTCAAGTGGAGCATCACGAAGAGATCAAGTGCTTGAAGCTTGATGTCCATTGTGGTGACAATGGACTTGTGAGGATGTGCGCAAGCTTGGCTCAGCCATAGTGGCTTATGGGGGAGCAATCAACTGGTCTTCATCGACCCAATGCAATCGAGAAAGGTGGTCCATCTTGAGGAGGACAAGATCATCATCATCTAGCTCAAGTGGATCATGCTCAAGGCAAAGGTTTGCCCTTGATAGGTTTTCTATTTTACCGGTCTCATGGTGGTAGTTGGGAGACCGGGTTATAGGATCGATTTCCGTACTATCAAGGGGGGCTCTCGATGAGTATCTTGATCGTATCATTCGTAGAGAGCTCAAACCATTGCATCCCTACATCATCTTTCTTGGTTCTTGTTTGGTTCTTCTCTTTGTGAGTTTTAGAGCTTATAGTCATCTTCATGACAAGCTCGAGTTCATCGAAAACGGAGTTCACGCATGCATCTTCTATGATGTTTTCGATGGTGGAGGTTATGACGGATCTTCTCGGTTGGAGGTTTCTCTCCTCTATTTCTTAGGCATATGTCGGTGTCAAAACCGGCGGATCTCGGGTAGGGGGTCCCGAACTGTGCGTCTAGGCCGGATGGTAACAGGAGGCAAGGAACACGATGTTTTACCCAGGTTTGGGCCCTCTTGATGGAGGTAAAACCCTACGTCCTGCTTGATTAATATTGATGATATGGGTAGTACAAGAGTAGATCTACCACGAGATCAAGGAGGCTAAACCCTAGAAGCTAGCCTATGGTATGATTGTTGCATATGGAGTTGATTGCTTACGGACTACAACCCTCCGGTTTATATAGACACCGGATAGGGTTAGGGTTACATAGAGTCGGTTACAATGGTAGGAGATCTTGAATATCCGCATCGCCAAGCTTGCCTTCCACGCCAAGGAAAGTCCCATCCGGACACGGGACGAAGTCTTCAGTCTTGTATCTTCATAGTCCAGGAGTCCGGCTGAAGGTATTGTCCGGTTACTCGAACACCCCCTAATCCAGGACTCCCTCAGTAGCCCCTGAACCAGGCTTCAATGACGACGAGTCCGGCGCGCAAATTGTCTTCGGCATTGCAAGGCGGGTTCCTCCTCCAAGTCCTTCATAGAAGATTGTAAACACCAAGAGTAGTGTCCGGCTTTGCAAAATAAGCTTCCACATATTGCCATAGAGAGAATAATATTAACACAAATCAAATCCGCTGATGTATTCCGCAGTGCGTCATCACACTACAGCCAAGTCCTTTACTCGAATCGTTTTCACTTTTCCACCTCCGCGTGTTTTGCAAGGCGGTTTCCTTGGCACGTCTTGTCAAAGCAGAGATCGTGTACCCCCTTTTACGGGATTCTCATCAATACGGATGTGGGTAACCCAACCGCGCCACTTATCACGGCGCTTGGGAGGCAAGCGAGTTTTACTAGGCAGGTGCCGCATCCGCCCATATAAGGGGACAAGGATCCACCTTTTTACCTATGCCTTCTTCCTCCTTTGCCTATCCATCTCCTGCGCACCCGAGCTCCAGCGCCCAAGCCCGCACTTCCCACCTCAACCTTCTCCAGCAATGTCCGGAGCGGGAGGCAAGTGGATGGTCTCCTCCGCCACAGAGGGCCAAGTCAAGAAGCTAAGGAAGGCCGGATACCTGTCCAAGGACATCGCGCACCGGCTTCCCGAAAAGGGGCAGCTTCTCCCCACCCCAAGGCCCCATGAGAGGGTAGTATTTCTCCCCCACTTCCTCCGCGGACTGGGTTTTCCACTCCACCCATTTATCCAGGGGCTCATGTTCTACTACAGCCTGGATTTCCACGATCTGGCCCCGAACTTCAGCCTCAACATCTCGGCGTTTATCGTCGTGTGCGAGGCTTTTCTCCGCGTCCGCCCTCATTTCGGCCTCTGGCTCACGACCTTCAACGTCAAGCCCAAGGTGGTGCGCGGCAGCCAGGCGGAGTGCGGAGGCGCCATGGTAGGCAAGATGGCCAACGTCCTATGGTTCGAGGGCTCTTTCGTGGAGACCCTAAAGGGATGGCAATCCGGGTGGTTTTATATAACCGAGCCGCGCGATCCGAAATGGACCACAGCCCCCGAGTTCCGATCCGGACCCCCCACGCGGCTTATGTCCTGGAAAGAGACGGGCCTATCATGGGGTGACGAAAAAGAGGTGACCGGATTGCAAACATGCATCCAGTCCCTGGTGAACAAGCCAGACCGGCTTGTTAACGTAATCCAGGTTATGCTCGTCCGCCAGATCCTCCCATGCCAACGACGGGATTTTAATCTGTGGGAGTTCGACCCGGCGCAGCATCAAACCCTCAGCAGGCTCTTCGACACGACGTACGAAGACGCCTGGAAGATGCTATTCAAGGGAGCCGAGGCTCCCGCATCTGCTTCCGAGGACCGCGGATATAGCTCGCAGCGTCACGCTAGCGAGGTAAGCCATCTACACCTTTTACAGGATGTTAAGCTCTTTTTTTCATAGTTTGACTCTATGCTGGATCTAAACTCCCTTACCTTTGACAGGCTTGGCGGGCGATATCCAGACCGATTAAATGTCCGGCTCCGCTGCCCGAAGACCCAGCCCCAGCTCTACTAGTGAAGCTGCTGGTTCCGGCGCCTTATGTGGTGCCGGAGAAGAAGGCCAAGAAGAAGAAGACCCCGGGGACTCGAAAGAGTGCCCGCAACATGGTGGCGTCGGACTCGTCATCTGACGAGTCCGAGACGCCCTCCTCCCGCGAAAACGAGGAGGAGGAAGAAGAAAACTCTCCCCCCCCCCAGCGGAGGGAGGAGAGAAGAGGAAGGCCGCCCCAACAGGGGAGGCCGAGGGGTCTAGGAAAAGGAAGACCCCTCCGCCGGACTACGCCCCCAACGCCGAAGAGGGCAAAGAGGAGTGGCCTAACCGGGCCAAGCGTCCAGCGAAATCGTAAGTTCGGATATCAGAGTAACTAATGATGTTCCTTTGTTGCACAGCTTTCCCTAATGTCGAATGTAATTATGCAGTCTGCCTCGGGCCGAATTCGACGAATCGTCGGGCGGCTCCCTGGACTCATCGGATGTGAACTCCGTTCCGCCAGCTGTCTCCCCCCGCACTGTAGACGGCGCCGAAGTGGCGTCGCGACAAGCTCCGGGCAGGAGGAGGTGGTCCCGGGAGAGCCGCAAGGCAACCTCCAGGACTCCAGGAGTGAAGGGGATAAGGCTCCCCAGGGCTCTAAGTCCGGCTTTGTGCCGGACACTGCGCCGGAATCAGTTCCGGACCGCGGTAGGCGAACTCCTCCCAAGAGGAGCAAGCCTTCTGAGCCGGCGGCTTCCGTCCGACCAGAGGTGTCAGACAATCTGCTGGAGGTGCTTGACGACGCCTCCATCGACGAGGGGCACCGTACTATTATGAGTACGGTGATCCAGAAGGTTCAGTCCGCCAAGAGTGGACTGACTGAAGCTTGCGCTAGCCTTCTAACAGGCTTCGAGGTAAGTAAAAATATGTAAAAATATTACCGCATAGACAGTAGCCCCTGATGCTCTGTTTGGCGTTCGGAAAGAAAAGCCGAATAGAGGATCTATTAAATTTCACAGGAGTCTAAAAAAGAGTCAATATGCGTATGCAGGCTTCGCTGCTATCCACCGCCGCACTGACTGCGGAGGTGGGTGTCCTGAAGCAGGACCTCGAGCGGACCGAGCAAGAGCTCGGCCTTGCCAAGCGGCGGCTCGAGGAGGAAGAAGGTAAGAAATACCTTACAGAAAAAGTGCCTATAAAAAGGCTTGATTGCAAAAAGAGTAACAGGATTGTACTGCTTATTGTAGGGGCCACGACTGAGGTGGCGACCCTTAAGCAGGCGCTGTCTGAGGCCGAAAAGAAAACGGCCGCGGAGCGCACCGAGCGAGACAGACTTGGGGCTCAGGTTGGCGAGGTGCAGCAAGAGCTTCAGGCTCTCATGAAAAAACATGAGAGTTTGGAGCTGGAGTCGAAGGCACAAGCATAAGAGCTTGCAATGGCCCTAGAGGCTGCCAAGTCTACCAAGGCCGAAGCCCAAAAGGCCCTCCAAGAGTTGGAGGAAATGAGGAAGATAGCAGCGGGTAAGGCATTCTTTATGCAAAGCAGAAATATAAAAGTGAGCTACCTGTTACTTACCCGAATCCGGAGCTCTCCAGGGGCATTCGCAGATCTTCCCCGCAGCGTATCCGACGCCGCCGCATTCTACCGAGCTGAAGAGGGTAGCTCGACGGAGAAGGTGTTCTGGTCTCAGTATTCTGAGGCCGGACACCCTGTGCCCTTGAGCGACCAGCTGAAACAGCTGGTCGAGCTCCACAAGGCGGCCGAGCAGGCCATGAAGGGCTTCATAGTTCGGCTGTGGCCCGGAGAGGACCTGCCAGGGAGCTATTTCAGGCTGGTGCGGTGGCTGGTGGAGGCCTGTCCGAGGCTCGAGGTCATCAAGCGCTCCGTCTGCATCGAAGGTGCCCGTCGGGCCCTTGCCCGTGCAAAGGTGCACTGGGGTAAGCTGGACGATGAGAAGCTTGTGAAGGACGGGCCGCCGCCGGGGAAGGAGCATCGCAAGCCCGAGAACTACTACAAGGATGTTCTTGCAGGTGCCCGCCTTGTGGCGGATGAATGTACCAAGGATGTGATTTTTGAATGAACTCGCTCGTGTTTATCCTGTGTGCTGAAAACTTGTTCATATGCGCTAAGCAATGCTTATTGAATTTAAAATATTACTTTCTGTGCGACCGTTTATCAAAAATTGAGAGATGGCCAGTCGTCGGCTTCTGCCCCCATGCCACTAGTGTTGGGGTGTTCGGGATAAACCTGAGCGCTCTTATTCCCATAGTTGGGTCCTTCGAGGGAGGCTCTCAGCACAATGAACCAGGCAATCGGACTATAATGCTTGAACACTCTCACTTAGCCATAGAACTCTATAATTTTAAATTTCGGCGAAGCCCCTAGTTCGGAAGACCGAGTTCGGGGCGCTATCCACGCCTTGGCCGAACAAAGCCAGCTCCTCGCTCGAAGCGGCATAAGCCTTTAGGGACTCGAAAAACCTCTCAAACAGCGACCGGTCTCTCGCCACATCATGACAGTTAGTTTTAGCTTTCTCCACTGAGGTACTTAACCCAGCAGAACCGGGGCACAATCGCAGTGGTTCTCCTAGTGCTACCTTAGTCGATAGAGCGGAACGTAAGGCACCAAAACATAGGAGCCGGGCAAACCCAACTATTGACCAAATCATGATTCGGAGCCGATGCATATAGTGCTATAAGTTCGGGGTGCCGCACTTGTGAAAGTGTACGGACTTCTCACACCATTATGAGGGGTACTGAAGCCCCTGGCGTGTTTGCCGTACCATGGTGTCCGGGTGCAATCATGTCATTTAATAAACATAAATGTGAAAAGAAGATAATGCAAAAAATAGACAAGAAGCTAAGCATTGTTTATAGAGAGGCTATTTATCAAAGCCGAACGATACAAATAGTGCGGTAAGCAAAAGATACTGGACTATTTAGTATGTCCTGACCAGGGGCAGGCCGCGGAATTGTATTTAAAACAGGTATACTGCTCGTAACAGAGACCACCTGGGAGTTCCATAATGCGGCATGGCTTGTCTGCCTCCCTGGAGCTTGCATCGTTTGTGCTGCAGTCAAATTGCCGAACAGGTCGTCCCAAGTATGGAGTCCTCCGCTGTGAGAGCTGCCGTGTGCTCCTCCGTACGGAGGGATCGTTCGGTGTTTCCGTTGACCGTGATTACTCCTCGAGGGCCTGGCATCTTGAGCTTGAGATATGCGTAGTGCGGCACCGCATTGAACTTTGCGAATGCGGTTCGTCCGAGCAGGGCGTGATAGCCACTGCTAAATGGGACTATATCGAAGATTAACTCTTCGCTTCGGAAATTGTCCGGGGATCTGAAGACCACGTCAAGTGTTACTGAGCCTGTACAGTTGGCTTCTACACCTGGTATAACGCCTTTAAAGGTCGTTCTTGTGGGCTTAATCCTTGAGGGATCTATGCCCATTTTCCGCACTGTATCCTGATAAAGCAGGTTCAGGCTACTGCCGCTGTCCATGAGGACTCTTGTGAGATGAAATCCGTCAATAATTGGGTCGAGAACCAATGCGGCGAAGCCGCCATGACGGATGCTAGTGGGATGGTCCCTTCGATCAAAAGTGATCGGGTAGGAGGACCATGGGTTGAACTTTGGGGCGACTGGCTCCACCGCGTATACGTCCCGTAGCGGACGCTTCCGCTCCCGCTTGGGAATGTGGGTTCGTATATCATGTTCATCGTCCGCACTTGTGGGGGAAAGCCCTTCTGTCCATTGTTGTTCAGCAGATTGGGCTCCTCCTTGTCGTCGCTGTGTAGCCCCTTGTCTCTGTTTTCGGCCCTTAACTTGCCTGCCTGCTTGAACACCCAACAATCCCTGTTAGTATGATTGGCTGGCCTTTCGGGGGTGCCATGTATCTGGCACAAGCGATTGAGTATTCGGTCCAAACTGGACGGGCCTTGAGTATTCTTTTTGAATGGCTTTTTCCGCTGACCGGATTTATAGCCTTTGAATCCGGCATTGACTGCCGTGTCTTCATTGCTGTCGCTGTTAACGCGGCGTTTTTGCTTATTCCGACGTGTCCTGCCACTTTTTCTTTGGTATCCGAATTACCAGGGTTCTTTGATAAGTTGTTACTGCGAGCTAGCCAGCTGTCTTCTCCCGCGCAAAAGCGGGTCATGAGTGTCGTCAGGGCTGCCATAGATTTCGGCTTTTCCTGTCCCAGGTGCCGGGCAAGCCATTCATCGCGGATGTTATGCTTGAAGGCTGCTAGGGCCTCTATGTCCGGACAGTCGACTATCTGGTTTTTCTTTGTTAGGAACCGTGTCCAGAATTGTCTGGCCGATTCCTCTGGCTGCTGAATTATGTGGCTTAAGTCGTCGGCATCCGGTGGTCGCACGTAAGTGCCCTGGAAGTTGTCGAGGAATGCGGCTTCCAGGTCCTCCCAAGAACCTATTGAGTCTGCTGGCAAGCTGTTAAGCCAATGTCGGGCCGGTCCTTTAAGTTTGAGCGGGAGGTATTTGATGGCGTGTAGATCATCGCCGCGTGCCATGTGGATGTGAAGGAGATAATCCTCGATCCATACCGCCGGATCTGTTGTGCCATCGTATGATTCGATGTTTACGGGTTTGAAACCCTCTGGGATTTTATGATCCATTACTTCATTCGTGAAGCATAGCGGGTGTGCGGCGCCTCTGTACTGGGCTATATCACGACGCAGCTCGGAAGAGCTATGTCTGTTGTGTTCGGCCCGGCCGGATTTGTTGTATCCGGAGTGAAGATCATTGTCACATGCCGTAGGGCGCCTGCGCGATCCGTAGATCGATCTTATTTGTCTTGCCTTATCCTCCAGTATGTCTCGCAGGTCTGGCGCATTTTCCCGTGCCTTAGTTGAGCGGCGTCGGGGCATGGCTTGGCTGGAGGGCCGAGAGGCCTCTCTGTCCCGGCCGTGAGATGGCCGGTCTGCCATGTCATGCACTGGTGATGTAGGTGCTTCCTCCTCTGATCGGGGTAGCAGCCTGCGCTTTGGGTAACTCTTGGAGGGGCGTTCGAGTTCATACTCTTCGGCCGCAAGGACTTCAGTCCATCTGTCAGCTAGCAAATCTTGGGCAGCTCTAAGCTGTTGCTGCTTTTTCTTGAGGCTGCTTGCCGTGGCTAAAAGCCTGCGTTTAAAACGCTCTTATTTGGTGGGGTCTGATGGTATGACGAATTCGTCGTCATCGAGGCTTGCCTCGTCTTCAGAGGGAGGCGTATAGTTATCATCCTCGACCTCTCGGTCTGCCGCTCTCTCATGAGGGATGGCTTCTCCATCTTCCTGTGCCGAATCTTGCTGAGGTGGGTGTTCTTCGGTGCTATCCGGGCTAGTATTATCTCCCGTGCCGGAATCACCGTTTTTGCTTTGGCGGGATTTAGAGCGGCGCCGCTGACGCCGGCGCTTTGGCTGTTTCTTGGGGGCGTCCTCCCCCACTGTTCCATCGCCATCTCCATCTTTTGGAGTATCCACCATATATATGACATATGACGAGGTGGCCTTCCAGCGCCCTATAGGTGCTGGTTCCTGTTCGTCTCCTACATCTTCGTCCATGCCATCGATGTCTTTGGAGCCGAAGTCAAGCATGTCGGTTAGATCGTCAACAGTGGCTACAAAGTGGGTGGTGGGTGGGCTTTGAATTTCCTCATCGTCCGTATCCCACCCTCGCTGACCTAGTCCGGCCAGGGCTCTCCTGATAAAGAGAGAGACTTAAGAGAATTCAGGATGTCGCCGAAAGGTGAATGCTGAAAGATGTCTACGGCGGTGAACTCCATTATCGGCGCCCAATCGGATTCGATTGGCAGGGGCGCGGGGGGTTCGGAGTCCGGATCCTCGGAGTCACGGGTCGTGCAGAGTGCGGGGCTAGCGTTCGGCTCGATCGCTTTTGAGATCACAGCCCCCGAGGTGACGTCCAACCGCTCATCCTCAATTGGCGCAATAGGCTCCGAGTTAGGGGTCAGAACCGATGCGTGCGCGACCTCTAGGACACTGTCCGGGGGCAGAGCTAGATCATGCCCCTCGAGATAGTGCGGCGCGCTTGGCCGTGGGTCAAACCCGTCGAAGATCAAGTCTCCGCGGATGTCAGCCGTGTAGTTTAAGCTTCCCAACCTGACTTGATGGCCAGGGGCGTAGCTTTCGATCTGCTCCAGGTGGCCGAGCGAATTGGCCTGCAGAGCGAAGCCGCCGAAGACGAAGATCTGTCTGGGGAGAAAAGCCTCACCCTGGACCGCATCATTGTTGATGATCAAAGGAGCCATCGGGCCTAAAGGCGACGACACAGAGGAACTCTCAATGAAAGCACCAATGTTGGTGTCAAAACCGGCGGATCTCGGGTAGTGGGTCCCGAACTGTGCGTCTAGGCCGGATGGTAACAGGAGGCAAGGAACACGATGTTTTACCCAGGTTCGGGCCCTCTTGATGGAGGTAAAGCCCTCCATCCTGCTTGATTAATATTGATGATATGGGTAGTACAAGAGTAGATCTACCACGAGATCAAGGAGGCAAAACCCTAGAAGCTAGCCTATGGTATGATTGTTGCATATGGAGTTGATTGCCTACGGACTACAACCCTCCGGTTTATATAGACACCGTATAGGGTTAGGGTTACATAGAGTCGGTTACAATGGTAGGAGATATTGAATATCCGCATCGCCAAGCTTGCCTTCCACGCCAAGGAAAGTCCCATCCGGACATGGGACGAAGTCTTCAATCTTGTATCTTCATAGTCCAGGAGTCCGGCTGAAGGTATAGTCCGGTTACCCGAACACCCCCTAATCCAGGACTCCCTCAGCATACCTCCCCTGCCACTTTGTACTATTACCAGTCGTTGTTGGATGCTTCTCGTCGTCTTCTATCCAAAAAGCTTGAGTTTGCTCAATTCGGAGCTCATCTACAGAAGTTGTGGCAGTTTAGGCTTTATTGCATCCTCTATTTTCTCTGTGGTGTTCTTGAAAGCCTCTCGCGGTAGTACCGCAGCCAGGGCGGTAGTACCGCCTATCAGCTGTAGTACCGCTTGTCAGTACCGCTGGTACTAACGCCCCTGCTGTGGTCTCAACTTTTTCGTGTCGGGTTTTCGTAAAAGACCACGCAGGGGAGCGGTAGTAGGGACGGCAGTAGGGCGTGGTAGTACCGCCTATTTAAGGGGTAGTATCGCTCCTACGTTCGCTCCAACTGCCGCACAGCTCGTTGCCCTCCTCTGTTTTTCCAGCGGCTGTAGGGAGCAGCAATACCGCTCACTAGCGGTAGTACCGGCCGCAGGGCGGTAGTACCATTCTTGTGCCCGTACTTCTGCTTTCTCAGCCCTGGTTGACCCTTGCCTGCTTGCCATAGTGGTAGTACCGCTGTGGCAGCGTACTACCGCTCCATCAATGGTAGTACCACCCAGATGCGGGCTACGGGCTACATAACGGTTGGATTTTCCCCCACCTATAAAAGGGGGTCTTCTTCCCCAATGAACCTTATCCTTTGAGCTCGTCTTCTTCTCCCATTGTTGACCTTCTTCGAGCTTGCTAACTCTCAATCCCTCCATGGATTCTTGCTAGTTTTTGAGGGAAAAGAGAGAGGAGATCTAGATCCACATCCCCACCAATCACTTTCTCCTCTATGTGAGGGGAACCCCTTCGATCTAGATCTTGGAGTTCTTGGTGTTCTCTTTCTTGTTCTTCATCTCATTTTCCACCCTAACATTAGTTGCTTCGGTGGGATTTGAGAGAGAAGGACCTGGGCACTCCGTGTGCCCTTTCCATTGCATTTGGTGCATTGGTTTGAGTTCTCCACGATGATACGTGGAAGTTACAAGTTGAGAAGCTTATTACTATTGGGTGCTTGGTACCCTTGAGCTTGTTCCTCTTGGGTACCTGGGCGCCCTAGACGGTTGGTGGTGTTCGGAGTTCAATCATTGTGGTGTAAAGCTTCGAGCAAGCATCGGGGTCTCCAATTAGGTTGTGGAGATCTCCCCGAGCAATTTGATGGGTTCCGGTGACTGCCCCCAAGGGTTTCCAAAGTGTATGGGTTCGGTGACCGCCCCCAAGGGTTGCCATTTGTACGGGTTCGGTGACCGCCCTCAAGGGTCCCTTAGTGAAATCATGACATCTTGCATTGTGCGAGAGCGTGAGGAGATTACGGTGGCCCTAGTGGCTTCTTGGGGAGCATTGTGCCTCCACACCGCTTCAAACGGAGATTAGCATCCGCAAGGGTGTGAACTTCGGGATACATCGCCGTCTCCACGTGCCTCGGTTATCTCTTACCCGAGTCCTTTACTTATGCACTTTACTTTGTGATAGCCATATTGTTTCTTGTCATATATCTTGCTATCACTTAGTAGTTTATCTTGCTTAGCATAAGTTGTTGTTGCACATAGGTGAGCCTAGTTGTTGTAGGTTTTGTGCTTGACAAATTAACCGCTAGGTTTATTCCGCATTTGTTCAAGCCTCAACCGTAAATATTTTAAAACGCCTATTCACCCTCCCTCTAGGCGACATCCACGATCTTTCAATTGGTATCAGAGCCTCGTCTCTCTTGTTAGGCTTAACCGCCTAGAGAGTAATGATGTCGACTAGGGGTTTAGGATTCTCTGACACTCTCAGTTTCGATGGCACAAATTTTGATGTTTGGGTAATTCGCATGCTGATACGTCTCCAACGTATCTATAATTTTTGATTGTTCCATACTATTATATTATCAACCTTGGATGTTTTATATGCATTTATATGCTATTTTATATGATTTTTGGGACTAACCTATTAAGCCAGAGCCCAGTGCCAGTTTTCTGTTTTTTCCTTATTTTAGAGTATCACAGAAAAGGAAAATCAAACGGAGTCCAATTGACTTGAAACTTCACGGAACTTATTTTTGGAAGGAAAGCAACTCGGGTGACTTGGAGACCACGTCAAGGAAGCTTCGAGGAAGCCACAAGGTAGGGGGCGCGCCCACCCCTCTGGGCGCTCCCTCCGCCCTCGTGGGCCCCTCGTGGCTCCCCTGACGTACTTCTTCCGCCTATATATCTCCATATACCCTAAAACGATCGGGGAGCACAATAGATCAGGAGTTCCACCGCCAGAAGCCTCCGTAGCGACCGAAAACCAATCTAGACCCGTTCCGGCACCCTGCCGGAGGGGGGAATCCCTCTCCGGTGGCCATCTTCATCATCCCGGTGCTCTCCATGACGAGGAGGGAGTAGTTCTCCCTCGGGGCTGAGGGTATGTACCAGTAGCTATGTATTTGATCTCCCTCTCTCGTGTTCTTGAGGTGATATGATCTTGATGTATTGCGAGCTTTGCTATTATAGTTGGATCTTATGATGTTTTCTCCCCCCCTCTACTCTCTTGTAATGGATTGAGTTTCCCCTTTGAAGTTATCTTATCGGATTGAGTCTTTAAAGATTTGAGAACACTTGATGTATGTCTTGTCGTGCGTATCTGTGGTGACAATGGGATATCACGTGATTCACTTGATGTATGTTTTGGTGATCAACTTGCGGGTTCCGCCCATGAACCTATGCATAGGGGTTGGCACACGTTTTCGTCATGATTCTCTGGTAGAAACTTTGGGGCACTCTTTGAGGTTCTATGTGTTGGTTGAATAGATGAATCTGAGATTGTGTGATGCATATCGTATAATCATACCCACGGATACTTGTGGTGACATTGGAGTATCTAGGTGACATTAGGGTTTTGGTTGATTTGTGTCTTAAGGTGTTATTCTAGTAAGAACTCTAGGGCTGTTTGTGACACTTATAGGAATAGCCCAACGGATTGATTGGAAAGAGTAACTTTGAGGTGGTTTTCGTACCCTACCATAATCTCTTCGTTCGTTCTCCGCTATTAGTGACTTTGGAATGACTCTTTATTGCATGTTGAGGGATAGTTATGTGATCCAATTATGTTATTATTGCTGAGAGGACATGCACTAGTGAAAGTATGAACCCTAGGCCTTGTTTCCTAGCATTGCAATACCGTTTACGCTCACTTTTACCATTACTTACCTTGCTGTTTTTATAATTTCAGATTACAAATACCTTTATCTACCATCCATATACCACTTGTATCACCATCTCTTCGCCGAACTAGTGCACCTATACAATTTACCATTGTATTGGGTGTGTTGGGGACACAAGGGACTCTTTGTTATTTGGTTGCAGGGTTGCTTGAGAGAGACCATCTTCATCCTACACCTCCTACGGATTGATAAACCTTAGGTCATGCACTTGAGGGAAATTTTCTACTGTCCTACAAACCTCTGCACTTGGAGGCCCAACAACGTCTACAAGAAGAAGATTGTGTAGTAGACATCAAGCTCTTTTCTGGCGCCGTTGCCGGGGAGGTGAGTGCTTGAAGGTATATCTTTAGATCTTGCAATCGAGTCTTTTAGTTTCTTGTTTTATCACTAGTTTAGTTTATAAAAGAAATGTACAAAAAAATGGAATTAAGGGTACCTCATATGCTTCATGTTTTTAATATCTATCTTGAAAATAGGGATTCCGATAATTGTACTCAAGTGCTAGAAGAAGAATGCATTAGAATGTTTGTCACTAAATATTTGAATGATGAGCATGATTGCAATGTTGTTAGTATGAATTCTTTGACTATCTATGATGCTAATGATATGCAAAGCCACATGCTTGGGGAAGCTATGTTTGATGAAGACTATATTTTTTGTCCCCCAAGTTTTGATGAGCAAATTTATTATGATGAAAGCATGCCTCCTATTTATGATGATTATATTGATGAAAGTGGATTTGGAGAGGTCATGACTTTATTTTGTGATGAATCCACTATTCCGGAAGAGGTTCCAATTGATTATGAGAACAAAGTTGCTATCTATGATGATTATTGTGATGACTTGTATGCTATAAAGAATAATGATATCCATGAAACTTGTCATCATGATTTTAGTTTTCAATTGGATTATGCCTCACATGATAATTATTTTGTTGAGTTTGCTCCCACTATTATTCATGAGAAGAATTTTGCTTATGTAGAGAGTAGTAAATTTTATATGCTTGTAGATCATGAAAAGAATGCTTTAGGTGCTGGTTATATTGTTGAATTCATTCATGATGCTACTGAAAATTATTATGAGGGAGGAATATATGCTTGGAGGAATTGCAATAATATCAAGTTTCCTCTCTATGTGCTTAAAGTTTCAAAGTTATGCTTATTTTGCCTTCCTATGCTAGTTAATTATTGTTCCCATAAGTTGTTTTCTCACAAAATCCCTATGCATAGTAAGTGGGTTAGACTTAAATGTCTTAGTCATATTCTTCATGATGCTCTCTTTATGTTCCAATTCTTATCCTTTATGTGAGCATCATTGAAATCATCATGCGTAGCTAGGGGCGTTAAACGATAGCGCTTGTTGGGAGGCAACCCAACTTTATTTTTGTTCCTTGCTTTTTGCTCCTGTTTAGTAATAAATAATTTATTTAGCCTCTGTTATGATTGATTTTTTATGTTTTGATTAGTGTTTGTGCCAAGTAGAACCATTGGGAAGACTTTGGGAAAATCTTGATATCTTGCTGTAGAAAACAGAAACTTTAGCGCTCACGAGACTTGCTGCCATTTTTTTATTGGAGAGTGCTATTTAGTTAATTCTTTTTGAAGATGCTTAATAGATAAATTCCTCATGTCCAACAATTTATGTTAGAATTTTTGGGGTTCCAGAAGTATACGTTTGATCCAGATTGCTACAGACAGTTCTGTTTTTGAAAGATTCTATTTTCGATGTGTTGTTTGCTTATTTTGATGAATCTATGAGTAGTATCGGAGGGTATGAACCATAGAGAAGTTGGAATACAGTAGATATTACACCAATATGAATTTAGAATGAGTTCATTAAAGTACCTTATGATTGTGATTTATTTTCTTATACTAACGGAGCTTACGAGTTTTCTGTTAAGTTTTGTGTTGTGAAGTTTTCAAGTTTTGGGTAAAGATTCGATGGACTATGGAATAAGGTGTGGCAAGAGCCTAAGCTTGGGGATGACCAAGGAACCCCAAGGTAATATTCAAGGACAACCAAAATCCTAAGCTTGGGGATGCCCCGGAAGGCATCCCCTCTTTCATCTTCGTTCATCGGTAACTTTACTTGGAGCTATATTTTTATTTACCACATGATATGTGTTTTGCTTGGAGCGTCATTTTATTTTATTTAGTTTTGCTTGCTGTTTGAATAAAATACCAATATCTGAAATTATTAAATGTTAGAGATTCATCACATAGTTGCATAATTATTCAACTACTCATCGGAGTAGTTTGTTGTTTGCTCTAGTACTTCACTTATATCTTTTAGAGCATGGTGGTAGTTTTATTTTGAAGAAATAGATGAACTCTCGTGCTTCACTTATATTATTTTAAGAGTATTTAGAACAGCATGGTAGTTTGCTTTGGTTATGAAACTAGTCCTAATATGATGGGCATCCAAAAGGGATATAATAAAAACTTTCATATAAGTGCATTGAATACTAAGAGAAGTTTGATACTTGATGATTGATTTGAGATATGGAGATAGTGATATCAAAGTTGTGCTTGTTGAGTAGTTGTGAATTTTAGGAATACTTGTGTTGAATTTTGCAAGTCCCATAGCATGCACGTATGGTAAACGTTGTGTAACAAATTTGAAACATGAGGTGTTATTTGATTGTCTTCCTTATGAGTGGCGGTCGGGGACGAGCTATGGTCTTTTCCTACCAATCTATCCCCCTAGGAGCATGCGCGTAGTGCTTGGTTTTTGATGACTTGTATATTTTTGCAATAAGTATGTGAGTTCTTTATGACTAATGTTGAGTCCATGGATTATACGCACTCTCACCCTTCCATCATTGCTAGCCTCTTCAGTACTGTGCATTGCCCTTTCTCACATTGAGAGTTGGTGCATACTTCGCCGGTGCATTCAAACCCCGTGATATGATACGCTCTATCACACATAAACCTCCTTGTATCTTCCTCAAAACAACCATCATACCTACCTATTATGGCATTTCCATAGCCATTCCGAGATATATTGCCATGCAACTTTCCACCGTTCCGTTTATCATGACACATTCATCATTGTCATATTGCTTAGAATGAAAATGTAGTTGACATCGTATTTACGGCAAAGCCACCGTTCATAATTCTTTCATACATGTCACTCTTGGTTCATTGCATATCCCGGTACACCGCCGGAGGAATTCATATAGACTCATACTTTGTTCTAGTATCGAGTTGTAATCATTGAGTTGTAAATAAATAGAAGTGTGATGATCATCATTAATAGAGCATTGTCCCAAAAAAGAAAAACAAAGAGGCCAAATAAAAAAGGAAAGGCCAAAAAAAGAGAAAGGCCAACTAAAAAAATAAAAAATAAATAAAAGGGACAATGTTACTATCCTTTTACCACACTTGTGCTTCAAAGTAGCACCATGATCTTTATGATAGAGAGTCTCTTGTTTTGTCACTTTCATATACTAGTGGGAATTTTTCATTATAGAACTTGGCTTGTATATTCCAACAATGGGCCTCCTCAAGTGCCCTAGGTCTTCGTGAGCAAGCAAGTTGGATGCACACCCACTTAGTTTCTTTTGTTGAGATTTCATACATTTATAGCTCTAGTGCATCCATTGCATGGCAATCCCTACTCCTTGCATTGACATCAATTGATGGGCATCTCCCTAGCCCATTGATTAGCCGCGTCGATGTGAGACTTTCTCCTTTTTGTCTTCTCCACATAACCCCCTCATTATATTCTATTCCACCCATAGTGCTATATCCATGGCTCATGCTCATGTATTGCATGAAAGTTGAAAAAAGTTTAAGATTACTAAAGTATGAAACAATTGCTTGGCTTGTCATCGGGGTTGTGCACGATGAGGGCATTCTTGTGTGACTAAAATGGAGCATGACCAAACTATATAATTTTGTAGGGATGAACTTTCTTTGGCCATGTTATTTTGTCTTGAAGTATTATTATGGATCTGAACATTCATGCCACAATAAAGAAGAATGCTTGAAGTATTATTATGGATCTGAACATTCATGCATTGAAGACATGATTGCTTAGTTAGTATGCTTGAAGTATTATTATTTTTATGTCAATATTAAACTTTTGTCTTGAATCTTATGGATCTGAACATTCATGCCACAATAAAGAAGAATTACTTAGAGAAATATGTTAGTTAGCATTCCACATCAAAAATTCTGTTTTTATCATTTACCTACTCGAGGACGAGCAGGAATTAAGCTTGGGGATATTGATACGTCTTCAACGTATCTATAATTTTTGATTGTTCCATGCTATTATATTATCAACCTTGGATGTTTTATATGCATTTATATGCTATTTTATATGATTTTTGGGACTAACCTATTAACCCAGGGAACAGTGCCAGTTTCTGTTTTTTCCTTGGTTTAGAGTATCGCAGAAAAGGAAAATCAAACGGAGTCCAATTGACCTGAAACTTCACGGAACTTATTTTTGGAAGGAAAGCAACCCGGGAGATTTGGAGACCACGTCAAGGAAGCTTCAAGGAAGCCACGAGGTAGGGGGGCGCGCCCTCCACCCTCGTGGGCCCCTCGTGGCTCCCCTGACGTACTTCTTCTGCCTATATATCTCCATATACCCTAAAACGATCAGGGAGCACAATAGATCGGGAGTTCCGCCGCCAGAAGCCTCCGTAGCCACAGAAAACCAATCTAGACCCGTTCCGGCACCCTGCCGGAGGGGGGGAATCTCTCTCCGGTGGCCATCTTCATCATCCCGGTGCTCTCCATGACGAGGAGGGAGTAGTTCTCCCTCGGGGCTGAGGGTATGTACCAATAGCTATCTGTTTGATCCCTCTCTCTCTCTCTCGTGTTCTTGAGGTGATACGATCTTGATGTATCGCGCGCTTTGCTATTATAGTTGGATCTTGTGATGTTTTCTCCCCCCTCTACTCTCTTGTAATGGATTGAGTTCCCCCTTTGAAGTTATCTTATCGGATTGAGTCTTTAAAGATTTGAGAACACTTGATGTATGTCTTGCCGTGCGTATCTGTGGTGACAATGGGATATCACGTGATTCACTTTATGTATGTTTTGGTGATCAACTTGCGGGTTCCGCCCATGAACCTATGCATAGGGGTTGGCACACGTTTTTGTCGTGATTCTCCGGTAGAAACTTTGGGGAACTCTTTGAGGTTCTATGTGTTGGTTGAATAGATGAATCTGAGATTGTGTGATGCATATCGTATAATCATACCCATGGATACTTGAGGTGACATTGGAATATCTAGGTGACATTAGGGTTTTGGTTGATTTGTGTCTTAAGGTGTTATTCTAGTACGAACTCTAGGGATGTTTGTGACACTTATAGGAATAGCCCAATGGATTGATTGGAAAGAATAACTTTGAGGTGGTTTTCGTACCCTACCATAATCTCTTCATTCGTTCTCCGCTATTCGTGGCTTTGGAGTGACTCTTTGTTGCATGCTGAGGGATAGTTATGTGATCCAATTATGTTATTATTGTTGAGAGGACTTGCACTAGTGAAAGTATGAACCTAGGCCTTGTTTCCTAGCATTGCAATACCGTTTACGCTCACTTTTACCATTAGTTACCTTGCTGTTTTTATAATTTCAGATTACAAATACCTTTATCTACCATCCATATACCACTTGTATCACCATCTCTTCGCCGAACTAGTGCACCTATACAATTTACCATTGTATTGGGTGTGTTGGGGACACAAGAGACTCTTTGTTATTAGGTTGCAGGGTTGCTTGAGAGAGACCATCTTCATCCTACGCCTCCTACAGATTGATAAACCTTAGGTCATGCACTTGAGGTAAATTTGCTACTGTCCTACAAACCTCTGCACTTGGAGGCCCAACAACGTCTACAAGAAGAAAGTTGTGTAGTAGACATAACATGCTTAATCTCTTTAGGGTCATGGACCCAAATTTAGAGCGAATTGTAGATATGGGTTTTTCCACCTCCAAAGGATCCCCAAAGATTATCTTTAGAGGATGAGAAAAACTCTTATCTCAATGCTCAAGCTTCTAATGTGCTTTTCGATGCTTTGAGCAATGTAGTTTTATTTCAACTCATGTCGTTCCGTGATGCTCATGAGTTGTGGACAAAGCTTCAAGATAAATATGGTGTGTCCAAGATTTGTAAGGATGATTGTTCTCCCTCCACCTCCTGTCGTGTTGCGTTCTCAACTTCTACTTCACCTTCATGTGGTTTGCCACAAGGTAATGACATGGTGAGTAGTGGTGTTCATTGCAATGATGATAGTGGGCTTATTGTTGATAATCCTTCATCACTTTCTTATTTCAATGCTCGTGTTTGGACTTTAGCACTTCGAGCACTCCAAATGTTTCACATGCTTGTGTTGATAGTCCTTGCATATCATGTAGAAAATGCTTGACTAAATCTCTTGATGATATGCTTGCTATATCTTGCTGCCATGATAAAAATGCAGTATTTCCTTGAGTTGTTGTGCTAACAATGTAGAGTAAACCCAACACTCCATGGAACAAGATGTGGTCTTGGATGGTGCTTCAAGGGATCCTACACCATCATCTATTGCATTTTGCCTTATGGCCAAGGCTTTAAAGGTATCTCCCACTTTGAATCCCAATATATCTTGTGATGATATTGATGATGGCAAGAGTGATGATGATGTTGATTATGATGAAGAGAATGATGATGTTGACTCCTTAAAAATTAAGGGGGAAATGATTTTTAAAGCTCTTCTTAAGAATAAAATTGCTCGTTCCAACTTCATGGAAATCATGTCTATTGCTATTGAGGGCAAGAAATATATCGATGAGTTGGAATCTTGTCTTGAGGACCATGAGGTCACCATTTATAAAATGGAAGGTCATGAGCGTGATTACGCTAATGAGATCGCGGACCTCTCCCAAGCTCTCGAACTTGAACAAACCACCAAGGAATCTCTTGAGGAGACTTTTGCTCTAGAATTATCTAGAGTGAAGGAATCTCATGATAGAGTTCTTGAGGTGGCCAATGTTTTTGAAACTAAAAATGAGAAGCTTGAAGTTGCGCATGCTAAACTCCTCGAGGACTTTGGGCACCTCTAAAATGGCTCAAGGGTCATTAAGAGTGAGCTCATCAAACTCACCGAGTCTCATGCACAACTTAAAGCTTCATATTCAAAAGAGCTTGCCACATTGCCTTCTCCTCTTGTTGTTAATGATGATGCTTGTGCTACTAACTCTATTTCTAGTGAAGCATCCATTTTGAAGGAGAATGTTGAGCTAAGGTCTCAACTTGAGTTGCTATCTAGAAATTATGGGAAATTGGAAGAAAGTCATGTAAAGCTTGCAAGCTCTCATGATGATCTTCTAGTATGCCATAAGGTGCTAAAGTTAGCTCATGAGGCTATGATTACTAAGGTAACATCTAGTGAGTTTCATGTGGACATAAGCACTACATCTAGTCAAAATGCTATATTGCCATGTGCTAGTCCTTGTAATTCATCTACTCATAACATTGATACATCTAGTGATGAATTACTTTCCTTGCCTTGTTGCTCTAACAATGAAGCTTATACTTCCTCTAGTACTTGTGTTGATACTAACCATGTAGAGGAAATCAAAGAGCTCAAGGCCCAAGTCACTTCTTTGAAGAAAGACTTGGAAAAGTGTCATGCAGGGAAATCCACACTCAACAATATCTTGAGTGTGCAAAAATCCCCCAATTACAAAGGTGGACTTGGATTCAACTCCAATAAGAAGAAGATGTCCAAGAGCAACAAGAATAAGGGCCAAGAACAACTCAATAATTCGGCCAAGATTATTTGCTTCAAGTGCAAAATTGAAGGGCATCATGTTAGATCTTGCCCATTGAAGAAGAAGTCCGTTAATGACAAGCAACAAGGGAAGAGGCCACAAGTTCAATCTCATGCTCAACTACAAGTTGAAGAAAGGCCACTTCCCAAGAAGACTCAAGTTCATGCTTCTCTTGTTGAGAAATCAAGTGAGAAGAAAATGAAGAGTAGACGTTGCTACTTATGTCGTGAGAAAGGTCACGTCGCTTCTTCATGAACTAGTGGTAACTTATCCAACCCAATTATTATCTATTCTCTTGGGAAGGATAAGGTTGGCAATGTGTTTGCCAAGTTTTTTGGTACTCAAAGTGGTGTCAAGCAAAGAACCATTTGGGTAGCCAAACCTATTGTGACTAACCTCTTAGGACCCAACTTGGTTGGGGACCAACTAGCTCATACTTGATCAATAGGTGTTCTTGGAGGTCATTGGAGACTTGGCTACATTATGAAGAATTAAGGGGGCTTCATCATTCTTATTGTCTCAAGCCAAATCATTCGGATTGTCAAGTTTCTATCTTATATCCAATGTTCCTCCTTGCGGTAACTCATGCTTAAAGTGTTTACATTGATAGTTACTTGCCCCTTTGCATGTTTGGTTTCGTTCCCTGCATGTGTTTGTATATGTTGTGCTTCCAACTTGATTATCTTGAGCAATCAAGTATGTGTGTTTTCTAGATATAGTGAAAGTGGTGATCCCACCTTGTGCATTTTGTATTCAAATGCAAATTCTCTATAATGCACTAGTCTTGGGGGAGCTATCTTATTTTCAATAAAACACTCATCTTGCGATCCTTATCAAGTGTGTATTGGTGGAAGGCAAGCCGTTTTTGTTTTGGTACTTTGTGCCATCATGAAACTTTGTAGAGAGCTTGGTTTGTTTGGAACCATCCTCTCTTTTGGGAGTTTGATATCTTTTTAGTGTGTATCACTGGATATCTCATTCCTTGATGTGTCTTTCAGTTGATATACTCCAAGTGATGATGTATTCATTTGGTATCCTTTTTCCCTTATTTTTTTTCTTGTCAATTGATATCGGTTCTTGAAAGTCTTGAGCATGCATATTAACTTCATGGAGTCTCTTTGGCATGCCTTCTTTCTTTGAACCAATATATAAGGGAAACTCCACAAAGTCTCAAATTGGATGAGATGTGCATGAAATTCATTTTCATATCTATATGCACATATTTATGTGGAGCTTGTCCTATGTATTGTCGGTTCTCTAACTATTTGGTCCCAATGAGTTTGGGTACCATTTTGGTTGTGTTGTTGTTCTAGGATCAATTGGAGATGCATTGGATGCTCGGCTCACTCATAAGGAAGGTGGTGTCACCATGTGCTTATTGGAATCAAGCTAGGATGACCAATGAACTACTATCTACCTTTAAATTGGTATCTATTACATCCTTCCAATGATATCTCGGTAAAAAGTATCTCGTCATGCATTCTTTTCTTGCGTTCAACCTTGTGTAGGTTGCATCTTAGCATGATATTCATTCCATCTTGTGATACTTGGTTCCTTTCTCAAAGCATCCCAACGATGATCTCTTGTTGCTAGTTGTGATGTTTTTGACGGATGTGTGGTTGGACTTCATTTATGTACAATAAGACCATATCTAGCCTTGTGCTATGCTTTTCAAGCAACAATCTTATTACACTACAAGAAAATTGAGATACTGTGACGAAAATCCGGATGACGATGGTTGGGAACATCACAGAAATACCTAATATGTGACATTTTGTAAGTGGCGTCACTTATTATAGCAAATCGGTGACGTTTAATGTCACTGAATCACGCGGCCATTGAGCCCCACCTGGTTACCAATTTCTGTGAGGTTCAGTAATTTCCATGATGGATCTACTAGAGTCACGAATATATATGAATGTGTGCTGTTCTTTCTTTCGCCATGTAATGTCTAGCAGTGGGGCCTACCACAACCGCTTCACGAGTAATTGAGTGGTAGGACCCATGCAATGGTGTCTGTAATGGGACTCGCCCCAGTTTCTTCACATGTTAATGAACACTTAACTTATTTTGTTCTGTCTAATGGAAGTGAACAGTGGTCGGGAAGAAAGTTATTTGGTATTTTCGTGAACTGGTGCCCATGGCGCTATAGTTATTTCATTCTATCTCAAGAAAATGGAAATAAGAGTGGATGGAAATTTTTGGTATGGATGTTTGTGAGATGATGCATATGGCACATCAGTTGTTTCGTTTTATCTCAAAATTTCAAATTTGATGAATTTCAGGCCATTTATCTCATATATTTTAGCATTGGCCTATATCCGTGTCATACAAATGTCTCTATAACTTCACATCTTTGAGTACACTCTTCTGACATTGCTATATGTAAACAATAAGTCCCTGTTACCACTTTGAAGTACTTCTTTTCAGAATTATAAGGCCGCTATGTACAACTTTCCACATATATTTAGGTAGAGTTCTTTCAAAAAAATTACATGGAACAAACCACATCATAATGTTTTTGTACGAGTTACACCACTGTTTAAATCATTTGCCATTGCATTTACATACTACTCCCTCCGTCTAGAAATACTTGTCATCAAAATGAATAAAAGGGGATGTATCTAGATGTATTTTAGTTCTAAATACATCCCCTTTATCCATTTTGATGACAAGTATTTTCGGACAGAGGGAGTACTATATTTAACTCGAAAATAAATCATTCCCTTTCCACTAAAAAACACTTTTCGCTCCACTTTTCTAAATTTTTGCCGCATCCAATTAATTATCCGCCCTTGTTTTTTCAGCTGCGCACATTCTATCCCCATCTCCCTCCAATTTCTATCCCCATCTCCACTCCCTCTCCCCCACGACTGCATCCAGCGGCGAGATTTGAGGATCACGCTGCCGGCGCACCCTGCGGCACCAGCCGCGTAATCCTTCTCCAATGACGGCTGCTCACCCGCCCTCCCATCAAGCCCCGGCCGCTGCGCTTGCTCTCCACAAGGACCGGTCGCCACGCCTCGCCGGCCAAGATCGGATCCGCCAACCCGCGTCATTTAAGTCGCCAGCCTCTACAGGCAACATCATAGCCGCTCGCCTCATCGTCACCATCGCCCACTCCAGCGCCTTCCCCAGCTTCCTTTCTCACCTCGTGCCTTACCAAGATCTGTACATTGCCTCACCACCCCTCCATCACCCACTACTTGAGATTAGATGCTGATTTAGAAGTTTGGTTTCGTCCAGCGACCAACAAGATGCCAGCGTCTGGAGACAACAGGTTAGGGAGAGGCAACACGATGATGCAGTGAGGCTAGGGGATAGGTGAGAAACTTTGCAAGGAACCCCGCTGCAATACCATTAGATCTGGTCCCCTTCCAACTATTCGAGGGTATATTTCGCTGCTTCCTTATTTCTTCCATAATTTCCGGATGTAAGATTTCTGATCTGTAATTTGATTCTTCTAACCACCTATTTAAGATCTCCTTTTCCTAGTGGCAGTTCTTCTCAAAGGTATGGTTTAGGCGTATATGTTCCTCCCTGTCTCTAAATTTCTACAATGAATAATTTCAACTCACATTTCCCCTTTAAGCTTCAAGTTCATGTAGTCTCCAGAACATTTAATATGTAACTAGACTCTACGTTCAGAGTATTAACATTTAACAATGAAACTTTACTAGAAATTGCCTTTTATTAGTAGTTATGGACAATAAATTAATATTCTGCGATAAAAGTTAACAAGGTAAAGATATGTTGAGGGCTCCTATCATGGGCTAATACTGCTCAGCGAAACAAAAAAGGATTATGTTATTCTGTAATATTTTTTCTCCATGTGAACACTTGTCAGTATATTGTTTCTCTTCTTTGTTTTATTCCGTAAACGTAGGTGCATTAGTCGACTGCTTACTGTAGGTATCAGGTTGGGTTTGCAATATCAAGATAATCTTATCGGCCTTGCTATGTTGGTACAGTCTGAAGCTTGTTCGTTTTACTACTTGCTTCTCCACTTTCTATTTTCTTACAATGTAATACTGGATAATTCTTTAACTGGTTGTGTATGCCTAACATTTAAGCTCATCGTGTACTTCCTTTTCCCGTAACTTATATTTTTATTTGTTATATTTAGATTCAGGAAGCATCGTACAACAGCAGTGCGAGTACACAATTAGCTGTAGCTGCAGAAGAAGATGAGTAAGCACACAACCGATTCAAATAGTGTAGTTTACAGTACTAGTACTAGATGCTTATGGCACTTAGTTGTACATACGGTGATGAACTACCAAATTCATAGCATGTTTGAATCACTTCAGAGATGAGAAAACACACAGTTAATAAGAATAAGGTGGCCTACTATGGTAGGGTGATGACCTTTGGATATTACATCGTTCTGAGATTGTTCAATATGTTGAATGGATGAATGGATGTCACTCCTTACTAAAGAAATATTTTTGTGTTTTGCTCTGTGATTTTGTAGTACATTACTGATCTTTTTTTTGTGATGTGCTGATCTAAACTTCTGTAGTAACCAAAGCGTCAAACAACTATACTTATGCAACTAATTATGAAATTTCTTCAGCAGATCACTATAGTGCATTACCATCTTCTGCCCTAGTGCCCTCACTAGTCATTCAGATGCTACTTAAAACTATAAGTGGTAAACTAGTTAAAAGTGCAGCAGTGATCCATGTAAAATATTTTGACTGAAAATTTTTTATACAAGTTTGTGTCTTTTTGTTCTGCTAAACTAACTTACTGTTTTATTGACCCATCCGCATACCCGCAAATCTAGTTAATGCACTTAATTCATAATTCGATAGATTGTAAGTTTCTTACTGGTACTCTTATACCTTGTTATCTATATGTTTTTATCTCATTAAGGTGCAACACGCTGTTATGTTTCGTCAATTTATAGGCACCATGAGGATTTAGCCGCGAGACTTGAAGCACAAGAGAGAGAATTTGAAGAGATGCAAAGAAGAGCCAACAAGAGAAGAATGAAGCCCGGCAAAAGAAGCAACATGAGATGGATACCTTGATTGGATTTCTTTTAAGGGCTCAAGCAACCTAGCAAGCAAATCAGTCCAACCTGATGGTGCATGAAGGCCATCATTTTGTGAAAGAAAGATAGTTGTTTAATCATACATTGCAATCATCAGGACAACATATGTGGTCTTTTAGTTATCTAAATATTACTTTTCATCTTATCTATTCTCGTGTCAAACTTGAGTCTGTGATATTTTTTATTGCCATTTCTATTTAGAAGATGATTTGGCTGACAGATGGAATAAATGATACTATGATTTGTCTTTAATTCCAATTTATAATGCGATTTGGCTCTTAACTTATTCGTATAATGTGATGTGATGTGAATTAAATACTTTTTGTGATATGCATTTGAAATATAGCGGATTCGATAATTCATTGTGAATTATTTGAAATTTGATGATGTCGTCTTCATCAATAATGAAAGTAGTGGCGTTAGTAGTGGGAATATATGTGCGGGTGTTGATGCCCGGTCACTAAATATGGTATAATATGGCATATTTGCTCCTAACACGTGACATTAATTGTCCGTCATAGAAATAGCAACTTGTTGACGTTCTAGAAAACGTCACCGAAGGTCCCATATTTGGTGACATTATTTTGCGTGCGCCGTCACTAGGAGTAATCTATGACGAGGATTCTGTGACGATGCTTGTGACGTCCATAAAACGTCACCAAAAGGTAATTTGTGACGTTATTAGCAATTCGATGACATATTTTGGCTCGTCACAGTAGGCCTGATCACTTGTAGTGTTGGTATATTTATGAATTCCTTGTGGATATATTGTTCTTTCCTTGATTAACCATTTCTTGTGTGCACCCCTCTTTGTGGATTGATATCATTCATCTACCTAGAATCTTATACACTTGAGAAAGGTTACATCTTGAGTGGATATCCTTATTCTTTCACGACCATCTTTCTTTCCTTTGTGTTTCCTAGGTGGCTCAGTGAAAGGATTTTCTTGAGTGCGGACCTTTTATCTGTGCATCTTGTTGCACTCTTGTGTGGTGAAGATTGTTTTCCTCATGCTTGTCTTAACGAGGCTTTTGCCATCTTTTTGGTATCCCTCGTCTTGATGAGGCTTTCATCTTCTATCTTGTCCACGGGTTGTCACAAGCATAGGTTCCTTATATGCTTTAGTGAGCTTGTGAACCCATTTGCTAGTTGTGTGTGGGAATGACAGGCCTTGCACCGTGTATCTCATTCTTTCAAGACTATATTGATGCTTAATGCTCATCTGCACATTAGTATTCTCAAGTGCATTGCCTTGACTCACACACATCGGTTTTGGTTGAGCCTTTTCTTAAGTTTCCTCTTTTAAATGTTGCTCAACCATGTGTTTGTTGCAAGTGGTAGGCCTTGTTTCCTATATGCTCTCTTGCACTTGTTGTAAGTTTCTATTGATTCTGGGGAGCTATGATCCTATTTTGTGCACTTCGTATTCAAATACAACTTCTTATTTGTGCACAAATCATGGGGAGCTTCTCTAGTTTCTTTAGAACACTCCTTTGCGCATATCATAATATCCTTCATTCATGCGGCTCATAGGATCTTTGGTCTAGTTGGTTCAATTGAGATCCTTTGATTGCTTGCTTCAATTGGTATCTTTTGATTGCTTGATTGCTTGTGTATTTGTTTGTTATGTCCTAGTGGCATATCATTCTTTAGCAATCTTTGTACCTCAATATAGTTTGTGTTCCTCCAAGTATTTAACTTTGGATATGTGTATGGCATGCCACTCTCTTGTTGAAAATACCCAATTTTTGGAGGAACACTTTTTATATTGGCCTTCTAAGCTTTTCGCCCATTTTGGCAATCGATGCCAATGGGGGAGAAGTTTCAGAGAGTTTTGTGGAGAACTTTAGAGAGTTATCTCCTCTTGCTTTGGTTTTGTTCCTTAGCATTTTCATCTCATATGCATGCACTATTGGTTTTTGCATTGCATGGTGATGCATAATTCCTTATATAAACTCTCTTGAAAGTGATTGTCATCAATTACCAAAATGGGGGAGATTGAAAGGACATGCGGTGCCCCCATGTGTGGTTTTGGTAATTGATGACATTCTCTATGGACTAATGGTTGCATTGAGTTATATTTGAAGGATATGTCCATAGGCATTTATTGATGTCCATGTGTTAGTTTCAAGGAGTTTATGTGTTGACCAAGGTGCTATTAAGGAATTATGTAAAGATTGCTCATGTGAGTGTTGAGCTTGTAAGGAATTATGCAAAGATTGCCCATGTGAGTGTTGAGCTTATTGCAAGCATGTCTTGAAGAAGAAGATTGTGTGATCATTCATGTTTACCTTCAAGACATGATCCAAATGAAGAGAGTTGGAAAGATTCAAGGTTGATCAAGACTAGGTCAATAGTGAATCAAGTTGATCAACTCACAAAGCGTAGAAGATATACTGGGAGGTATCAAGTGATCCCATGGTATGGTAAGCGTTGTCCATTAAGCTTTGTGTACTAACCCATGGTCTATGTGAGAGTTCTATGTGGGGTTAGGTATGTGCCCATGAGATAGCATAAAGAGGAATATATCATACAACCTGTCACATCCCTAGTTCTGGTATGACCTAGACCAGCTAGTCAATTGTGCATCATGTTTAAATTCTATTTAAATTTGAAATGGGGATTTGTGAAACCCTCAGAATCATTTCTGGAAATAACCCAGATAAAAATTGCTCCAAAAGGTCCAAGAAAATGTTCATGTAGCTCTCTGAAAATATTGGTTAGAGGTAAAATTCAAACAAATATTTTTAGGAGCTCATAACTATTTATTTTGGCCATTTGGAATTAATGCAATAATCAATTGCTTGGATATATATATGATATATATATAATATATGTCCAAAATTTATGCCAGTAGTTGAGGAGCTCTGGAATAATACCACTAGCCCCTGCAAAAATTGGCATAAGAAAATAAAATGGTTTAGTATTTTTATTAAACCAAACAAATGTCAGAAAAATAGAAAAGAAAAACAAAAATGGAAAAACCTACCTGGACCTTACCTGCGGCCAGCTCCTGTGCTGGCCCAGCACTGTGCGGCCTGGCCCGGCCCAACTGGCCAAGCCAGTCATCCTCCTCCTTGCCAAGAGGAGGCGAAGGAGGGCATGGCGAGCACGCGCGTGCACTCCACGCTCCTGCCTGGCTGGCCCCCCTTCCCCTCGGTGCTGTCCACCCCAGAGAGATCCACCGAGCCCCCTGGCCTCTCCTCACTCTCTCCCGAGCTCTCTCCTCTCCTCTGCTCGTCTTCTCTCCCGCGCCCAAACTTCCCCGCAGCACGTCGCCGTGAGCCACCGCGACCATCGCCACCGCCCCATTCCTTGCTGCTGTCCAGGAGCACCGCCACCCTCGACTACGCCTCCTCGTTGAGCTGGACGACGCCAGGAGCACTTCAGCGTCACCACCGCCGTCATCCCCTTCGTCGGAGCCGTGGATCGCCGCCGCTAAATTCCTCCCCGAGCTCACCGACGACGCCTTCAAGTTCGCTGTGAGCTCCCCTTCCCCCTCCCCCTAGCCCCGTAGCTCGAGCGCCCCCTAGCCCTGTCGGCCACCTTGGCCGAGAGCTCGGCTCCGCCGTTCATGCCGTCGTCGTGGCCACAGCTACCACAGCTCGGAACCGAGCTCACCGCTGTTCTCAGTGCCCTCCCGCGCGTCGTTTGCACCCAACTGCAGCCCCCCTAGTGCCCCGTAGCACCGAACCCACCGTTCCCGTAGGTCCGGCCGCCGCGGATGACCTTGCTGCGGTCGTCTCCGGCCACCCCTCCTCCTCCTACCTACCCCACTAGATGCGGGAGAGCACGGGCTACGCCCCGGTGCTCCCAGCCGCCGCCCCGGTGCCCTGCAGCGTGGACGCCGCCGCGTCCAGAGGTCGCCGCCGACGACCCTAGCCGGCCTGACGTGCGGGCCCGGCCTAACAGGTGATTAGCATAAGGCTAATCACCGTTTAACTAATCCCTGGCACTGACAGTGGGCCCAGGCGCCCTAATCCTTTAATTAGATTAGTTTAATAACCCCCTGTTAACTAACCGGTCACTGACGTGTGGACCCCACATGTCAGATTTGACCTGGTCAGCTCCATTGACCTGCTGACGCAGGCATGACGCAATGCTGACGCAGTTATTCATTTTCTGGTTTAAAATTAAATCAGGAAATTCCAGAATATATTCAAAACTTCAAAAATTCATAGAAATTCCACCGTAGCTCAGATTGAAATAATTTATATATGAAAAATTATCAGAAAAATTCAATCTATCCATCTATACCCGTTTCATGCATGTCTAACCAACTTATACTTGCTGTATAGGTGAAAACGTATAACTGGCATTTATAAAGATTTATTTTAGAGTTGCATTTGAACCTTTGGTTCAAATGGACCTCTTCCAAATAGAATGCTAAATGCATTAGCTCAACGCACATCACATACTCATGCCATGATAATGCATCATATTGTTGCATATGCTTGTGTTTGATTATCGACATCGTTCCTTCTCGATAGGTCCTGTTCCGGAGACCCTTCTAGAGTACATGTCTGAGGAGTAGTGCCTTCCTTTTTGATCTACCAGGCAAGCAAACCCCCTTGTTAATTCCGATACAATCCTACTCTCTCGGTCCTGCTCTCAATTATTGCATTAGGACAACAGTGATTCAACTGCTACTTTATGCTGCGGTAGTTGAACCCATTCCTCTACATGACCTGTCATTGCCACAGTAAATAGTTAAAACCCACTAGCATGTGTAGGAGTTGGTTGAGCCATGTTGTGTTCTTGCCATGCCATGCCTGCTATTGCTTAGAGTTGTGTTAGGTCTGTTTCATCAGGAATGAATTGGAGTGGTACGATATGTTCTGGTGCTGAGAGTTAAGCGTGTGAACACGATTTGGTAAAGGTAGCAGTGAGAGGCCATGTAGGAGTACATGGTGGGTTGTCTCACTGGAACCGTCCTTAAGCACTGAGTTCCGTGTATGTTGTCCAATGACTGGCTACTACCACACGTTGGTATGCTTAAGTGCCCCTCTCGACTTATTAGCCAACTTGATCTCTGTCTAGGAGTCGCAAATAGTTTCTGGTGTTTGTAGGTAGTGTTAGTAGTCTACCAAGTGGCACTCGGCCAGGTGGGCTTGGGACAGACTAGACACAAGTGGCATGGTGTACCAAGCATAGATCCATCCGGTGAGGTAGGCTTGGGAACCCTGCACATATCGTTTGGGGCTGTGAGCGACACCCCGGCCGGATCTCCTTGTGGATGGAACCCGAATAGGCGATAAACTTGGACTAGAGTCTTGTGTGGTTAGTCAGGTCATGGCCGACACCCTCGCTAGGCTTCCGTTTGAAGGTTGCCGAGATACATGACGTGTACATGGTGATAAGTGGTGAGAGCGTGTGTGAAGAAGTACACCCCTGCAGGGTTATCAATATCTATTCGAATAGCCATGTCCTCGGTTATGGACTTCTTGGATGCTTACGTGGTACATAGACAACTTAAAGTGGATACTCTAAAATGCTCAAGACAAGTGTGAGTGCTATGGATGGCCTTCTCGTAACGAGACAAGGATGAATCCATAGTAGTGTATTTGATGTGGTGTTTAGTGGACTCGTGTGCGCTGCCTCACCTCAAAGAAGTTTCTCATTGTCGTAGAACATGATAGCCACTGAGTCAAAGCTGGCTTGCTGCAACTAAACCCCACATTACCTTCTTGATACAAATGCATGTATGATAGGATCTGATGTAAGTCTTGCTGAGTACCTTTGTACTCACGTGTGCTTTATTTATGTTTTGCAGGTGAGACATCTGTCTCACTAGTAGTACCGCTTGGACTTCGACGAGTAGCTTGTTACCTCAACTACGATCTTGTACCCTTGGGAGGGACTTGTAGATAGTCAGGCTTCTTAGCCGTTTTCTTTTGTAGTTGTCTGTACTCAGACATGTAATGCTTCCGTTGCTTGTATGCTCTGAATGATGGGTCATGTGACCCCTGTTTGTATTTAATGCTATGTGGCTCTTCTGGGCCTTTAGCTATATGAGTTGTGTTATGTTGTGATGCCATGTTGTTCAGCACATACTTGCATGTTATGCATACATGTGACGTGTATTGCTATGTGTGGGATCCGACAATCTAGTTGTTTATCCTTGGCAGCCTCTCATATGGGGAAATGTAGTCTAGTGCTTCCTTGGGCCATAGTAGTCCGCTACAGCCCGGTTCACCGGAGTCCTGCTAGCTGAGCACTACTGCTCAGGACACTTGACTGGCCGGCATGTGTTTCACTTCGTTCCTGTGTCTGTCCCTTCGGGGAAATGTCATGTGGTGACATCCGGAGTCCTGCCTAGCCTGCTACAGCCCGGGTTCCCCGGAGTCCTGTTAGCCCAGTGCTACAACCCGGATTCACACGCTGCTGACCGACATGCTCGATGTGAATCAGGTATGCCTGTCCCCATAGGTTAGTGCCTCTTTGGGTTCATGACTAACCATGCCGGCCCGGGTTCTCTGTCATATGGATGCTAGCGACATAATCATATACGTGAGCCAAAAGGCGCAAACGGTCCCGGGCCAGGGTAAGGAGACACCCGTGGAAATACCGTGTGTGAGGCCACAAAGTGATGTGAGGTGTTACCGGCTAGATTGATGTGACTTGGGATCGGGGTCCCGACAGCTTTGGTATCAGAGCCTGACTGCCTGTAGGATTTACAAGCCAACCTGGTCGAAGTTGAGTCTAGAAACTCTTTAGTTATTTAAGGGAATTGATTGTGGAAGGGAACATAAGGCTCTTTTTACTCCTTTCACCTCTTGGCCTTCTGATCTGAGTCATCCTATCTTTCCTACGGGGTTAAGGAACTAGGCTTCCTCTTCTGTCTATCAGGATCACGTGTTACTACTCCGTAGTCCCATAGGATTGGTTGATCAGAGTCATATTCCAGTTTTCAAGTACTTCCGGTGTAGTCTGCTTAGTAATATCTCAGAACCCTGAGTGATGATGTTGAGTTTGGTGCTACCCCGTCCTTGCAGAATGTTTCATTTTGAGCATTCTACTGCCGTTATGCTGCCGGAATTGTCCCAGGAGTTCAAGAGATAGTATTTTCCTCGTACTATATTCTACATCCTTATGATGATGCTGAATCCATCCTTATTTCCTTGGTTTCGTTCTCCAGGATGTTGTCGGTTAACCGAAATTCTGTTGCTCGTAGCCGGAACCACGGAGATGGTAGGGATGAGGATCCTCCCGATCAGTCTTCGTTGGCAAAGTTCATGTTAGAAGTTGAGATGAACAAGCGTGAGACCAACCGCTTGTTAGTACGTATCGAGGAGAACACCGCACCCAGTGCAAGGAGTCAGCGACCATTTATGATTTCATTGGTCTGAAACCACCTACCTTCCATCATTCCATCGAACCACTCGATGCAGATGACTGGCTTCGTAGTATCACTCACAAGTTGCGTTCTGCGAACGTAGATGAAAGTGACAAGGTCACCTATGCTACATATCACCTGGAAGGTCCTGCTAGTCTTTGGTGGCAGAACTATGAGGCTATGCTTCCAGCTGGCCAGATAACCACCTGGAGAGATTTCACTGAGGCCTTTCGCGAGCATCACATTCCTCAGGCTCTCATTGACCGCAAGAGAGAAGAGTTCTGTAGTTTCACCCAGAGTAAGATGGCTGTTGATGCTTACAGTAGAGAGTTTGAGAACCTTGCCCGCTATGCTACAGAAGAAGTGTCCATAGACGCCAAGAAGCAGGCTAGGTTCTGGGAGGGTCTCAACCCCAAGTTGCGTCGTGATCTCCACTTGCACCATTGCAATACATTCCAGGCTCTTGTGAATAAGGCCATTAATGCAGAGACAGCTCAACTCACTTACCAGGAGTCTCGTAAGCACACCCGTGATTTGGGTTCTTCCTCCAGTTCTAGTTCTCAGAAGCACCGGATTTGGGTTCCGAACTCCGCTCTTCCACCCGGTTATACACCAAGGCCTTCTTGTGTGGCACCTCATCCAGTTCAACCGTATGCTACACCCATGCCTATTGGTAGACCACTTGTCAATGCGGGTCCTTGTCCTACCTCCAAGAATTGTTACAAGTGCGGAGAGCCAGGCCACATTGCCCGTATTTGCACTCAGACCCGTGTTGCTCCACCCCAGCCCGAGAAGTCTGTTGGCCGTGGTAGTAAGCCATCACGCAAGATTATCAGTGCCAAGTCAGCTCCCACTGAACTTGGACATGTGCATCACATCTCAGCTAAAGACGCTCATGATGATCCAGATGTCGTTCTTGGCACACTCCTTGTCAACTGTCATCCAGCTTCGGTTCTATTCGATACTGGAGCATCTCACTCCTTCATTTCCGAAAGTTATGCCCACTTGCACGACATGTCATTTTGTGATATGCCCTCCCCACTACTCATTCAAACTCCTGGATCCAAGTGGAAAACTTCTAGGATAAGTTATGGCAATGAAATACATGTTGACAGACTTGTATTCCTAGCTTCCTTGATATCCCTTAAGTCTTCAGATATTAACATCATCTTGGGTATGGACTGGATGAAAGCTCATTATGCCAAGATTGACTGTTACACCAGGTCTGTTCAGCTCACACACCCCTCTGGCAAGATAGTCATTGTCTCCACCAAAATTGCAAAGCATCAACTCTATTCTCTAAATGCCAGCCCTCTTCCTGACCTTGAAGATACCCGGTAGTCCGCGACTTTCCGGATGTCTTTCCAGAGGAACTGCCAGGTATTCCACCTGACAGAGATGTAGAGTTTGTCATAGATCTTATCCCCGGAACCACCCCAATTTCTAGGAGACCTTACAAGATGGCACCCTTAGAGCTAGCCGAGCTTAAGAAACAACTTGATGAGTCCTTGCAAAAGGGTTTCATCCGTCCTAGTTCTTCTCCCTGGGCTTGCCCCATCCTCTTTGTCAAGAAGAAGGATGGTATGGACCGGATGGTTGTAGATTATCGTCCCGTTAATTTGGTCACGATAAAGAACAAGTATCCGCTCCCCAGGATCAACGATATGTATGATCAGCTTGTTGGATCCTTAGTCTTCTCCAAGATGGATTTGAGGTTAGGCTACCACCAAATCAAGATCAGAAATGGGGACATTCCTAAAATGGCTTTTGTCACTCGTTATGGTCAGTACGAGTACACCATCATGTCCTTTGGTCTAACCAATTCTCCAGCTACATTCTCTCGCTTAATGAACTCGATCTTCATGGAGTACTTAGATAAGTTCGTCGTGGTTTACCTCGATGATATTCTTATTTACTCGAAGAACGAGGAAGAGCATGCCGAACATCTTAGGCTTGTGTTAGAGAAACTTAGAGAACACCGCCTTTATGCCAAGTTCTCCAAGTGCAAATTTTGGTTGCCAGAAGTAACCTATCTCGGCCACGTAATCTCTGGTAAGGGCATTGCTGTCAATCCCGAGAGAGTTCAAGCCGTTCTTTATTGGACTCCACCTGAAACGGTTAAGCAAGTTAGGAGTTTCCTTGGCCTAGCTAGTTATTGTCGCCGCTTCGTTGAGAACTTCTCCAAAGTGGCCAAACCTCTCACGGAACTTCTCAAGAAAGATAAAAATTTTGAGTGGTCCCCATAGTGCGAGTACAACTTTCAGGAACTGAAAAGACGCCTGACTTCTGCTTCCATACTTGTGCCACCGGATTTCACTAAGGACTTTCTTATCTATTGTGATGCCTCGCGACAGGGACTAGGCTGCATTCTTATGCAAGATCGTCATGTGATTGCCTATGCATCTCGACAGTTGCATCCACATGAGGAGAATTATCCTACACATGATCTAGAGCTTGCAGCCGTAGTCTATGCACTTAAGATATGGCGACATTACCTTCTCGGTAAACGTTGCGAGATATACACCGACCACCAGAGTCTCAAGTATATCTTCACCCAACCAGATTTGAACCTTAGGCAAAGATGTTGGTTGGAGTTGATCTCAGATTACGACTTAGGAATTACCTACACCCCAGGAAAGGGGAATGTCATGGCTGATGCGCTAAGTCGTAAGTCCTATTGCAACAAATCTGTTGCAACAGGGCCAGCCACTTCTCCATGAGGAATTATGTAAGCTTAACCTTCACATTGCTCCTCACGGATTCCTTTCTACCTTGGTGGCGAAACCTACCCTTGAGGATCAGATCATTACTGATCAGAAGTTTGATAGGGGTGTTATCCGCATCAAGAGAAACATTAGGAAGGGAGTTGGTGGATGTTTCTCTATGGATGATCGAGGTGTTGTTTTCTTTGAGAATCGCTTGGTGGTTCCCAAGAATCAACATCTGCGACAACTGATTCTTAAGGAGGCCCATGAATCTCCTTTCACAATTCATCCCGGTAGTACTAAGATGTACCAGGACCTGCGCCAGAGGTTCTGGTGGACTAGGATGAAGAGAGAAATTACTCAGTTTATTACTAACTGCGACGTTTGTCGTCGCGTTAATGCAGAGCATCAAAGACCTGCTGGCACCCTTCAGCCTTTAGCTATTCCTAAATGGAAATGGGATAAAGTTGGTATGGACTTCATCACCGGCTTTCCCAGGACCAAGAGAGGGAATAATGCTATCTTCGTAGTCATTGATCGTCTTTCCAAAGTGGCTCACTTCCTACCTGTTCGAGAGAGTATCACTGCTAGTCAGCTCGCTGACTTATATATTTCTCGAATAGTGTCACTTCATGGTGTTCCACTAGAGATCAATTCAAACCGTGGTAGTCTTTTCACTTCTCATTTCTGGGAGAGTTTCCAAACTGCCATGGGCACCCATCTTTCCTTCAGTACCACTTTCCACCCTCAATCAAGTGGTCAGGTGGAAAGGGTCAACCAAATCCTCGAAGACATGCTTAGAGCATGCGTTATCTTATTCGGTATGGATTGGGAGAAGTGCCTTCCTTTCGCCGAGTTTGCTTATAACAATAGCTACCAATCCAGTCTCAAGAAAGCTCCTTTTGAGATTCTGTATGGACGAAGATGTCGAACACCTTTGAACTGGTCAGAAACCGGTGAAAGACAATTCTTTGGACCGGATATGATCCAGGAGGCAGAAGAGCAAGTTCGCATCATTCGTGAGAATTTGAAAACAACCCAATCTCGTCAAAAGAGCCAGTATGACCGTCGTCATAAGGAAGTGGCTTATGAAGTTGGCGACAAGGCTTACCTTCGGGTTACCCCTTTGAAGGGTACCCATCGTTTCGGTATCAAGGGCAAGTTGGCTCCTCGTTACATTGGTCCTTTTCTCATTCTCGCTAAACGAGGAGAGGTTGCCTACCAGTTGGAACTACCCCCACATCTTTCTCGAGTTCATGATGTCTTCCACGTCTCTCAACTTCAGGCGTTGCTTCTCGGATCCCATCCGCGGAGTGGACCACGAAACGCTTGATCTCAAAGATAACCTCACATATCGAGAGTACCCCGTCCGCATTCTGGATCAAGCAGAGCGTGTCACTCAACGTCATAACATCAAGTTTCTCAAGGTTCAGTGGTCTCATCATTTCGAGAGAGAAGCTACTTGGGAGCGTGAAGATCGTCTTCGACTTGAGTACCCCACTTTCTTTCCGCCGACTCCTGAATCTCGGGATGAGATTCTTTCGAGTGGGGGCGAGTTGTCACATCCCTAGTTCTGGTATGACCTAGACCAGCTAATCAATTGTGCATCATGTTCAAATTCCATTTAAATTTGAAATGGGGATTTGTGAAACCCTCAGAATCATTTCCGGAAATAACCCAGATAAAAATTGCTCCAAAAGGTCCAAGAAAATGTTCATGTAGCTCTCTAAAAATATTGGTTAGAGGTAAAATTCAAACAAATATTTTCAAGAGCTCATAACTATTTATTTTGGCCATTTGGAATTAATGCAATAATTAATTGCTTGGATATATATATATATATGATATATATAATATATGTCCAAAATTTATGCCAGTAGTTGAGGAGCTCCGGAATAATACCACTAGCCCCTGCAAAAATTGGCATAAGAAAATAAAATGGTTTAGTATTTTTATTAAACCAAACAAATGTCAGAAAAATAGAAAAGAAAAACAAAAATGGAAAAACCTACCTGGACCTTACCTGCGGCCAGCTCCTGTGCTGGCCCAGCACTGTGCGGCCTGGCCCGTCCCAACTGGCCAAGCCAGTCATCCTCCTCCTTGCCAGGAGGAGGCGAAGGAGGGCACGGCGAGCGCGCGCATGCACACCACGCTCTTGCCAGCATGCCCCCTTCCCCTCGGCGCTGTCCACCCCAGAGAGCTCCACCGAGCCCCCTGGCCTCTCCTCACTCTCTCCTCTCCTCTGCTCATCTTCTCTCCCGCGCCTGAACGCCACCGCAGCACGTCGCTGTGAGCCACCGCGACCATCGCCACCGCCCCATTCCTTGCTGCTGTCCAGGAGCACCGCCGCCCTCGACTACGCCTCCTCGTTGAGCTCGACGACGCCAGGAGCACTACAGCGACGCCACCGCCGTCATCCCCTTCGTCGGAGTCGCGGATCGCTGCCGCTAAATTCGTCGCCGACTGGTCCTCCCCGAGCTCACCGACGACGCCTTCAAGTTCGCTGTGAGCTCCCCTTCCCCCTCCCCCTAGCCCCGTAGCTCGAGCGCCCCCTAGCCCTGTCGGCCACCTTGGCCGAGATCTCGGCTCCGCCGTTCATGTCGCCGCCGTGGCCATAGCTGCCACTCGCAACCGAGCTCACCGCCATTCTCAGTGCCCTCCCGTGCCTCGTTTCCACCCAACCGCATCCCCCCTAGTGCCCCGTAGCACCGAACCCGCCGTTCCCGTAGCTCCGACCGCCGCGGATGACCTCGCCGCGGTCGTCTCCAGCCACCCCTCCTCCTCCTACCTACCCCACTAGATGCGGGAGAGCATGGGCTATGCCCCGGTGCTCCCAGCCGCCGCCCCCGTGCCCTGCAGCATGGCCGCCGCCGCGTCTAGAGGTCGCCGACGACGACCCTAGCCGGCCTGATGTGCGGGCCTGTCCTGACAGGTGATTAGCATAAGGCTAATCATCGTTTAACTAATCCCTGACGCTGACAGTGGGCCCAGGCGCCCTAATTCTTTAATTAGATTATTTTAATAACCCCCTGTTAACTAACCGGTCACTGACATCTGGACCCCACACGTCAGATTTGACCTGGTCAGCTCCGTTGACCTGCTGACGCAGGCATGATGCAATGCTGACGCAGTTATTCATTTTCTGGTTTAAAATTAAATCAGGAAATTCCAGAATATATTCAAAACTTCAAAAATTCATAGAAATTCAACCGTAGCTCAGATTGAAATAATTTATATATGAAAAATTATCAGAAAAATTTGAATCTATCCATATGTACCTGTTTCATGCATGTCTAACCAACTTATACTTGCTGTATAGGTGAAAACATATAACTGGCATTTATAAAGATTTATTTTAGAGTTGCATTTGAACCTTTGGTTCAAATGGACCTCTTCCAAATAGAATGCTAAATGCATTAGCTCAAAGCACATCACATACTCATGCCATGATCATGCATCATATTGTTGCATATGCTTGTGTTTGATTATCGACACCGTTCCTTCTCGATAGGTCCTGCTCCGGAGACCCTTCTAGAGTACCTGTCTGAGGAGTAGTGCCTTCCTTGTTGATCTACCAGGCAAGCAAACCCCCTTGTTCATTCCGATACAATCCTACTCTCTCGGTCCTGCTCTCATTTATTGCATTAGGACAACAACGATTCAACTGCTACTTTATGCTGCGGTAGTTGAACCCATTCCTCTGCATGACCTGTCATTGCCACAGTAAATAGTTAAAACCCACTAGCATGTGTAGGAGTTGATTGAGCCATGTTGTGTTCTTGCCATGCCATGCCTGCTATTGCTTAGAGTTGTTTCAGGTCTGATTCATCGGGAATGAATTGGAGTGGTACGATATGTTCTGGTGCTGAGAGTTAAGCGTGTGAACACGATTTGGTAAAGGTAGAGGTGAGAGGCCATGTAGGAGTACATGGTGGGTTGTCTCACTAGAACCGTCCTTAATCACTGAGTTCCGTGTATGTTGTCCAATGACTAGCTACTACCACACATTGGAATGCTTAAGTGCCCCTCTTGACTTATTAGCCAACTTGATCTCTGTCCAGGAGTCGCAAATAGTTTCTGGTGTTTGTAGGTAGTGTTAGTAGTCTACCAAGTGGCACCCGGCCAGGTGGGCTTGGGGAAGACTAGACACGAGTGGCACGGTGTACCAAGCGTAGATCCATCCGGCGAGGTGGCTTGGGAACCCTGCACATATCGTTTGGGGCCGTGAGCGACACCCCGGTCGGATCTCCTTGCGGATGGAACCCGAATAGGCGATAAACCTGGACTAGAGTCTTGTGTGGTTAGTCACGTCGTGGCCGACACCCTCGCCAGGCTTCCATTTGAAGGTTGCCGAGATACATGACGTGTAGATGGTGATAAGTGGTGAGAGCGTGTGTGAAGAAGTACACCCCTACAGGGTTATCATGATCTATTGGAATAGCCGTGTCCTCGGTTATGGACTTGGATGCTTATGTGGTACATAGACAACTTAAAGTGGATACTCTAAAATGCTCAAGACAAGTGTGAGTGCTATGGATGGCCTTCTCGTTTGGAGACGAGGATGAATCCATAGTAGTGTATTTGATGTGGTGTTTAGTGGACTCGTGTGCGCTGCCTCACCTCAAAGAAGTTTCTTGTTGTCGTAGAACAGGATAGCCACTGAGTCAAAGCTGGCTTGCTGCAACTAAACCCCACATTACCTTCTTGATACAAATGCGTGTATGATAGGATCTGATGTAAGTCTTGCTGAGTACCTTTGTACTCACGTTTGCTTTATTTATGTTTTGCAGGTGAGACATGTGTCTCACTAGTAGTACCGCTTGAACTTTGACGAGTAGCTTGTTACCTCAGCTATGATCTTGTACCCTTGGGAGGGACTTGTAGATAGTCAGGCTTCTTAGCCTTTTTCTTTTGTAGTTGTCTGTACTCAGACATGTAATGCTTCCGTTGCTTGTATGCTCTAAATTATGGGTCATGTGGCCCCTATTTGTATTTAATGCTATGTGGCTCTTCTGGGCCTTTAGCTATATGAGTTGCGTTATGTTATGATGCCATGTTGTACAACACATACTTGCATGTTATGCGTACGTGTGACGTGTATTGCTATGTGTGGGATCCGACAATCTAGTTATTTATCCTTGGCAGCCTCTCATATGGGGAAATGTAGTCTAGTGCTTCCTTGAGCCATAGTAGTCCGCTATAGCCCGGTTCATCGGAGTCCTACTAGCCCAGCACTACTGCTCAGGACACTTGACTGGCCGGCATGTGTTTCACTTCGTTCCTGTGTCTGTCCCTTCGGGAAATGTCACGCGGTGACATCCGGAGTCCTGCCTAGCCTGCTATAGCCCGGGTTCCCTGGAGTCCTGTTAGCCCAGTGCTACAGCCCGGATTCACACGCTGCTGACCGACATGCTCGATGTGAATCAGGTATGCCTGTCCCCATAGGTTAGTGCCGCTTTGGGTTCACGACTAGCCATGTCGGCCCGGGTTCTCTGTCATATGGATGCTAGCGACACAATCATATACGTGAGCCAAAAGGCGCAAACGGTCCCGGGCCAGGGTAAGGCGACACCCATGGGAATACCGTGCGTGAGGCCGCAAAGTGATCGATGTGACTTGGGATCGGGGTCCCGACACAACCCATGGAGAGGATGACACCAAGTGGTGATCGTCATCAAGATTGCCGTGTGCAAGTTCAAGTGGAGCATCACGAAGATATTAAGTTCTTGAAGCTTGATGTCCATTGTGGTGACAATGTACTTGTGAGGATGTGCGGAAGCTTGGCTCAGCCATAGTGGCTTATGGGGGAGCAATCAACTGGTCTTCATCGACCCAATGCAATCGAGAAAGGAGGTCCATCTTGAGGAGGACAAGATCATCATCATCATCTAGCTCAAGTGGATCATGCACAAGGCAAAGGTTTGCCCTAGATAGGTTTTCTATTTTACCGGTCTCATGGTGGTAGTTGGGAGACTGGGTTATAGGATCGATTACCGTACTATCAAGGGGGGCTCTCGATAAGTATCTTGATCGTATCATTCATAGAGAGCTCAAACCATTGCATCCCTGCATCATCTTTCTTGGTTCTTGTTTGGTTCTTCTCTTTGTGAGTTTTTAGAGCTTATAGTCATCTTCATGACAAGCTCGAGTTCATCGAGAACGGAGTTCAGACATGCATCTTCTATGATGTTTTCAATGGTGGAGGTTATGAAGGATCTTCTCGGTTGGAGGTTTCTCTCCTCTATTTCTTAGGCATACCTCCCCTGCCACTTTGTACTATTACCAGCCGTTGTTGGATGCTTCTCTTTGTCTTCTATCCAACAAGCTTGAGTTTGCTCAATTTGGAGCTCATCTGCAGAAGTTGTGGCAGTTTAGGCTTTATTGCATCCTCTGTTTTCTCTATGGTATTCTTGAAAGCCTCTCGTGGTAGTACCACGGCCAGGGCGGTAGTACTGCCTATCAGCAGTAGTACCGCTTGTTAGTACCGCTGGTACTACTGCCCCTGCTATGGTCTCAACTTTTTCGTGTCAGGTTTTCGTAAAAGACCACGCAGGGGAGCGGTAGTAGGGACGGCAGTAGGGCGCGGTAGTATCGCTTGGTTAAGCGGTAGTACCGCTCCTACGTTCGCTCCAACTGCCGCATAGCTCGTTGCCCCTCCTCTGTTTTTCCAGCGGCTGTAGGGAGCAGCAGTACCGCTCACTAGCGGTAGTACCGCCCGCAGGGCGTTAGTACCATTCTTGTGCACGTACTTCTGCTTTCTTAGCCCTTGTTGACCCTTGCCTGCTTGCCACAGTGGTAGTACCACTGTGGCAGCGGTACTACCGCTCCATCAACGGTAGTACCGCCTAGATGCGGGCTGCGGGCTGCATAATGGTTGGATTTTTCCCCACCTATAAAAGGGGGTCTTCTTCCCAATGAACCTTATCCTTTGAGCTCGTGTTCTTCCCCCATTGTTGACCTTCTTCGAGCTTGATAACTCTCAATCCCTCCATGGATTCTTTCTAGTTTTTGAGGGAAAAGAGAGAGGAGATCTAGATCCACATTGCCACCAATCACTTTCTCCTCTATGTGAGGGGAACCCCTTGGATCTAGATCTTGGAGTTCTTGGTGTTCTCTTTCTTGTTCTTCCTCTCATTTTCCTCCCTAACATTAGTTGTTTCAGTGGGATTTGAGAGAGAAGGACTTGGGCACTCCGTGTGCCCTTGACATTGCATTTGGTGCATCGGTTTGAGTTCTCCACGGTGATACGTGGAAGTTACAAGTTGAGAAGCTTATTACTATTGGGTGCTTGGTACCCTTGAGCTTGTTCCTCTTGGGTGCCTGGGCGCCCTAGACAGCTGGTGGTGTTCGGAGGTCAATCATTGTGGTGTATGATACGTCCATTTTGCAGCATGCTTTTATATCGATATTTATTGCATTATGGACTGTTGTTTCACTTTATGTCACAATACTTATGGCTATTCTCTCTTATTTTACAAGGTTTACATAAGGAGGGAGAATGACGGCAGCTGGAATTCTGGGCTGGAAAATGAGCAAATATTAGAGACCTATTCTGCGCAACTCGAAAAGTCCTGAAACTCCACGGAACATCTTAAAATAAGTAAAGAAAAATCCTCGCCAAAGATGAAGGCTAGGGGGCCCACACCCTGCTCACGAGAGTGGGGGGCACGCCCCCCTACCTCGTGGGACCCTGTAACATCCCAAATTTTCAATTTGGAATGTTATACATAGTCATCCATGCATATCATATTTTATTCGCATTTCGTTTCGTGATCCTCAAAATCCTAAGCAACTCAAGGACCCTCGGAGAGAGTTGGGGATTTCCCGGTTTTCAAATTTGATTTTTATCAAATTTTGAAACGAGGATTTTTGGTTTTAATTATTTTCTCTCCAAAAATATTTCATACTAAAATATATGAGAGGAGATAATATGACTTCTCCAAGATAATTGAAATATTGGAGGAAAAAATATTAAAATCAAATATTTCTTTTATTTGGATTTTATTGCTATTTTGTTTGCATTAGAAAAATTGCACGTTTTTCAAAATTGCATTTTAGGACCAAGAAAATGTGCATCTCGTTCTAAATATTTTATTTAGACGGTGAAAATTTATTTTGGCATTTTAAATTTTTATTTATTTTTCTAGGATATTATTTTGGTCGGCAAAATTATTAAAAAAACGTTCCCCGCGCCCGACTGGGCCTAAGGCCCAGCCGCCTCCGCCGCCACTCGGACCGGAGTCCGAGTTGGACTCCGCGTCCGCCGCGCCTTGCCCCCTCCTCCAAGCCGCCACCCCCGCCCCCTTTATATACGCCGCCACCCCTGCCCCCAACACCACACCGCCACCGCCGCCAGCCCGCGCTAGCCGCCGCCGCCGTAGCCCCGCACCGCCGCCGAGCGCCGCCGCTCCGCCGCTGCCCCGCCTCGCCAGAGGTAGCCACCGGACTCCGCCGCCGGTTTTAAAAAAAAACCCTAGATCCGTTTTTTTCGGATTCGCAGGTTTTTCCCGGTTCTTCTAGTCAGCGGACGTTCGTCCGTATGTTCGTTTTAACGAAAGGTTTTCGCCCGTTAGTTACAGCTAACGAATGCTCGTTCGTTAGTCTGTTCGTGAGTTTTCTTTTATCGGATTTATTCCGCGATTTTCTGATCGTGATTTCTGATCCGATCTTAGTTTCTGTTTATCTTTTCGCTCGTTAGTCGGAATCAGGCGATTCAAGCACCTGGAGTTTCATCTCGAAACCCTCTTTCCGTTTAACCAAATCAAACAAGTTTTTTCTACTGTAAAATTTGACCTAGTTTCAGATTAGTAAACGAAGCTTCTTTCTTTCGTCGTTTGAGTTTCGTTGCTCCGTTTGATTTGATTCTTTTTGCGAACCGGAGTTCTTAGGTTGAAACTTCTGGTCAACCCTCTTTTATTTGAGTTTTGCTTGTGCACCGTTTCTTGTTACTTATGTATGCTATTGTTTGCTTGCGATAGAACACCCGGAGTGCGAAGCGTGCTACTACGAGTCCCTAGGTTTCGCAGATCGTCAGCAAGACAAGTAACACTTTGATCATACCCCTTTATCACCCAGTTTTTATGCATTAGTTCCAATCCTCAAACATTGCATGATTAGGATGTCATTAACTTGTGGGTTGGGAAGTAGTTGATGAGGTAGAACCTATTGCCCTGTTACATTCAAACCCTTGGGAGTTACTCTACGCGTAGCTTATATTACTATGCTATGCTATGCTCGTAGACGTGGTTTGGGTTTGAGTGAAATCCATGACAGATGTGAGCTTGTCGAATTAACGGTTCAACTTAAGGTGGCAACTTAATCAAACAACTGGGTGGATTGAGGCACCTGGAGTACCCAGTGTTGCCTGTATTTTTTTGGAAATCCCGGAGTACCCGTGTGATCTTCCCGTGGACCGCCACCCAGGCTCAAAGGGAACTGAAAAGATTCATGCTAGAAACTTCCGTGTGCAGCCACAAGCTATTATAGGCTCTAGCTTAGTTGAGTAAGTTACGTGAAGCTCTTGAAGAGGCAGATCAGCAGGTAGTGGGATGTAGGTTTGGTATGGTCTGTCCGGAGTTGAGAGTTAATGTTTCTGAAAGACTGTGTCTCGGTCATCCATTTCTCAAACACCCTGTAGTGTGAGAAATTCAATGGAGGCAATCGAGTCTTATGGGGAAAAGTGCACAAACCTCTGCAGAGTGTACAATCTAGTCATGGTTAGCCGTGTCCCCGTTTATGGACAATTCTTGAGTATCTAGTACTTGGGTTATCACAAGTATCTCATCATGTTTAACTAATATTGTTGGGTTGTTAATCACTTTAATAGGGATTGAGTTGGAGGAACCTTCTCAATGTTGTTCAACCACCATGATAGTTAAATTAAAATCTATTCCTTTGTTGTAGGGAAAAATTGTCTTTTCACAAAACTGTAACCATAGAGCTTTCCACCAGCCAAATATGCATGTAGTGATAGCATTATTTTGTTCTTGCTCTACTGTGTTACTTTGCCAGCATATTCCATGTGCTGACCCGTTTTCGGGCTAAAACGTATTATGTTGCAGACTTTTCAGACGAGGAGTAAGGTTCGTTAGGTCGTTGCCGTGCAACTCAGCTATGCCGTTGGAGTTAATGGACTCACTTTATCTTCCAAGCCTTCCGTTGTTATTGTATTAGATGGCCTTAAGCCATATTACTGTAATAAGTTCTCTCTTGAGACATTCGATGTAATAAGTGTGTGATTGCTACTCTGTTATAAATCCTCCGAGTAATGTGTGTGTCACCATTACCGATCCAGGGATGACACTGAAGCACAGAGACTTGACCATCTGAGGTCGGGTCGCTACAAGATGGTATCAAAGCACACGCTGAGTGTAGGACACGACCACTAAGATGAACCCTAGGTCACCCTTCTCTTCTGATTTTTGACTCCTCTCCATTTTCTACTCTTTAGGATGACGGAGATGAAGAACAAGTTTGCACAACCGGATGAAGACACACCTTTTGGACGCCACTTGAAGGAAGTCACTAGGTACTTGAACATTGGAATACCAAGCTTCACCGGGACATACAACGCCACTTTACCTAAATAGGAGCGCTGGATGATTCAAGTACAAGTTCCAGGAAGGACGTTCTCGCCAACTTCTAAACCCATAGAGTTTTCTTTCGAAGCACCCACCTGGAGTCTAGGCAAGAGCATGGCAGCCCACATTACCATGGGACGGATTGGAGAAGTTTACAACAGGGAGCTTAAGTACACTATTTACCAAATATGTGGGCGCCGGGATGACCAATGGGAAGTAATCAACACCAGGAAGGATAGATCCATTGCAGCTTTTATCCAGGAGTTAAACCAGCACATCCGACGTCAGGAAAACCAGATGTGCGCGGACATGATGGACTTAAAGAAGGCGAAGACTAGGATCATTGAGCTGGAGGAAGAACTCAAGTTTACACGCGATGGATATGAGGAGGAAATCAAGACACTACTGAAGAAGAATGACGACTTAGTCAAGAAGATCGGAGTATTCATGGGAGGACCAGCACCAATAGAAGAAGAAGAAGAAGAAGAAGAACCCAAGGAGATATGCCCCGAGGACTACATCATCTTCGACGACACCGATTCCGATCCTAGTGATGATGACTTTGAAGATGAAGCTGGAGCAGACATCATGGAGTCTTCCATCGATCAAAATTTCTAGATGACTACCATATATCACTAGTATTTCCCCATGTATTTAGTAGTAGTTGAGCACTTGTGCGATAGTTCTAGATCGTTTGTATGCCCTTGCTTGATTGATTGAGTGAAATGATTATGTTTGTCTCATGTGCATATGGGTAGTGTTTTCTCATTAGACCTCTTTTCTATTCTAAATCTCTTCCATCTAAACCCCTCAAATGCCTCCGAGACATGACACCGGTTTTGCTTTCCCACCGGAGCTCACCCAGTTGATCCAGCAGCAGAATACTTTGATGCAATTGCTAGTTCAGAACCAGGGCAACAACAACAACAATACCAACAACAACAACAACAACAACAACAACAACAACAACCCGCTGCCCGTGGACAACCTAGCCCGTTTTCTAAGGTTATAACCGCCAGTGTTTTCCAGTAGCACCGAGCCCATAGTTGCGGACGATTGGCTACGCCGTATTGGAAGGGAGTTGACCACCGCAGGTTGCACAGATGCTGAGAGAGTGCGCTTTGCCGCACATCAATTGGATGGACCAGCAGCCTCATGGTGGGAGAATTACATAGCCACTTTTCCTATAGCCAATGTCACTTGGGACCAGTTTCAGCAAGCTTTCCGCATAGCCCATGTCTCCACTGGAGCTATGCAAATGAAGAAGCGGGAGTTCCGCAACTTACGCCAGGGAACCGTACTGTGGCTCAGTACGTGGACGAGTATAGCAAGTTATCTCGCTATGCCCCTGATGATGTGGCCACAGATGCCGCGAAGCAGGAGAAGTTTATGGAAGGGCTCAATGATGAGATGAGCATGCAGTTGATGGTAGCAACCTTCAACAGCTACCAGGAGTTGGTAGATAAGGCTCTTATGATTGAAGGGAAGCAGCAGCAGATTGAGAGACGCAAGAGGAAGTATGGACAGGGGAAGTATAACTCAGGAGCTCAGCAGAAACCTCGCCTAACCCCGAACCCGGGAGGACTTGTTCATAACCATGGAGGTCACAACCACACTGGAGGAGGATCGCATAACCACAATGGTTCTAAGAATGGGAATGGGAGCGGAACCAACAATAATCATAACCGCCTCAACCCAGCCACACCCGCCAAAAGGGACTTAAGTCATGTTACATGTTTCAAGTGTGGGAAGACTGGACACTACGCCACGGAGTGCCCTGAAGGAAAGAATGGAAATGGAAATGGGAGCGCTGGGAAGAAGCCAAACCCATTCAACAAAGTCCAAGTGAACCACGTTAATGTGGAGGAGGTTGAAGAGCAGCCGGACGTGGTAATAGGTAAGTTTTTGGTTAAGTCATTTACCGCTCTTGTTCTTTTCGATACTGGTGCATCGCATTCATACATATCAAGGGGATTCATGGATAAGTTTAAACTACCAACCCAAACCCTTAGGACCCCTCTTTTAGTGAGTTCACCCAGAGCAGAGTATATGGCTAGCCGATGGTGTGACCAAATACCCTTAACCACTGGTACACATATTTTTCCGTCCGACCTAATTATCTTGGAATCACAAGGATTGGATGTGATATTGGGTATGGACTGGATGTCAAAATTTGGAGGAAGCATTGACTGTGCTAGTAAGTCGATTTATCTCACCACCCCGGAAGGAAAAGGATTAAGTATGTATCTAGGCATGTGCCTAGGAGGAATCAAGTGAATGCCCTTACAGGAGTTGTTCAGGAGGAAGTGCCTGTAGTGAAGGATTACCCGGATGTTTTTCCAGAGGAGTTATCAGGCATGCCATCGGATAGAGACATTGAGTTTTTGATAGAGCTATTGCCAGGTACAGGACCAATATCCAAGAGACCCTATCGGATGCCCGCAAATGATCTGGAAGAAATTAAGAAATAGATCAAGGAGTTATTGGAGAAAGGGTACATCCGAAGAAGTTCATCACCTTGGGGAGCCCCAGTACTTTTGGTTGAGAAGAAGGATCAATCCCTGAGGATGGTAGTTGATTATCGAGCATTAAATGAAGTGACTATTAAGAACAAATACCCACTGCCGATGATCAACGATCTGTTTGATCAGTTGCAAGGAGCTAAAGTGTTTTCGAAGATCGATTTGCGATCGGGGTATCATCAGTTGAAGATACGAGAGAAGGATATACCAAAGACAACGTTCACAACACGATATGGATTATACGAGTACACGGTCATGTCATTTGGACTGACTAATGCCCCTGCCTATTTCATGAGCATGATGAACAAGGTGTTCATGGAGTATTTGGACAAGTTTGTTGTGGTGTTTATTGATTATATTATGGTATACTCAAAGAACGAGGAGGAGCACAAGGAGCATTTGCACTTAGTTCTCGAGAAACTCAAGGAACACCAGTTGTATGCTAAGTTTAGCAAATGCGAGTTTTGGTTGAAGGAAGTCGGGTTCCTTGGACATGTAATATCTGGAGAAGGTATATCAGTAGATCCCAGCAAAATTCAGTCAGTCACTGAATGGTTGGCACCCACCTCAGTTAGCGAGATCCGTAGTTTTCTTGGACTCGTAGGTTACTATCGGAGATTCATTGAGAAGTTTTCCAAGATTGCAAAGCCAATGACTGAACTGTTAAAGAAGGATACTAAGTTTAAATGGACAGAAGATTGCGAGGCAAGTTTCCAGGAGTTGAAGAAACATTTGACTACAGCGCCAGTGCTAACACTGCCAGATATACATAAGGAGTTCCAAGTGTACTGCGATGCCTCACGCTTAGGACTTGGATGTGTGCTTATGCAGGACGGGAGAGTTGTTTCGTATGCCTCACGACAACTAAAACCTCATGAGTCGAACTATGCCACGCATGATTTGGAGTTAGCAGCCGTAGTGCATACATTGAAGACCTGGAGACATTACCTTATTGGAAACCATTGTGATGTGTACACGGACCATAAGAGTTTGAAGTACATTTTCACCCAGAAGGAGCTGAATCTTCGACAGAGGAGATGGTTGGAGCTTATAAAGGATTATGACATGAAGCTACACTATCATCCAGGAAAGGCCAATGTCGTAGCAGACACTTTGAGCCGGAAGAGTTATGCTAATATCCTTGAAAGCAAGGGACTGCCGAAGGAATTAGCAGAGGACAACATGGAACTTCGATTGGAGATTGTTCCTAGAGGATTTATTGCAACAATGGAGGTCCAGTCGACATTGCTGGACAAAATTCGGGAAGCTCAGAAGGATGACAGAGATTGCCGACATAAAGGAGAAGATGGGCAAAGGAAAGGCCAAAGGTTTTCGTGAGGATGAGCATGATACCTTGTGGTCTGAGGACCGAGTTTATGTGCCCAATAACCAGGAGATCAGGAACTTAATACTTCAAGAGGCCCATGACTTACCATACTCGATACACCCCAGAAACACCAATATGTATTTGGAATTGAAGGAACGTTTCCGGTGGACCGGTATGAAGAAGGATATTGCCGAGTATGTAGCCGTATGTGATGTATGTCAGCGCGTGAAGGCAGAGCATCAGAAGCCAGCAGGACTGTTACAGCCTATGCCGATACCCCAATGGAAGTGGGATAAACTGGGCATGGACTTTATCACCGAATTTCCCAGGACCAAAGCGGGATATGATTCCATATGGGTAGTAGTTGATCGCTTGACCAAAGTAGCTCACTTCATCCCAGTGAAAACCACCTATACAAGTGCAAAGTTGGCCAAGATATATATGTCCAGGATCGTATGTCTGCATGGAGTTCCGAGGACCATCGTATCAGATCGAGGAACACAGTTTACCTCAAAGTTTTGGCACCAGTTGCACCAGACTTTGGGAACGAGATTGGAGTTTAGTACAGCATTTCACCCGCAGATGGATGGACAAACAGAGAGAGTCAACCAAATTCTGGAGGACATGTTGAGAGCCTGTGCGCTAGATTATGGATCTAGTTGGGATGACAATTTGCCATACTCAGAGTTTTCATACAACAATAGCTATCAAGCCAGTTTGAAGATGGCACCGTTTGAAGCCCTGTATGGACGAAGGTGCAGAACACCGTAAATGTGGGATGAGGTAGGAGACCGACAGTTGTTTGGACCAGACTTGATCAAGGAGTCTAAGGAGAAGGTTAAATTGATTCGTGATAGACTGAAGATTGCTCAGTCCAGGCAGAAGAGTTATGTTGACTCAAAACGCAAGGAGCTAACCTATGAAATTGGAGACCGAGCATATCTGCGAGTATCACCCTTGCGAGGAGTGAAACGTTTTGGAGTTAAGGGAAAGTTAGCCCCGAGATTTGTAGGACCGTATCATATTTTGGAACAGATGGGAGAAGTTGCCTACAAATTGGAGTTACCCGAGGGATTGTCAGGAGTTCATGACATGTTTCACGTTTCACAGCTAAAGAAATGTCATGCTGAGATGGCAGATATACCTCTAAGAGATACAGTACCCTTGGAGGCAATTCAGTTGGACAATGATTTGACCTACGAGGAAAAACCAGTTAAGATTCTTGAGTTTGCCAGCAGAGTCACCCGCAGTAAGGTTATCAAGTTTTGTAAGGTTCAGTGGAGCCACCATACCGAGGATGAAGCCACATGGGAACGAGAGGATGATCTCCACAAAGACCACCCACACCTATTTTCTAGCCAACCCGAATCTCGAGGGCGAGATTCATCTTAAGGGGGGTAGGTTTGTAACATCCCAAATTTTCAATTTGGAATGTTATACATAGTCATCCATGCATATCATATTTTATTTGCATTTCATTTCGCGATCCTCAAAATCCTAAGCAACTCAAGGACCCTCGGAGAGAGTTGGGGATTTCCCGTTTTTCAAATTTGATTTTTATCAAATTTTGAAACAAGGATTTTTGGTTTTAATTATTTTCTCTCCAAAAATATTTCATACTAAAATATATGAGAGGAGATAATATGACTTCTCCAAGATAATTGAAATATTGGAGGAAAAAATATTAAAATCAAATATTTGTTTTATTTGGATTTTATTGCAATTTTGTTTGCATTAGAAAAATTGCACGTTTTTCAAAATTGCATTTTAGGGCCAAGAAAATATATTTTATTTAGACAGTGAAAATTTATTTTGGCATTTTTAGATTTTTATTTATTTTTCTATGATTTTATTTTGGTCAGCGAAATTATTAAAAAAAGGTTCCTCGCGCCCGACTGGGCCTAAGGCCCTGCCGAGCCAGGCCGGCCCAGCCGCCGCCGCCTCCTGCGCGCGCGCGCCGTCGCCGCCGCCACTCGGACCGGAGTCCGAGTTGGACTCCTCCTTCGCCGCGCCTTGCCCCCTTCTCCAAGCCGCCACCCCCGCCCCTTTATATACGCCGCCACCCCTGCCCCCAACACCACACCGCCACCGCCGCCAGCCCCGCGCTAGCCGCCGCCGCTGCCGCTTGCCGCTGCCGCCGCCCCGCGCCAGCGCCGAGCGCTGCCGCCCCGCGAGCCATCGCCCGGCCGCTGCCCCGCCTCGCCGGAGCCCCCTCACCGGAGGTAGCCACCACACTCCGCCGCCGGTTTTTTTAAAACCGTTCGGTTTTAAAAAAAACCCTAGATTCGTTTTTTTCGGATTCGCCGGTTTTTCTCGGTTCTTCTAGTCAGCGGACGTTCGTCCGTACGTTCGTTTTAACGAACTGTTTTCGCCCGTTAGTTACAGCTAATGAACGCTCGTTCGTTAGTCTGTTCATGAGTTTTCTTTTATCGAATTTATTCCACGATTTTCTGATCGCGAGTTCTGATCCGATCTTAGTTTCTGTTCATCTTTTCGTTCGTTAGTCGGAATCAGGCGATTCAAGCGCCTAGAGTTTCGTCCCGAAACCCTCTTTCCATTTAACCAACTCAAACAAGTTTTTGCTACTGTAAAATTTGACCTAGTTTCAGATTAGTAAAGGAAGCTTCTTTCTTTCGCCGTTTGAGTTTCGTTGCTCCGTTTGATTTGATTCTTTTTGCGAACCGGAGTTCTTAAGTTGAAACTTCTGGTCAACCCTCTTTTATTTGAGTTTTGTGTGTGCATCGTTGCTTGTTACTTATGTATGCTATTGTTTGCTTGCAATAGAACACCCGGAGTGCGAAGCGTGCTACTACGAGTCCCTAGGTCTCACAGATCATCAGCAAGGCAAGTAACACTTTGATCATACCCCTTTATCACCCAGTTTTTATGCATTAGTTCCAATCCTCAAACATTGCATGATTAGGATGTCATTAACTTGTGGGTTGGGAAGTAGTTGATGAGGTAGAACCTATTGCCCTGTTACATTCAAACCCTTGGGAGTTACTCTACGCATTGCTTATATTACTATGCTATGCTTTGCTCGTAGACGTGGTTTGGGTTTGAGTGAAATCCATGACAGATGTGAGCTTGTCAAATTAACGGTTCAACTTAAGGTGGCAACTTAATCAAACAACTGGGTGGATTGAGGCACCTGGAGTACCCAGTGTTGCCTGTATTTTTTTGGAAATCCCGGAGTACCCGTGTGATCTTCCCGTTTACCGCCACCCAGGCTCAAAGGGAACTGAAAAGATTCATGCTAGAAACTTCCGTGTGCAGCCACAAGCTATTATAGGCTCTAGCATAGTTGAGTAAGTTACGTGAAGCTCTTGAAGAGGCAGATCAGCAGGTAGTGGGATGTAGGTTTGGTATGGTCTGTCCGGAGTAGAGAGTTAATGTTTCTAAAAGACTGCGTCTCGTTCATCCATTTCTCAAACACCCTGTAGTGCGAGAAATCCAACGGAGGCGATCAAGTCTTGTGGGGAAAAGTGCGCAAACCTCTGCAGAGTGTACAATCTAATCATGGTTAGCCGTGTCCCCGGTTATGGACAATTCTTGAGTATCTAGTACTTGGGTTATCACAAGTATCTCATCATGTTTAACTAATATTGTTGGGTTGTTAATCACTTTAATTGGGATTGAGTTGGAGGAACATTCTCAATGTTGTTCAAGCACCATGATAGTTAAATTAAAATCTATTCCTTTGTTGTAGGGAAAAATTGGCTTTTCGCAAAACTGTAACCATAGAGCTTTCCACCAGCCAAATATGCATGTAGTGATAGCATTATTCTGTTCTTGCTCTACTATGTTACTTTGCCAGCATATTCCATGTGATGACCCGTTTTCGGGCTGCAACGTATTATGTTGCAGACTTTTCAGACGAGGAGTAAGGTTCGTTAGGTCGTTGCCGTGCAGCTCAGTTATGCCGTTGGAGTTGATGGACTCACTTTATCTTCCAAGCCTTCCGGTGTTATCGTATTAGATGGCCTTAAGCCATATTACTGTGATAAGCAAGCTTTCGGGAAGAAACTCCGCCGCCACGAGGCGGAACCTTGGCGGAACCAATCTAGGGCTCTGGCCGAGCTGTTCTGCCGGGGAAACTTTCCTCCGGGAGGGGGAAATCATCGCCATCGTCATTACCAACGATCCTCTCATCGGGAGGGGGTCAATCTCCATCAACATCTTCACCAGCACCATCTCATCTCCAAACCCTAGTTCATCTCTTGTATCCAATTCTTGTCTCAAAGTCCGGGATTGGTGCTAGTAGGTTGCTAGTAGTGTTGATTACTCCTTGTAGTTGATGCTAGTTGGTTTATTTGGTGGAAGATCATATGTTCAGATCCTATATGCATATTATTACCCCTCTGACTATGAACATGAATATGCTTTGTGAGTAATTACGTTCGTTCCTGCGGACAAGGGAGAAGTCTTGCTATGAGTAGTCATGTGAATTTGGTATTCGTTTGATATTTTGATAAGATGTATGTTGTCTAGCCTCTAGTGGTGTTATGTGAACGTCGACTACATAACACTTCACCATTATTTGGGCCTAGAGGAAGGCATTGGGAAGTAATAAGTAGATGATGGGTTGCTAGAGTGACAGAAGCTTAAACCCTAGTTTATGCGTTGCTTCGTAAGGGGCTGATTTGGATCCACATGTTTCATGCTATGGTTAGGTTTACCTTAATACTTTTGTTGTAGTTGCGGATTCTTGCAATAGAGGTTAATCATAAGTGGGATGCTTATTCAAGTAAGAATAGCACCCAAGCACCGGTCCACCCACATATCAAATTATCAAAGTATCGAACGCGAATCATATGAACGTGATGAAAACTAGCTTGACGATATTCCCATGTGTCCTCGGGAGCGCTTTTCCTATTATAAGAGTTTGTTCCGGCTTGTCCTTTGCTACAAAAGGATTGGGCCACCTTGCTGCATTTTATTTACTTTTGTTACTTGTTGCTCATTACAATTTATCCTGTCACAAAACTATCTGTTACCACTTATTTCAGTACTTGCAGAGAATACCTTGCTAAAAACCGCCTATCATTTCCTTCTGCTCCTTGTTGGGTTCGACACTCTTACTTATCGAAAGGACTACGATAGATCCCCTATACTTGTGGGTCATCGGTGTAAAGCTCCGAGCAAGCGTCGGGGTCTCCAATTAGGTTGTGGAGATCGCCCCGAGCAATTTGATAGGTTCTGGTGACCGCCACCAAGGGTTTCCAATGTGTACGGGTTCGGTGACCACCCCCAAGGGCTGCCATTTGTACGGGTTCGGTGACTGCCCTCAAGGGTCCCTTAGTGGAATCACGACATCTTGCATTGTGCGAGGGAGTGAGGAGATTATGGTGGCCCTAGTGGCTTCTTGGGGAGCATTGTGCCTCCACACCGCTCCAAATGGAGATTAGCATCCGCAAGGGTGTGAACTTCGGGATACATCATCATCTCCGCGTGCCTCGGTTATCTCTTACCCGAGCCCTTTACTTATGCACTTTACTTTGTGATAGCCATATTGTTTCTTGTCATATATCTTGCTATCACTTAGTAGTTTATCTTGCTTAGCATAAGTTGTTGGTGCACATAGGTGAGCCTAGTTGTTGTAGGTTTTGTGCTCGACAAATTAACCGCTAGATTTATTCCGCATTTGTTCAAGCCTCAACCGTAAATATTTTAAAACGCCTATTCACCCCCCTCTAGGCGACATCCACAATCTTTCACCTTTGTTGCAATCAATAACAGCCCCTGCAGTATTCAAAAAGGGTCTACCAAGGATAATCGACATACTATCGTCCTTGGGAATATCAAGAATAGCGAAGTTCGTTAAAATAGTAACGTTTGCAACCACAACAGGCATATCCTCACAAGTACAGATAGGTATAGCAGTTGATTTATCAACCATTTGCAAAGATATTTCAGTAGGTGTCAACTTATTCAAATCAAGTCTACGATATAAAGAGAGAGGCATAACACTAACACCGGCTCCAAGATCACATAAAGCAGTTTTTACATAGTTTCTTTTCATGGAGCATGGTATAGTTGGTACTCCTGGATCTCCAAGTTTCTTTGGTATTCCACCCTTAAAAGTGTAATTAGCAAGCATGGTGGGAATTTCAGCTTCCGGTATCTTTCTTTTATTAGTAACAATATCCTTCATCTACTTAGCTTAAGAGTTCATCTTAAGCATATCAGTCAAACGCATGCGCAAAAAGATAGGTCTAATCATTTCAGTAAAGCGCTCAAAATCCTCATCATCCTTTTTCTTGGATGGTTTAGGAGGAAAAGGCATGGGTTTTTGAACCCATGGTTCTCTTTCCTTACCGTGCTTCCTAGCAACAAAGTCTCTCTTATCATAGCGTTGATTCTTCGATTGTGGGTTATCAAGATCAACAGCAGGTTCAATCTCTACATCATTATCATTGCTAGGTTGAGCATCAGCATGAACACCATCATTAACATCATCACTAGTTTCGTTCATTACCAGATTGTGTTTCAGCATCAAAAATAGAAATATCATTCGGATTCTCAGGTGTGTCAACAACAGGTTCACTAGAAGCATGCAAGGTCCAATCATTTTTCTTCCTCTTCTTCTTAGAAGAACTAGGTGCATCAACATTAGCTCTCTGAGAATCTTGCTCAATTCTCTTAGGGTGGCCCTCATGATACAAAGGTTCCTGAGTCATTTTACCCCCTCTAGTCATAACTCTAACAACATTATCATTTTTCTTATTATTTAATTCATTGAGCAAATCATTCTGAGCCTTAAGTACTTGTTCTACTTGAGTGGTAACCATAGAAGCATGTTTACTAATAAGTTTAAGTTCACCTTTAACTCTAGACATATAATCACTCAAGTGCTCAATCATATCAGCATTGCGTTTTAATTGTTTACCAACATAAGCATTGAAGTTTTCTTGCTTAACCATAAAGTCATCAAACTCATCCAAGAATTGGCTAGCAAACTTAGTAAATGGGATTTCACATTTATCAAATATATAGAGAGAATTTACCTTTACTACCTGTGTCGGGTTATCAAGACCATGTATTTCTTCGATAGGTGGTAAATTCTTAACATCTTCAGCTTTAATACCTTTTTCTTTCATAGATTTCTTTGCCTCCTACATATCTTCAGGACTGAGAAATAGAATACCCCTTTTCTTCGGAGTTGGCTTAGGAGTTGGTTTAGGAAGTGTCCAATTATTTTCATTACTCAACATATTATTCAATAGCAATTCAGCTTGATCAACAGTTCTTTCCCTGAAAACACAACCAACACAACTATCCAGGTAGTCTCTGGAAGCATCGGTTAGTCCATTATAAAAGATATCAAGTATTTCATTTTTCTTGAGAGGATGATTAGGCAAAGAATTAAGTAATCGGAGAAGCCTCCCCCAAGCTTGTGGGAGACTCTCTTCTTCAATTTGCACAAAATTATATATTCCCCTTAAGGGAGCTTGTTTCTTGTGAGCGGGGAAATATTCAGCAGAGAAGTAATAAATCATATCCTGGGGACTACGCGCACAACTAGGATCAAGATAATTAAACCATGTTTTAGCATCACCCTTTAATGAGAACGGAAACAACTTAAGGATAAAGTAATAGCGAGTTTTCTCATCATTAGTTAACAGGGTGGCTATATCATTTAATTTAGTAAGATGTGCCACAACAGTTTCAGATTCATAGACATAAAAAGGATCAGATTCAACCAAAGTAATTGAGTCAGGATCGACAGAGAAATCATAATCCTTATCAGTAATAAAGATAGGTGAAGTAGCAAAAGCAGGGTCATATTTCATTCTAGCATTCAAAGACTTATCTTTAAGCTTTGCTAATAATTTCTTAAGATCAGATCTATCACTGCAAACTAAGAAGTCTCTAGCAGTTTCTTCATCCATAACATAGCCCTTAGGCACAACAGGCAATTCATATCTAGGGGGAGAATCTTCATCATCACTTCCATCAATATTATTAGTTTTCATAATTTCATTCTCTCTAACCCTAGCAAGTTGTTCATCCAGAAATTCACCTAGTGGCATAGTATTATCAAGCATAGAAGTAGTTTCATCATAAATATCACGCATAGCAGAAGTGGCATCATCAATAACATGCGACCTATCGGAATCAATAGCAGCAGTAGGTGTCGCAAGTTTACTCAAAACAGAAGGTGAATCAAGTGCAGAGCTGGATGACAGTTCCTTACCTCCCCTCGTAGTTGAGGGAAAAATCTTGGTTCTTTGATCTTTCAAGTTCTTCATAGTGATCAGCAGATATAAATCCCAAGTGACTCAAAGAATAGAGCTATGCTCCCCGGCAACGGCGCCAGAAAATAGTCTTGATAACCCACAAGTATAGGGGATAGCAATAGTTTTTGAGGGTAGAGTATTCAACCCAAATTTATTGTTTCAACACAAGGGGAGCCAAAGAAAATTCTCAAGTATTAGCAGCTGAGTTGCCAATTTAACCACACCTGGAAACTTAATATCGGCAGCAAGGTATTTAGTAGCAAAGTAATATGATAGTAGTGGTAATAGTGGCAAAAGTAACGGTAGCAGTTTGGTTTTATAGTGATTGTAACAGTAGCAACGGAAAAGTAAATAAGCGAAGATCAATATATGAAAAGCTCATAGGCAATGGACCAGTGATGGATAATTATGTCGGATGTGATTCCTCATGCAATAGTTATAACATAGGGTGACACAGAACTAGCTCCAGTTCATCAATGTAATGTAGGCATGTATTCCGAATATAGTCATACATGCTTATGGAAAAGAACTTGCATGACATATTTTGTCCTACCGTCCGGTGGCAGCGGGTCCTATTGGAAACTAAGGGATATTAAGGCCTCCTTTTAATAGAGTACCGGACCAAAGCATTAACACATAGTGAATACATGAACTCCTCAAACTACAATCATCACCGGTAAGTATCCCGATTATTGTCACTTCGTGGTTAATGGATCATAACACATAATTGGTGACTATAGACTTGCAAGATAGGATCAAGAACTCACATATATTCATGAAAACATAATAGGTTCAGATCTGAAATCATGGCACTCGGGCCCTAGTGACAAGCATTAAGCATAGCAAAGTCATAGCAACATCAATCTCAGAACATAATGGATACTAGGGATCAAACCCTAACAAAACTAACTCGATTACATGATAAATCTCATCCAACCCATCACCGTCCAGCAAGCCTACGATGAAATTACTCACGCACGGCGGTGAGCATCATGAAATTGGTGATGGAGGAAGGTTGATGATGACAATGGCGATGGATTCCCCTCTCCGGAGCCCCGAACGGATTCCAGATCAGCCCTCCCGAGAGAGTTTAGGGCTTGGCGGCGGCTCCGTATCGTAAAACGCGATGAATCCTTCTCTCTTTTTTCTCCCCGAACACGAATATATGGAGTTGGAGTTGAGGTCGGTGGAGCGTCAGGGGGCCCACGAGGCAGGGGGCGCGCCCAGGGGGGTAGGTGCCCCCACCCTCGTGGACAGGGTGTGGGCCCCCTGGCCTTGATTCTTTCGCCAGTATTTTTTATATATTCCAAAAATAATCTTCATTGATTTTCAGGTCATTCTGAGAACATTTATTTCTACACAAAAATAACACCATGGCAATTCTGCTGAAAACAGCGTCAGTTCGGGTTAGTTCTATTCAAATCATGCAAGTTAGAGTCCAAAACAAGGGCAAGAGTTTTTGGAAAAGTAGATACGCCGATGTATCAAGCTTCAACACCGCATGGCCTAATATCAAGGCGTGGCAAGTATTAGGTTGCAGCTATTGGGCACATGAAAAACAAAATAACAACAACATTTTTTTATTGAAAATGATCATCCAAATGCAGTTTTCGTCCTTAGTTGGAAACAAATTGGGCTTTGAGTTTTATACCGAAATAGGAAACAAAACGGTGAACAAGGCCGAGTCTTATATAGTAATATGTGAAATGAAACTCACTATTTTGGGCTTGTAACATTAGAACATAAATCTAGAAGATTACAATATGACTCCATACAAGTGTCTCCAAGGGAAAACACTATACACTTCTATTATGCATTCAATACATTTTTGTTATTTTATGAATCATTAACGCTATTATATAATAACAATGGAGTCAAGCAACTAACTACTTTGTAGAAGCTCCTTCTACAGATTAGTTAGTTGCCTGACTCCATTGTTATTGCATTTACGGTATTATATAATCTCAAAAAACCATTAGAGCATAAAATGCATTTTCTTTCGACAACAACTGATGCAAGCTTTCCAGTACAAAAGTACATCCAAACTTGAAAGTTTGAGCATATAAATTAGGCATTAGCATAGAGAATTTTAACCAATTTAAGGAAATAAACATTACTTCACATGCTTGATTAATTTTCATGACCCCCTTGGAATCATGCCCTTATAACATAAATACCCTCTTCTCCATATTGGACATGATAACTCCAGTGTAATAAGCCTACCCTCCTTAGCATGTTCAGCTATGCCAATTTTGCATTGGACGGAGATTGGTTTTACCTGTGAGAGCACAAATCAAAGTTATGTCGAACAAGTATGTTTGTCAAGCCTCACAATACTGCATGACCAATAGCTATAGCCATACCCTAAAATCAAGTTCTTGAAATCTTCAACATGGCCCTCTTGAAAACTAAATGAAAACACGTTCATCACAAAGCTTATGGAATGGCCAAGCATTACCTTGGTCTTGTGCTTGGAGGTGAGTTGCATAGCCTCATCGTAGTGGTCATGGCCCTTGGCATGGTGTGACACCTAGGCGCATGGTGATCTCGAGATGTGTTTGCCAGCTGTGGATCCGAGGTTGGCGGGGGCAGCAGCGGATCGCCTCGACGTAGAGGACAGAAGTAGCTTCTGGACCCAGTCATGCATGAGGTGCACCCATCCCCGCTCGATCTCGTTGTGACACCAGTTCACGTATGGTGCCAAACGGTAGATCTGTGCGATTGGACCATGGTTGAAGCGGTTCAAGACGGCCAGGGGGAAAGGGTTATGGTTGATAAACATGTGAGCAAACAATGCTTCGGTAAGAAAAAATCAAAGTCATGGGAGGTGGTAAAAAAATCAAACGGGTTGGAGGCGGAAGAAGAGGAACGCAAGACCGGAGAGGGAACCTTGCATTCCTTTGTCTCCCTTCTGTCCTTTTTACTCCGCATATTAGGTTTGGGTCAAGTCAAACTTTGCCAAGTTTAACCAAATATATATTAAAAAGTATCAACATCTACCATACCGAATATATATTCCATGAAACTACATTTCGTAATGAATCTAATAATATTGATTTGACATTGTAAATGTTGATATTTTCTTCTATAAGTTTGGTCAAAGTAGAGATACTTTGACTTCAGACAAAACTTATATGCAAACTAAAAAGGACTGGAGGGAGTACTAATTAGCATGGTAAATAGTATAGCCGGTTGTTGGGTATACGTTGTTGACATGTCATCTATAGGTAGTCCTATACCATGCACGTATAATAGTTAGCTATAAATATGTATTACTATGGCCCACCTTACACTTCATAAAGTATTTAAGAGCACTTGTTGCAGCTGGCTATTAATCTACAGTCCGCTTTTCTCCTCTGTCCACTTCTTTCTCCTCCAACTCAGTAAGAATATATTAAGTAAATCCTTATAGGCCATCTACTTCACCTTATTATACTTGCTCTACAATTATGGCCATGATGTGGCAAATCCCCCCCTCTCCCATGCATGCATGTTTGACGTCATTAAGATTTCCCTCTGATATTGTAAATTCAAAAAGTTTTATCTCTAAAATTGTCAATTCGATTGATGATCTATTTTCACCGTTCCTATTCTCGCGGCCGGATCTTTGGAACTAGATGCCATGTCGACATGTTTCAAAAAAAATTTGGGTCCGTACTTGCCACATTGTTCCATTCACTTGTCATATTACTTGCCCGACAAAAAATAACTTACTAGGCATATTTACTGATATTGTACTTGTATAAAGCTCGTCGGTGCTTCTAAATCCAGTTGCCACAATGTTCTGATGGCTTGTCATTTATTATTCTACCTAGTTGTCATGTTGCCTCATAAAGCTTATCAGTGCTTATAAAATCTAGTTGCCACAAATATTTTTGCTATGCTTATCATTTTTATTCTATCAAGTTGCCAAAATAGTTGTTGAATAATCTAGGTAGACCCATGGTAAAATCAGCTCTGCATTCAGCGATGTCCGTAGACTAGGTGCTGCTTTTAGAATGTGCAATTTTTCATTGGATCTAATTTGGTGAAGAAAAGACCAAATATTGTGTGGTTGTTTTGTGCTGCACCAGAGCATGGTGCGCCACGATAGGGCTGTCCTTTGGATTTTTTTTAGAATTTTTTCATTCATATCATGAATCAGTACAAAGTAGTTGACCCTTATAAGCACACTGAAACGCAAACACAAAGGACCATGAACACCTAGAGTATCCTAAGACAACCATAACACAAGAATATCTCCGGAGCCCTGTGTCATCATTCCTGAATCTTGAGAGAAGACCCCTGCAGCAGAAGGATCTGCAACTAGTCACAAACAGGTCATCATCTTTGACTACGGTACAATTGCCACCATGCTTCTTCCTCCATTCTTGACACCAGCGCTGAGAGGGCATGGACATAAATCCAACACACCTGCAACAGCCATCGCCATCTATGGCTTTGAGTACCGCAAAAAGTGTCCCTTCCGGAAGAAAGAGAACTCGAGTCATCCGACTGGTCCAGCACTGCGGCTGGGCCATCCACCCGGACAAAGCAGGATCTCCCACCAGCATCGGCGCAGAGAAAGGAGAAGAATAGCAGCAACAAATCATACCAACAAGGAAGAAGAAAGGTCTTCCTCTCCCTGCATCCATCGCCCATCCAAGGACCCAAACGGCCAGTGCCGATGGACCTCCAGCCACCAAAGCCCGCGACCTCGATGAGATCCGGGGATCCCTGTGGAAGGGAAAGAATAGGCTGTGCAACACAATGCATTGATCGGTGCACCCGACACGTATATATGAGTACAGAGGAGGCCACAACCTCAACTATACAAAGGAACTAGGAGGTGGGCCCAAAACACAATATACACATACACAATATATTCAACACCCCCCCCCCCCCGCAGTAGAAGCGGTGCTGGAGACACAGAGACTGGAACGAAACTCCTTGAAGGTGGAAGTCGGCAGTCCCTTAGTCATCACATCGGCGAACTGTTGTGCAGTCGGAACATGGAGGACCCGAATACGTCCAAGGGCCACATGCTCGCACACAAAGTGAATGTCGAGCTCAATGTGCTTAGTCCGGCGATGATGAACGGGGTTGGCGGAAAGGTACACCGCAGAAACATTGTCACAGTAGACAACTGTAGCCTAGGAGACGTCATGATGCAACTCCTGAAGTAACTGTCATAGCCAGGTGCACTCGGCGACGGCGTTAGCCACAGCTCGGTAATCAGCCTCCGCGCTAGAGCGTGAAACCGTAGGTTGTCGCTTGGACGACCACGAGACGAGTGAAGGACCGAGGTAAACGCAGTAGCCAGAGGTGGACCGATGGGTGTCGGGGCAGCCGGACCAGTCCGCGTCGGAGTAGGCCATCATCTCCAGAGAAGTGGACGCCATGAGAGTAAGTCCAAAAGCCATCGTGCCGCGGATGTAACAGAGAATCCGCTTCACGAGGGTCCAATGGGAGTCACGAGGGGCGTGCATATGCAAACACACCTACTGAACAACATACTGTAAATCCGCCCGGGTGAGAGTCAGATACTGAAGAGCACCAACAATGGACCGGTAGAACGGAGCATCCGACGCGGGAGAGGCCTCGAGAGCAGAAACCTTGGCCTTCGTGTCAGCAGGAGTAGCAACAGGGTGACAGTTGAGCATGCCGACACGCTCAAGTAGCTCGTGCGCATACTTCTGCTGATGAAGAAAGAAGCTGTCGGGTCGGTGAACGACCTCAATGCCAAGGAAATAATGTAGAGCGCCCAGGTCCTTGATGGCAAACTCATCACGCAGCCGGAGAGTAATCTGCTGAAGAAGGGCTGCGGAGGAGGCCGTCAAGATGATGTCGTCGACGTAGAGGAGCAAATATGCAGTCGTGTCGCCACGGTGATAGACAAACAACGAGGCATCCGAGCGAGTGACACTGAAGCCAAGTGTCTGAAGGAACCCGGCCATACGCTAGTACTAGGCGCGAGGTGCTTGCTTGAGCCCGTAGAGAGACCGGGAGAACAAACACACATGCCCAGGAAGAGATGCGTCGACGAAACCGGTCGGCTGCACACAGTAAACCTGCTCCTCAAGATGGCCGTGAAGAAATGTGTTGGAGACATCCATCTGATGAACCGGCCAGCCTCGGGAAACTGCCAGCTGGAGAACTGTGCAGATCGTGCCTGGTTTGACAACCGGGGCAAACGTCTCGGTGAAGTTAACTCCAGCGCGCTGCCGAAAACCACGGACCAACCAGCGAGCCTTGTAGCGCTCAAGTGTACCATCCGAGCGGGTCTTATGGCGAAAGACCCACTTGCCGCTGATGACATTAGCGCGAGAAGGCCGAGGAACCAGTGTCCAGGTACGGTTCCGCTGAAGAGCATCGAACTCTTCCTACATCGCAGCAAGCCAGTGAGGATCACGAAGGGCTGCACGAGCGGATGCAGGGATCGGTGACGGCTCACTGGTGGAGGCGGTGAGAAGATACTCGTCGCTGGAGTACCGTAGGCTCGGGCGATGAACGCCGGCTCGAGCCCGAGTGACGGGGCTAGATGGCAACTCGGCGACTGGCGACGCGGTCGGCGAAGAAGCCGGCGAGGTGGCCGGCGAAGCCGCCGACGAGACGGCCGGTGAAGAAGTGGCGCCCGAGGCCGCCGAAGCGCCCGAGGCGTGGGGGCGGGCGAGGCGGGGGCGCTGCATGAGGCGCCCGAGGCGGCTGGGCCAGCCGAGACAGCCGGCGACAGGGCGGCGTCCGAGGTGGCCGGTGAAGATACCGGCGACGGGACGGCCGGCGACGTAGCGGCTGCCGGCGAAGATGCTGGCGAGGCGGGCGATGCCGAGGCCCCTGACGGAGTCAGCGAGGACGTCGTGGGGGCGCGAGTCGCAGCTCGTCCCATGGCGGGAGGACCGCTGAAGCCCGGGGTGCGGTCCAAGAATCGAGCGGGGCCGTCCACCTGACGGGGTCGCTGGAGGGCCGCCGGTGGCCGGCGGCGACGGGGCGACGGAAGGTACCTGCTGAAATGGAAACACCGTCTCATCAAAGTAAACGTGCCGGGAGGTGAATACACGATGTGAGACGGGATCGTAGCAGCGGTATCCTTTGGTGTTAGGTGGGTAGCCGAGGAAGATACAAGCGACTGAGCGAGGTGCAAGCTTATGAGGCGCGGTGGCGGCGAGGCTAGGATAGCAGAGACAGCCAAAGATGCGAAGGCCATCATAAGATGGGGGCACACCAAAGAGGAGATGGTGAGGGGCATAGTTCCAGCATGGGCGGCACGGGCGGATGTTAATGAGGAGGGTGGCAGTGGCAAGAGCGTCCGGCCAAAACCAGGGAGGCACGTTAGAGTGAAAGAGTAACGTGCGGACACAGTCATTAAGAGTGCGAAGCATACGCTCGGCACGACCATTTTGTTGGGACGTGTAGGGGCAAGTGAGGCGGAAGATAGTGCCGTGGGAGGCTAGAAGGTTACGAACAGCGGCGTTGTCAAACTCTTTTCCATTGTCAGTTTGTAAAGCAAGGATAGGACGACCGAACTGCGTGGTGATGTAGGAATAAAAGGCAGTGAGTGTGGCAAGGGCGTCGGACTTGCGACGAAGAGGAAATGTCCACACATAATGAGAGAAATCATCTAAGATCACCAAATAGTATAGGTAACCCGTGTTGCTTGCAACCGGGGATGTCCAAACATCACTATGCAATAACTGAAACGGAAAAGTGGAAATAGTGGTAGATGCGCTAAAGGGAAGACGAACGTGCTTGCCAAGACGACAAGCCTCACAAGTATGGTCGTCGATCTTATTGCATGAGAATGAAAAACTCTTAAGTATTTGACGCAAAGTGGTGGAGTTCGGGTGTCCCAAACGAGCATGCCAAAGGTCGACACCCGCGGCGAGGGCGACTGGGGTGGTGGAGGCGGTGGTGGAGGAGTGCACCGGATAGAGCTCGTTGGGACTATCGCAACGGTGAAGGACCATCTGAGTACGGGCGTCCTTCACAGAAAAACCGACATCATCAAGTTCAACGGTAATGGGATTCTCACGGGCAAGACGACAAATAGATACAAGGTTCGTAACTAAATCAGGAGACACAAGAACATCAGACATAGTGATAGGTGCAGATGTGGAAGGAAACGAAGCACGACCAACATGTGTGATAGGTAAAGACGAACCGTTGCCAACGGTGATGCAAGTAGGAGTATGAACCGGAGTGGGGGAGGTTAGAGTACCGGGATGAGATGTCATGTGCGCGGTGGCGCCCGAGTCCATGTACCAAGCGCCGCCGGTACCAAGCGCCGCCGGTGATGGGGTCGAGTGCAGGGCGGCCAAGGAAGTGGTGTCCCATGACGATGAGACCGGCAACGAGGCAAAGCCACCGTAGGGCTGAATAGGGGCGGGTGGAGCATGGCCGCCGATCATCCGCGTGGCGAGCAAAGCCACGGAGCCGGCATGGGCCGGCTGCTGCGGCACGGTGAAGTAGATCGGATGGCTTGTCGGAAAAATCTACGACATGGAGAAGGGATCCGGCGCGTCCGCATACATGTAGCTGAAGAAAGACGACGTGGCAGAAAACATCGCAGTCATGGCGGCACAGATGGCGGCGGCGGCTCGGTGCGGCGGCGGCGGCAGCACGGACCAGCAGCGGCGGCGGCTAGAGGCGGCTCGAACGATCTGGCGAGCGGGCGCGGACGATGCTGGCTAGAGAGCGAAGCGGGCCAACACGCGAGCGGCGTGCCAGCAAGAACTCCAGTAGATGGGAGACTATGCTTGTAAACGTGTAGGGAAAGAAGTAGCACCGTGGTGTAGTAGTAGAATAGATGAAGGGATTAAGCTAGGCAGGCGTACGCACTAGGCAGGCTAGCGGGATCGATCAAGCAACGTGCATGCAACACGATCGATCGGGACTTGCGGCAGCCGGCAGCTACGCGCGTGAGGCAGGGAGATGCGGGATCGACCGGCGCGGAGGCGCGCGAACGGCGGCGGCGGCGGCGCGGAGGAGACGCGCGGCGGCGGCGGCGGCAGTGGCGGAAGCGAGAAAGAAACTTAAAAAACCGATACTATGTGGAAGGGAAAGAATAGGCTGTGCAACACAATGCATTGATCGATCGATGCACCCGGCACGTATATATGAGTACAGAGGGGGCCATAACCTCAACTACACAGAGGAATTAGGAGGTTGGCCCAAAACACAATACACACGTACACAATATATTCAACAATCCCCAACACCGCTGGCTCCTAGACGAAGGCAAAAGCCTCGCCTGACCGCGAACGGAGCCTGGAGAAATTTATTCCGACGCGACACCACCGCAACAGTCTTGACAGCGTCTCCCTTAACCCTAACCCTACCACACACCCATCAAGCGAACAGAACCGAGGTTCCCCCTCCCTCCCGCTGCCGGAGCGGCCGACGAAGAGAAAGGGAACCGCGGCGTCACCGGTGGCGCACAAGGAAACCCTCGTCGCCTTCCTTGATCGCCTCGTGCGATCCAATGAGAGCGTGAGCGTCTAGACAAAAGCCTAGCTATGACATCAGGTACGGCCGTCCTTGGATGGTTGTTTCAAATATGTGCATTTTCAGATATGGCCATAACAAATGCTACAACTTAAAAATGGCCATAATAAATGCTACAACTTAAAAATCTAGCCGCGCAATTCGGGGACAACCTTACTATTAGGTGTTGGGTGACTGATGGGGAAACAGGGAATGTGCAAAACTGTAGTACGAAAAAGGACGTCCATGGTATTCTAGGAAAAAAGATAAAATTAGACCCACAAAATCAATTATTTGAAGCAATTTGGAGGTTCGGGTTTTTTTTGGCAAGACATGCATGTCATTTTATTCGCGAAACTACAGTCGATCATAATTGCTAAAAGAAGATTCGAATCATTGATTTTCTTTGCTATATTTAGAATTTATTATTAATTTGGATGAATATCAACCCATGTTCACTCATGTATCTTTGCGTTGTCATAGGCTCATATAGCACACAATAATCGGCAAGTGTGGTGAGCAATCTTCAAATCACTCAAATTAAAAAATAGCACACGATAATCAGCAAAAAAAGCTTTATTGATCCTCAGAGACACGACCGCAAAATCAATGTCCTATCAAAGGAGATACAGCCGTATTAAGAATCCAACATGTGACGTTGGATGCTCAATCATCCCCGTGTCATCGTTACTTCACGGCTTCACGCAGCAGCACGTGCCGCCGCCGTCCGGCTTGCAATAGCTTTTCAACAGGTCGTAGCCTCGCTGGTAGCAGTAAGCCCTGCAGAAGATGTCGATGTCAGGCTTGCCCGGCGGCGGCGGCGCGCAGCCTAAAGCATGTATGCAGTTCGTGGTCGGATCGGCGCCGGTTGTACCTGTGCACGACGACGGCCACACCCCGTTAGCTTTCAAGCTCATCGTATGGCGCAAACACAGATCGACTGAAGTTTTTAGCGGGCGAAGGAGAAGTTTACCTATGTTTCTTCCGGCCGCCTGACAGGACATGAGAGACGACATGGCCAGAAGAGCCACCAGGCACAGAGCCGCCCGGGCGTCGCTGCTGGCACGCGCCATGAGGGTTGAGGAGGGGTGCTTGGTTAATCCTATGGTTTTTCTTTGGGAGTTGATTATCTCTCAAGCGTGCTGGTGTTTATATAGGGGGCACTAGCGAATCCCGGAGGATATGTAATATTTGATGATCAATTCTTAGGAAGGAAATCTCGAATGGTATGATTCTTATTTTCATTTTTCGGGAGGTGGTATGGTTGATTCATTGAGTATATTTCTTACGGCTGGTTTAGTTATACAGATGCCCGAGACGATCTCCTACTCTATTTATGTTTCTTTATATAAGTATTTCCTTTATTGCACACGCTTTCTTTTTACTCCGCCACGATTAATGCTAGACCTATGGGGGATTTGATACGGGATTAACGGACAAAGCAACGTGGGTGCTTAGAGCAACTCCAAGCGCTCTCTTAGAAAACCTCTCCCCTCAAGAAAAATAAATTCTCTTGTAAACTTCTCTCCCTAAAATCTCTTTTTTAAAGACCTATGGGGGATTTGATACGGGATTTACGGTATGGCCTAAAATTTAGGGGAAGTTTTCACAAAGTAACTTTTGTCAGTTCTCGTAAACCTATAAAACTGGTTTTTTTTAATTTTTCATTAAACAATCCTAGCTAATGGCCTAGGGCCCACAAGTCTGTGACAAGTGTGACGAGCCGCTCACCGTTGATTTAGCGGGCCTGAAAAAATCCTAGCTAATGGCCTAGGGCCCACAAGTCCGAGAGCAGTTACTGTTGTACATATATTCCAAAATTTCAATTGAGAAGTTTACTCTAAATCGGAAAAAAAAACATAAATCTTGGTGTGGATAATAAAGTGATTTCAAAATAGATACTCCCTCCTTCCATATATATAGGGCCTAATGTATTTTTTGAGATTTTTTTTGAACATTAGTACAGACGCAAGCGCTCATACATACGCGCATACACTCTCACCCCTATAAACACACACACGCACACCCTACCTCTATGAGCACCTCCGACAGACTAAGCCATCATGTCATCTTGAAATTTACGAAGGCACCGTAGGCGCCTCGTCGTCAACGGGAACGTCTCCTCCACTGAAAGCGCATTGCCGGAAATTCTGAAATAAATCCAGGAATAATGCAAGCGCCAGGATTTGAACCCTGGTGGGTTGGGGATACCACTGTCCCTTTAACTATCCAACCACAGGTTGGTTCGCATGTATTTTTAAGATTGCCTTTGACTATTGACAAGATTAATAATATATAAGATGTATAATGTGAAAATTATATCATTGGACGCTCCTTTCATGTATGAATTTGACGGTATGTGAGTAACTTGCCTCGTCGCCGTCAAGAATGAGTACGACGACCTGGCCATCGACGACGAGGTCACCCTGAAGTGGGCGTGCGAGGACTACATGAAACCGGAGACAAAGCGCCAGCGCCGCGCCCTCAAAGAGATTGCGGCCCAGCGCCGCGGCCGTGACGAGGGCGGCGTCATCTTCCTCGAGGACAGTGACGAGGACGCGCCACCGCGGCCACCGAAGCCCGTCCTCCAAGGGGACGCAGGGCAGGGGAGTAGCAAGGACCGTGGCGGCATGAAGAAGGAGGAGGCCGACAGCGGCGGCGACGGCAAGGACTACAACGCCTTCAGCATGTTCTTCAGCATGTAGGGCGGGCGGGGGGCGGCTACACATGTTTTATTTTTTATATGATGTTTTTCAGACTTTAATGTACAAACATTAATGAAAAATTTCCTATTTTGCCCGACCTGTGTCGTCTTTGGCCGACTTTTTAATTCAAAAAATGGTGTCTGGGTTCGGCGTGGGTTGGCGGTTGGAAAACCGACGGCACCCACACCCATATTTACGCCGGCGCGGCCCCAAGCGGCGCTCTTTCAAGCCCCTTGGGGGGCCGAATGACTGGAGATGCTCTAAGAGTATCGATCCCACAGGAAGCACATGAATCAATCTTTGGTCCTTTACAAGGTGCAAATAATGTGCCTAGAAATTGTAAGTATTCCAGAAGAGTAGTGATGATAATAATAAGGTTGCAAGTTTAAAGGTGAATAAATGAGCTAAAATAAATAACAAGTAAAATGACTAGACTTGAGACAAATGATTAAAAGAGTTCCCAGGGGTTCGGAATCCCCGCTAGTGTGCATCTACGGCGGTGCCTAAACACAAAGCTATTTCGGATTCCTAAGCCACTTTACATGTTTCTCTTTGTGGACGGAGCCGGTACAGATACATGCATACTCATGGTATCTCCGTATTCCATACGCCACCATCGTTCTTCCCCACTCTGGTTATCAATTGGTGGTTAAGGGGAAAGAGGTCCCCGTGGATGCAGCCAAAGTGGTCTCTGTTTTACCCCTGTTGCAACTATACGTTACGAAGGGAGAAGGGGCATGTCACGTCACCCAACTCCACAAACACATAGTTAGCCAACAGTAATAACCTTCCGTCTAGAGTTGGCATACATTGGATGGTCGACTTCAGCCAACGTCAAGAAGATTATCAACATAAACATGCAAAGAGGATATTAAATCCTAATATTAAACATCCTATTACACACTAGGGTTCGTCCATACCCCGGGACAACGGGTCTACTCACACATGGGAACGACAATCATCATGGTAATGGTGATGAAATACATGGATGAATAGATCAACTGATACACCGAAAGAACCACTAGGGTTCTTGATGACGCAAATGATATGGATGTGGATGATGATGACGATGAAGACGATGATGATGAAGGTGGTGATGATGACTTCGCTCCCCTCGCGATGAGGAGAATCCCCTCCTTCTCCTTGTTGATCCTCCCATCCGATGGGCTCCAGTGGCTAGGGTTCTACTTTCTGGATGAGTTTTTGGAGTCTCTGCACGTCTCATCCACGATCTGCTTCGACGGGGTGAAAATAGCTGATCTCCCAGAGGCGGTGGCGCGCCAAACGACCGGTCATGCGAGAATGTGTGGTCACATGGAACGTCGTCGTTCACTCTGTAAGCACGACGATGAAGGTTTCTTCAGCCATCTTGCTTGATTCTTCTATGGAAACTGTTTATCACCTTTAATACGTAATTCCACTTCCATTTTTAGGGATTTTCTCCAATAAATGAACATTGCTCCAAAAACCTTTACCCGAGGGATTATCAACAAAAAGAAGTGCGTGAATGCGGTAAAATTCCACAAAGCCTACCTAGTAGGCACAAAAATATCGGTAAAAAGGTCTCATAATTTGGACTCATCAACTCCCCCAAGCTTAAAGTTTTGCTCATCCACGAGAAAATACCGCAGCTTGTAATGAAGAGGTCATCTTTGTTATGAGCTGCGGATGAATCAAATGAATGGGTCCAAAGTAAAACTCCAAAATTTGCATCATTTGATTAATTATACCGTGCACCATCACATCCTAATTTCGATCAAATGTGTACGAAGGCTTCCACACCTTATTATCAATCATTAATGAGACTCCTCCTAACTTTAAGTGATACCTTATTCTCCTCTTTCAGTCGGACTAGCCTTAGTACAATAAACCTTGCATTTTCTTATCTTCACTCCTTTTTATTTCATGAATTGCTAAGCTTGCCCCATATCACTCTAGGTTTTTCTCTTTGTGAGAGGTGATATGAAGGGTATGCTTAATCATCCAAGTTCAATTATTGGTAATTACATAAGTTTTCTTGAATCAATAATGTTTTCTTTTTATGTACAAGAACTTATCCGTATTTCATACTTCGTTCACTAGTTTTAAGAAACCTCACAAGGTAATCACCAAATAAACTGAAACCAGTTCCAATGCATCACATCAAGTTGTTAAATTCTCATTCTCGATTGATACTAAAGATGTGGAAGACTTCTAATCATCATCTAAATGAAAAGATGTGTACCACACAAAGATGTATAACCATACTAGCAAATTCATTAAGATCATTATGGACTATTCATCAAACCATCCATGACTCGGCGGATAAGACTCTTCCCACTTCACCAAAAGGTATGATAGTACTTCTATAACTCGAACTAAAGAACTCTTTCAAAAAAGTTTAACTAAAAATAATAATGATAAGTGAAACAAGAAAGAGCTTCTAAATCCCCCCCCCCCAAGCTTAACATGTTAGGCCAGTTGGATTCATTTAGTCTCCTTTTCATTGGTACCGTTGTTCTCTTCTAAAGGTGGAACAGTGACACCGGTTAGGGCATCAATCAAGAGCTTATTGGCAACCTCCAAATCTGTGATGCGAGAATTGTACATGCGAAGGCTTGCATCCTAGTTGGTGATGATCCTCAAGCTTGTGTCAAGAGCCTCACAAGTCTTGACAGCCAAAGCAACCTCCATCTCCCTGATCTTATCAGTCAAAGCTTTAGTCTCAACTATTGAATTATTGATTTTTACCTGGGGTGGATTTGGTTGCACCGGGGCAGCGTCACGCCTTTTCCTAGGAGGTCCAAATTGCATGTAGGTGCCAATGGTGTGCATCCCACGCGCTCTCGGATCAATCTTGTCGGATTCTTCAAAAAGATCATGGATAGGGAAGTTACTGAAACTGCACTTCCCCATGATAGCGGGAGTCTCCTTGACCCACTTGATTTTGTCCTCGTTGATGATGGCCTTGATGGCGTTCATGGGGATGGTCGCCGGTTTCTTGCCCTTCTCTTTATCTTCCTCTTCCTCCTCCTCAAAAGGGGTTCCTCTGGATCTTCTTCGGAAGAGGTCCAATCGCGGCAACAACGGAGCCTCTCCCTTATGCTTACTGGAGAATATCCCTCCTGCTCCAAGTCATCCTTCTTGAGAAGAGGTTTGCCTCTCATCCCACGAATGAGCCATGGCTACCTGCACTTCAAAACTCAAGAAGACTTTGTCTAGATTGTTTTATGTATTTTGATAGAGGAGGGAGCAATAGTTTTGCATATAAAAAGGCTGATGACGCAAGTTTTGACGAGATAAGGAATTTAAAAAGGATAGGAAACAAACCAAATAAGATCAAGCGAAATTCTATTGAAACACGAAAGGAAATCATGGTCGGTGGCCTTCCAAATGACCGCGTTTGGTCGTTTGATTGGTCGATACATCTCCACCGTATCTATAGTTTATGAAGTATTCATGCCATGTTTACAAAACTTTTATATGGTTTGGTATGATTTGAATGGAACTAACCTGGAATGACGCTATTTTCAGCAAAACTACTATGGTGTTGCTTTTTGTGCAGAAATAAAAGTTCTTGGAATGGGCTCAAACTTTTTGACGGTTTTTTTGAACAAAAAAGACCCCTGGAGCTTTGTGGGAGGACCACAAGAGCCATGAGGGCCCCACTGACCACCTGGGCATGCCCAGGGGGATGGTCGTGCCCAAGTGCCTCATGGGCCCATCTTAGTTCATTTTTGTGAGATTCCAACTCTAAAAATTCTTATAAAAGGGAAAACCCTAGAAATAACCCTAGAACTTTGACTCCTTCGTTGCAAGCCTATGTACCAAAGAGATCCATCTGGAGTCCTGTTCGGGCACCCTGCCGGATGGCAAAATCATCACCGGAGGCCATCTTCATCATCTCGGCGGTCTCCATGACGAGGATGGAGTAGTTCACCCTCGGGGCTGAGAGTATGTACCATTAGCTATGTGTTTGATCTCTCTCTCTCTCTCTCTCTTGTTCTTGATTTGGCACAATCTTCTTGTACCGCGAGCTTTGTTAATATAGTTGGATCATATGGTGCTTCTCCTTCTCTATCTTGTTGTGATGAATTGAGGTTTCACTATTATCGGATTGAATATTCTGGATTTCAGAACACTTGATGTATGTCTTGCATGTGGATACCCGTGGTGACAATGGGGTGTTCTATTGATTCACTTGATATATATTTTGGCAATCAACTTGCGGATTCGTGACATTGGGGTAATCTAGGCATAGAGGTTGTTGCACATTTTTGTCCTACTTTCTCTGATAGGAATCTTGGGGCACTCTTTGATGTTATTTGTGTCGGATTGAATATTATGAATCTGAAGTTGTTTGATGCATATTGAATAATCAACTCAGGGATACTTGTGGTGACATTGGAGTATCTAGGTGACATTAGAGTTGGTTGATGTGTACCATATGGTGTTATTTTAGTATGAACTCTAGGGCTGTTTGTGACACTTATAGGAATGGCTCAATAGATTGATCGGACAAGATAACTTTGAGGTGGTTTCGTACCTTACAACAATTTCATCTTATGTTCTCCACTAGATAAGAACTTTGGAGTGACTCTTTGTCGCAGGTTGAGGGATTGTTATATGATTCAACTATGTTAGCAATGTTGAGAGATTGCACTAGTGAAAGTATGAACCCTAGGCCTTGTTTCTAAGCATTGCAATATTGTTTGTGCTCCGTTTCATCATTTGCTACCTTGCTTTTTCAGATTAAAAAAACTTATACCTACCATCCATAATACACTTGTATCACCAGCTCTTGCCGAACTAATGCACCTATACAATTTTCTATTGTATTGGGTGTATTGGGGAGACAAGAGATTTCTTGTATTTGGTTGCAGCGTTGTTTGAGAGAGACCATCTTCATCCTACACCTCCCACGGATTGATAAACCTTATGTCATCCACATGAGGAAAAAATTGATACTCTCCTACAAAACTCTGTGCTTTGAGGCCCAAGACGAGTCTACCAGAATAAGTTGTGTAGTAGACATCAAGCTCTTTTCTGGCGCCGTTGTCGGGGAGGTGAGTGCTAGAAGGTATATATTTAGATCTTGTGATTGAATCTTTTAGTTTCTTATTTTATCAACAGTTTGGTTTATAAAAGAAAACTACACCGAAGAAAAATGGAAGTGAGGTTGCCTCATATTCTTTGTCTTTATAAAGTGTTTCTTGAAAATGATGGATTAGAAAATTGTGCCAAAGTGTTAGAAGAAGAATTCAATAAAATGTTTGGCATAAATTCTTTGAATTATGAGCATGATTGCAATGTTGTTGGTATGAATTCTTTGAATATCCATGATGCTAATGATATGCATGGTCATAAGCTTGGGGATGTTATGTTTGATGAAGATGATATTTCTAGTCCCCCAAGTTTTGATGTTTAAATTTGTTATTATGATTGAAATATTTATGAAAGTGGGTTTGGAAGCGTGAAAACTTTAGATAATTATTATCCCACTATTCTGGAGGGTGTTGAATCTCATTATAATGATAAAACTAGGTTTGGAGAGGTCATGACTTTATTTAGTAATGATTCCACTATTCCGGAAGAGGTTTCAATTGATTATGACGAGAACAAAGTTGCCACTTATGATGACTATTGTGATGACATGTATGCTATAGATAATAATGATAACCATGAAATTTGTCATCATGATTTCAGTGCTCAAATTGATTATGTAAATCAATTACCTCATGATAGCTATTTTGTTGAGTTTGCTCCCACTACTATTCATGAGAATAATTGTTGGGGAACGTAGCATGCAATTTCGAAAAATTTCCTACAATCACGCAAGATCTATCTAGGAGATGCATAGCAACGAAAGGGGAGAGTGTGTCCACATACCCTCGTAGACCGAAAGCGAAAGTGTTAGGTTAACGCGGTTCATGTAGTCGAACATCTTCTCGATCCAACCGATCTAGTACCGAACGTACGTCACCTCCGAGTTCAACACATGTTTAGCTCGATGACGTCCCTCGAACTCTTGATGCTGGAGAGGGTCGAGGGAGAGTTCCGTCAGCATGACGGCGTGGTGACGGTGAGGGTGATGTGATACACGCAGGGCTTCGCCTAAGCACTACGACGCTATGACCGGAGGAGTAAACTGTGGAGGGGGGCACCGCACACGGCTAAGAGAACAATTGATGTGCCTTTTGGGTGCCCCCGCCCCCTTATATAAAGGAGGGGAGGAGGAGGAGGTAGGCCAGGAGGCGCGTGCTATGGGGGGAGTGTTGGGGAACGTAGCATGAAATTTCAAAAAAATTCCTACGATCACGCAAGATCTATCTAGGAGATGCATAACAACTAGAGGGGGAGAGTGATGTCACCTGAAGCTACGTCCGTATTTCCCCAAAGAGGAAGGGATGATGCAGCACAACGGCGGTAGGTATTTCCCTCAGATATGAAACCAAGGTTATCGAACCAGTAGGAGAACCAAGCAACACAACGTAAACATCCCCTGCCTACAAATAACAACACCTCACAACACGACGTGTTAAAGGGGTTGTCAATCCCTTTCGGGAAACGGTGCCAGAAACGACGTGTGACGGGGGATAAAGTTGTGATAGATTGAATAGATAGATCGCAAATAAAATAAAGTGCAGAAAAGTATTTTCGGGTTTTTGGATTAATATATCTGAAAATAAAAGCAAATAAAAGTAGATGCAAAGGCAAATAATATGAGAAAGAGACCCGGGGGCCGTAGGTTTCACTAGTGGCTTCTCTCGAGAAAAACAGCAAACGGTGGGTGAACAAATTACTGTTGGGCAATAGATAGAACCTCAAATAATTATGACGATATCTAGGCAATGCATCACGTCTAAGATTAGTAGACCGACTCCTGCCTGCATCTACTACTATTACTCCACACATCGACCGCCATCCAGCATGCATCTAGTGTATTAAGTTCATGGAAAAACAGAGTAATGCAATAAGAATGATGACATGATGTAGACAAGATCCGTTTATCTATGGCGGTAGATATAGATCCCATCTTTTCATCCTTAGTAGAAATGATACATACGTGTGCTACCTCTTGAGCACTGTGTTAGTTTTCCCTTGAAGAGGAAAGGGTGATGCAGCAAAGTAGCGTAAGTATTCCCCTCAGCTTATGAGAACCAAGGTATCAATCCAGTAGGAGACTACACACAAGTCGCTCGTACCTACACAAACAAATAAGAACCTCGCAACCAACACGATAAAGGGGTTCTCAAGCCCTTCACGATCACTTACGAGAGTGAGATCTGATAGAGATAATAATAATAAGATAAATATTTTTGGTATTTTTATGATATAGATTGAAAGTAAAGTTTTTTTTGCAAAATAAAATAGATTGGAAACTTATATGATGGAAAATAGACCCGAGGGCCATAGGTTTCACTAGTGGCTTCTCTCAAGATATCATAAGTATTACGATGAGTGAACAAATTGCTGTCGAGCAATTGATAGAAAAATGTATAATTATGAGAATATCTAGGCATGATCTTGTATATAGGTGTCGGTGTCAAAACCGGCGGATCTCGGGTAGGGGGTCCCGAATTGTGCATCTAAGGCGGATGGTAACAGGAGGCAGGGGACTCGATGTTTTACCCAGGTTCGGGCCCTCTTGATGGAGGTAAAACCCTACGTCCTGCTTGATTAATATTGATGATATGGGTAGTACAAGAGTAGATCTACCACGAGATCAGAGAGGCTAAACCCTAGAAGCTAGCCTATGGTATGATTGTATGTTGTAGTTGTTGTGTCCTACGGACTAAAACCCTCCAGTTTATATAGACACCGGAGAGGGTTAGGGTTACACAAGGTCGGTCACAAAGGAGGAGATATCCATATCCGTATTGCCTAGCTTGCCTTCCACGCCAAGTAGAATCCCATTCGGACACGAGACGAAGTCTTAAATCTTGTATCTTCATAGTCCAACAGTCCGGCCAAAGGTTATAATCCGGCTGTCCGGAGACCCCCTAATCCAGGACTCCCTCAGTAGCCCCTGAACCAGGCATCAATGACGATGAGTCCGGCGCGCAGTATTGTCTTTAGCATTGCAAGGCGGGTTCCTCCTCCGAATACATCACAGAAGAATTTGAATACAAGGATAGTGTCTGACCCTGCAAAATAAATTCCACATACCACCGTAGAGAGAATAATATTTCTGCAAATTTAATTTCCTGACTTGTTTTGGCAACACGACATTATGTCACGGCCCGGTGATTATTCGAACCGTTTCCTTTAACTAGCCCCGCACATAACGCGAGGCAGTTTTTTGACACGTCTTGTCGAAGCAGAGATTGTGTCCCCTTATCATGGGATTCTCATCAATATGGGTGTGGGTAACCCAACCGCGCCATCGATTACAGCGCTTGGGGGATAAGCGAGTTTTACCAGGCTAGTGGAGACGCTTAGTTTCGTCTGCCCATATAAAGGGATAAGGATTCACCTTTTCATCCATGCCTTCTTCCTCCTTTGCTCATCCGTTTTCGCACACTCGAGCTCTAGCGCCCAAGTTCGCACTTCCCACCTCAACCTTCTCCAACCATGTCCGGAGCGGGAGGTAGGTGGATGGTCTCCTCCGTCACGGAGGGAGACATCAAGAAGCTGAGGAGAGCCGGATACCTGCCCGACGACATCGCGCACCGGCTCCCAGATGAGGGGCAGCTCATCCCCACCCCCGGGCCCCATGAGAGGGTAGTGTTCCTTACCCATTTCCTCCGCGGACTGGGATTCCCTCTCCACCCATTCGTCTGGGGGCTCATGTTCTACTACGGCCTGGATTTCCACGATCTGGCCCCGAACTTTATCCTCAACATCTCGACGTTTATCGTCGTGTGCGAGGCCTTCCTCCACATCAAGCCCCACTTCGGCTTATGGCTGAAGACCTTCAACGTCAAGCCGAAGGTTGTGGGCGGCCGCCAGGCAGAGTGCGGAGGCGCCATGGTGGGCAAGATGCCCAATGATACATGGCTCGAGGGCTCCTTTGTGGAAACCATAAAGGGGTGGCAATCAGGGTGGTTCTACATCACCGAGCCATGTGACCCTGCATGGGCAGCGGCCCCCGAGTTCCGATCTGGCATCCCCACGCGGCTCACCTCCTGGAAAGAGAAGGGCCTGTCCTGGGGTAGTTCGGGAGAGCTGATCGGAATCCAAATATGTATTCAGAACATGGTGAACAAGAAGCTCAAACTCGTCAACGTAGTCCAGGTCATGCTCCACCGCCGGATCCTCCCGTGCCAACAACAGGACTTCAACTTGTGGGAGTTTGACCCGGCGCAGCACCAAACTCTAAACAGGCTCTTCGACACAACTCACGAAGATGGCTGGAGGGTGCTGTTCAAAAGCGCCGAGGTCCCCCCTCCCATTACTAAGGATCGCGGATTCAGCGCGAAGCGCCAAGCCAGTGCGGTAAGCTGCTTTACCTTTCACAGGATACTTATTTTTTATAGATTGACTCCATGCGGGATCTAAACTCCCGTACCTTTGAGAGGACTGGTAGGAGACGGCCGGACAGATCAACTGTCCGGCTCCTTTGCCTGAAGGCCCAGCAGACGCTCTTCTGGCGAAGATGTTGACTCCGGCTCCTTATACGGTGCCGGAGAAGACCAAGAAGGCCAAGGGAACCCGAAAGAGTTCCCGACGCCAGGCGTCATCGGACTCACCGTCCGAGGACTCTACGGTGCAATCCTCCCCCGAAGATGAGGAGGCATAAGAAGATGCTCCCCCTCCAACGGGGGAGATAAGAAAAGGAAGGCCACCCCAACTGGGGAGGCCGAAGGGTCTAAGAAGGGGAGAACTCTCCTTCCGGACTACTCTACCACCGCCGCCGACGGCGAAGACGAGTAGCTGCCCAGCCCCTGGGGAAGTCGTAAGTATTTGGATACGAGAGAAAGTCATAGTATTCCTTTACCGCACTACTTCACGTAACGCCAAAATATGATTATGCAGGTCACCCCAAGACCGTATCGATGTATCATCGGACGGCTCCCTGGGCTCGTCGGACATGGATAGCGATCCAGTCCCGACCGCCACCTTCCCCTATCCTGCGGATGACGCCGAGGTGCTGTCTCATGAGGCACTGGGTCAAGGGGAGACAGTCCCGGAGGCGCCTCAAGGCGGCCTCCCGGACTCCGGGAGCCGAGGGGACAAGGCCCCTAAGAGCTCCGAGTTCGGCACTGAGCTGAACACCGCGCCGGAACCTCTAGTGGTTCCGGGCTCGGGCAGGTAGCCTCCTTCTAAGAGGGGCAAGACCCCTGTGCCAGTGACCTCTGTCCATCCAGAGGTGCCGTACAATCTGCTGGAAGCGCTTCACAGTGCTTCCATCGACGAGGAGCACCGTACTATTATGAGTGCGGTGGTCCAGAAGGTTCAGTCCGCCAAGAGCAGATTGACTGAAGCCTGTGCCAGCCTTCTAACAGGCTTTGAGGTAAGTGTTTTAAAATATAGGAAAAATATTACCGCATAGACAGTAGCCCCTGATGCTTTATTCGGTGTTCACAAAGAAAAGCCGAATAGAGTATCAAACAACATCGCAGGAGTCTAATATGAGTATGTCAATATGCGTATGCAGGCCTCGCTGCTGGCGTCCGCCACACTGACTGCGGAGGTCGCCATACTGAAGCAGGACCTCGAGGGGTCCAAGAAAGAGCTCGGCCTTGCCAAGAGGCAGCTCGAGGAGAACAAGGGTAAGTAATACCCTGTCTATAGATATGTACATATAAAAGAAGACGCGATTGCAAAATGACAGGATCATCGTATATTTGCCAGGGGCCATGACCGAGGTGGCGACCCTGAAGCAAGCGCCAACCAAGGCCGAAGATAAAGCGGCCAAGGAGCGCACCGAGCGGGAAAAACAAGAGGCTCGTGTGGGCGAGGTGCAGCAAGAGCTCCAGGCTCTCGTGACGAAGCACGAGGCATTGGAGCTTGACTCAAAGACGCGAGAGTCTGAGCTTGCCGCTGCCCTTGAGAGCGCAAAAAGTGCCAAGGCCGAAGCCCAAAAGGCCCTCCAGGAGATTGATGCGATGAAGAAAATAGTGGCGGGTAAGGCATTCTATATGCAAAGCAAGCATGTAAAAGTAAATTACCGATTACTTACCCGAATACGGAGCTCTCGAGGAGCATTCGCAGATTTGCCCCGCAGCATGTTGGATGACGCACAGTTTTACCAGGCTGAGGAGGGAAGCTCAACGGAGAAGCTGTTCTGGTCTCAGTATACTGGGACCGAACACTCGATGCCTCTGAGCGACCAGCTAAAGCAGCTGGTCGAGCTGCACAAGGCAGCCGAACAGGCCATGAAGGGCCTTATAGTCTGGCTGTGGCCTGGCGACGCCCTTCCGAACAGCTACTTCGGCCTGGTGAGGCGGCTTGTATATGCCTGCCCATGGCTGGAGGTCGTCAAGCGGTCCGTCTGCATCGAAGGTGCACGCCGGGCTTTCGCCCGTGTGAAGGTGCAGTGGGCCAAGCTAGACGCTGTGAAGCTGATCAAGGAAGGGCCGCCGCAGGGCAAGGAGCATCGCACCCCCGAGATTTATAATGAGGGTGTCCTGAAGGGTGCCCGTCTTGTAGGGGACGAATGTTCAAAGGATGTATATTTGAGTAAACTTGCTCGTGTGATCCAGTATGATGAAAACTTGTTTCATATGCGCTATGCAACGCTTGTGTGAATTTAAAATATTACTTTCTGTTTGGCTGTTTATCCAATCTGAGAGATGGCTAGTCCTCGGCTTCTGCCCCCATGGCACGAGTGCTGGGGTGTTCAGGATAAACCTGAGCACTCTTATTCCCATGTTTGGGTCCTTCGAGGGAGGTGCTCAGCACAACGAACAAGGCAACCGGACTAATAATGCTTTATCACTCTCACTTAGCCATAGAATTCTATAATTTTAAATTTCGGCGAAGCCCCTGGTATTCAGAAGGCCGAATTCGGGGCGCGATACACGCCTTTAAGCCGGTCAGGGCCGGCCCCTCGCCATAACCGGCATAAGTCTTTAGGGACTCGAAAACCTCGCCGAACAGCGACCAGTCTCTCGCCTTATCATGACAGTCAATTTTACCTTTCTCTACTAAGGTGCTAAGCCCGGCAAAACCGGGGCACAATCGCAGTAGTTCTCCTAGCGCTACCTTAGCCAATAGAGCGGAACGTAAGGTACCAAAACATAGGAGCTGGGAAAACCCAACATTCGACCAAAGACATGATTCGGAGCTGATGCATATAATGCTATAAGTTCGGGGCGCCGCACTTGTGAAAGTGTTCGGACTTTTCACACCATATTGTGGGGTACGTAAGCCCCTGGTGTATTGGCCGTACCAAAGTTTACGGTTGCAAGGCGTCGTTAATGAACACATATATATAACAAGAATGCAATAATAGTCGTGATGTTATGCATTGTTTATTCAAAAAGGTGCGTTAAAGCAGAATGATACAGATAGTGCGATAAGCAAAGAGTGGGATGATGTCCCTTCCAAGGGCAAGCTGAGGAATAGTATTAAATCAAATGTTTCGCTCGTTATTGTAATCCACCTGGGAATTCCGTGGTGTGACGTAGCTTTCTGCCTCCTTGGTTGTTGCATCATGTGTTCGACAATAGTGCTACCGAACAGGGTTTCCAGAGATTAAGGTCCTGAAAAAGAGAAAAATAACCAAACGGGAAGCCCCTAGTGCGGTTTAAGCCGCGTCTTGGGGCGTGCCGCAGTTGTGCCCCCTCCCCACCTGTGCCCATGGTATTTTTAATGCGTAATTATGTACGCGTGGCACGAGTTTCGCCGTTTGGCTGGGAATGGGGTGGGGGCCACATTGCTACGCGAGCTCAGATCACGCTAGGCGGTCTATTTGCTGATTGCTCCGAGCGCGCTTGAAGGTGTCCGGGTCTTGAAATGCCGAACTAGTGGATTGCCTTGAGAGGCTGTTTTGCGCTTCTGCTGTGAGGGCCGCAGTGTGCTCCTATGTTCGGAGAGAGCGCTCTGTGTTTCCATTGACTGTAATAATCCCGCGAGGTCCTGGCATCTTGAGCTTGAGGTATGCATAATGCGGTACCGCATTGAATCTCGCAAATGTGGTTCGCCCGAGCAGTGCATGATAACCACTACGGAACGGGACTATATTGATGTAGTGTAGTGAGCTTGTTCTAGTGTAGTGAGGTCTGAACCATTGCACGATGTAGTGTAGTGTAGTGAGCTCTAAACCATGTTTAGTTTTGAGTACTTCAAGTTTACTGAACCTATTCATTTTTGTGGACTTAGTGAACATGATAAGACAAGCCAGATGCTCTATTTTTAATTAACAGTAATCCATGATCAGCAACAGTTTCTTTCACTAATTTTCAGTTAACAGCAATCCATGATTTTTTTCATCTAAAACTATTCATGATTTTTTGTTGGGTGACCTATTAGATCTGGAATGGAAGCTCACATAAGTTGAGCTGATTTTTTTCCATATGAAAGCAGAGGACCATATGGTCTGTGGCCTTTTCATCCCTATGAAAGTAGAGGCACTTTGTGGTGCTAGTTTGCTGGGTTTTGTCTCCGACCATCGTGTCGTGATGATTTTGCAGGTACCCCGAGAGGCCCTTGAGTTTGCCGGAATGTCGATTAACTTCCGTTCCGGAAAATTCGGGTACTCCATATGTCTTATTTTCAGCAAATGTCATGCTGAAATTTTTCGTGAATTTTAGCATGACTTTGCTAAAAATCGGACATATGGGGTACTTGCTACTAATGCATTGGCCGGGGTATCTTAGTACTTAATTAAGTAGGATCAACTGCCCCGCCATTCTTGCTGCATTAAACCATAGGTGGCAATAGAGCCAAGTGATTAGGCCCAACTTAGAATTCCCGTTAGCATCGATAAACCCTAGATGATAAACCCAACATAGGTGGCAATAGAGCCAAGTGATTAGTGCCAAGTGATTAGGCCCAACCTAGGGTTCCTCGGCATCGATAAACCCTAAATGATGAAAACTTAACTTTGCTTCTATAGGGTGCCTCGGTGTCGATGAGAACCTAAATGATGTACGCTTAGGCTTTTAGGGTGCCTCGACATCGACAGAACCTAAATGACGAAAGCTTAGGCTTTTAGGGTGCCTTGACGTCGACAAACCATAAATGATAAAACCTTGGCTTTTAGGGTGCCTCGGTGTTGATAAGAACCTAAATGATGAAAGCTTAGGCTTTTAGGGTGCCTCGGCGTCGACAAACCCTAAATGATAAAAGCTTAGCTTTTAGGATGCCTCGGTGTCGACAAACCCTAAATGATGTAGTTTTGAATTATGAACGTAGGATATGTCATCATCATCATCGGACGACGAAAGGGACGACGAAAGTCTCCCAGCGGAGTGCGACTGGTGCCACGACGATCGAGGTATGTGCGACATGCCTCACTTGGACGATGATCGGCGCTTCAGCATTAAGCTCGAGGAGACCTTCGAAGTTGAAACGGTACACAACGACGACAAGTGTTATTTTCATAATTAAGCATGACTTCAACTATTTCAACGTGTAATTTTCATCTTTTACAATTCGAGTATAGCTTATCCCATGCCATGCAAGACGCTATGTCTTGGAGAGGATGGATTTTGAAGACCATGAAATTTCCGAAACAAAGAAAATTCACCTAAGGACTCATCACGAGGTGGACTTTGAAGTAAATCTATATAATTCTAAGAGCGTAACCCATTTTGGTTGCAAAAATTGGGAAGCATTTTGCAAGATGTATGGTTTTGATGAGGGTATGCTTATCACCATGGATCTTGGTAATCCTGACATCAACCAAGACAATATGGACATTTGGGTCCTTGTTGATACGCCTCCAGTTCTACCGCTATGTGAGTTTCTCAAACATAGTTATTAGCTAATTTATATTGTTTATTTCAAAATAGTTGACAGCTTATTTTTATTGTTCAAAGAATGTGCGGGAGATGGTAGAAAAAACCCACTACACCGATGGCTCCGAATTAACAACTTACAAGGAGAAAAATCATTTGATCGGATTTTGTACTGACATTGAGAATTACAATATCTACAATCAAACTCCTCAACATTATGGTAAATACGTGCCACTAGTGCATGTGTTCAACTATGGTAACTACCATGGAGATACCCTGGTAAGATTTTTACTATTACGACATCCATGCATCTTTTGCATACTTCTAAAACTAGTACATCATTGCTAACTATGAAGTTATTACTATGTTTTTCAACAGATAATCCCAGAGAATTGTGTGCCTCATATGATGTATCTGAAAGGTAGTGTTAATGTTTTGAACATATAGCCAGGTCGTCCTACGAATCTCAACTGTCCATACGAGATTTCTAAAAGAAGTGGAGACATGAAAATCAAAGGATGGAAAAAATGTATGGACAGTCGTAAGGAGCTTCTTGGAAGCAAAAGGAAGCGAAGCGCAAGAATTGGAGACAGGATGATCTCCATTCTCCATAATGGAGAGTCAGGGTCTATATTGTTTTATGCTATTTTAGCTTAAATAGGGTATTTAGGTCCTGCCTAATACTGATGATCATGTGCTAAGAACAATTAAGTAGGGTTGGTTCGAAGACTATCAAGATGATGATCGTATGACTTGTTATGAATAACGAGTAGAAGTTGTATGATGATGATTAGTAGGACTTGTTAGGATTAGTATTACTTCCGACAAACTCGATACTCGCGGTCTCGAGACTTGTAATGTTTTATCTTTGTTCGGTCTTTTGAATTCGGAGACTAATATGATGAATTGTATTCGGAGACTAATCTTCTATTGTATTCGATGAATCTGCTGTTGCTGTGTGCTACTGTCTATATTCTGTCAAATAATATATTTTGTAACATGTGCAAAAATCAGAAAAGTAAAAAAACCTAATATTCATACTAATGGCGCATCACTACAGAGTGCGCCATTAGTATGCCAAGTATACTAATGGAGCATCCATCCGCAGTGCACCATTAGTGTGCCAAAGCACATGGTTAAATATGGCCCCTGGGAGGCACACTAATGGCGCATGGTGTTATATACTAATGGCGCACTGGATGGTGCGCCATTAGTATACCAGATACTAATGGCGCACCAGTGGTGCGCCATTAGTAAAAATTACTAGTGGCGTGCTACTAATGGCGCACCGGTGATGCGCCATTAGTAGGCAAAACCGGTGCGCCATTAGTAGGCCTTTTCCTAGTAGTGATCGAAGATTAACTCTTCACTTCGGAAGTTATCCGGGGATCCGAAGACCACTTCCAGTGTAATTGAGCCTGTGTAATGGGCCTCTACGCCTGAAATGATGCCTTTGAAGGTCGTTTTTGTGGGTTTGATCCTTGAGGGGTCTATACCCATTTTGCGCACTGTGTCCTGATAAAGCAGGTTCAGGCTACTGCCGCCGTCCATAAGGACTCGAGTGAGGTGAAATCCGTCAATGATTGGGTCCAGAACTAGTGCGGCGAATCCGCCATGACGGATACTAGTGGGATGGTCCCTGCGATCGAAAGTGATCGGATAGGAGGACCATGGGTTGAACTTTGGGGCGACTGGCTCCAACACATATACGTCCCTGAGCGCACGCTTCCGCTCCCTCTTGGGGATGTGGGTTGCGTATATCATGTTCACCGTCCGCACTTGTGGGGGAAACCTCTTCTGTCCTCCGATGTGTGGCTGCCGGGGCTCTTCCTCGTCATCGCTATGCGGCCCCTTGTCCTTGTTTTTGGCAATTAACTTGCCGGCCTGCTTGAACACCCAACAATCCCTATTGGTGTGATTGGCTGGCTTGTCTGGGGTGCCGTGTATTTGACACGAGCGATCGAGTATACGGTCCAAGCTGGACGGGCCCGGCGTACTTTGTTTGAATGGCTTTTTATGCTGACCGGGTTTAGAGCCTTTGAATCCGGCATTGACTGCCGTATCCTCATTATTATCACTGTTAATGCGGCGCTTATGTTTGTTGCGACGTGACCTGCTATTGCCGTCCTTGGTATCCGAAGTACCATGGTTCTTTGATATGTTATTTCTGCATGAGTGTCGTGAGGGCTGCCATAGATTTCGGCTTTTCCTGGCCAAGGTGCCGGGCTAGCCATTCATCGCGGATGTTGTGTTTGAAAGCATCGGACAGTCGACAATTTGATTTTTCTTTGTTAGGAACCTAGTCCAGAATTGCCTGGCCGATTCTTCTGGCTGCTGAATTATGTGGCTCAAGTCATCGGCATCTGGTGGCCGCACATAAATGCCCTGAAAGTTGTCGAGGAATGCGGCTTCCAGATCTTCCGAACAGCTGATGGACTCTGCTGGCAAGCTGTTAAGCCAATGCCGCGCTGGTCCCTTGAGCTTTAGTGGGAGGTATTTGATGGCGTGTAAGTCATCACCGCGGACCATGTGGATGTGGAGGAGGAAATCCTCTATCCATACTGCGGGATCTGTTATGCCGTCGTATGATTCAATATTTACAGGTTTGAAACCTTCTGGGATTTGATGATCCATTACTTCGTCTGTGAAGCATAAGGGGTGTGCGGCGCCTCTGTATTGGGCTATATCGCGACGCAGCTCGAATGGGTCTTGCCCGCTGTGTTCGGCCCGGCCGGATTTGCTTTTACTGTATCCGACGTGACGTTTTTCGTCTCGCAGAGTGGCGCGCCCTCGTGATCCGTAGATTGATCTTGCATGCTTTGCTTTGTCCTCCAATATGTCTCGCAGGTCTGGCGTATCTCCCCATGCCTTTTTATTTGAATGGCGTCGGGGTGCAGGCTGAGTTTTTGGCTGGAATGCCTCTCTATCACGGCCACGAGGTGGCCGATCAGCCGCATCATATGCTTCTTCCTCCAGTCGGGGTAGCAACCTGCACTTTAGGTAACTCTTGGAGGGGCGCTCAAGTTTATATTCCTCGGCCGCGAGGACTTCAGTCCATCTGTCAGCTAGCAGATCCTGATCAGCTTGAAGCTGCTGCTGCTTTTTCTTAAGGCTATTTGCCATGGCTATAAGCCGGCGTTTGAAGCGCTCTTGTTCGACGGGATCCTCTGGCATAGCGAATTTGTCGTCGCCGAGGCTTGCCTCATCTTCGGAGGGGGGCATGTAATTATCATCCTCCTCCTCTCCATCTGCCTCTCTCTCAGGAGGGCTGGCTCCTCCATCCTCCTGCTCTAAATCTTGCTGGAGGGGATTGTTGTTGTCTTCGGCACTATCCGGAGTGTTATTATCTCCTGTGCCGGTATCACCACTTTTGCTTTGGCGGGACTTCGAGCGGCACCGCTGACGTCGGCGCTTGGGTTGCTTCTTGGAGGGGTCATCCTCCGCTATCTCGTCGCCATTGCCTTCTTTGGGTGTATCCACCATGTATATATCGTATGATGAGGTGGCTGTCCAGTGCCCTGTGGGCAGTGGATCCTCTTCGTCTCCCGCATCGTCGTCCATACCATCGATGTCTTCGGAGTCAAAGTCGAGCATGTCGGTTAAGTCATCGATAGTGGCTACTAAGTGGGTGGTGGGTGGGCCGCGAATTTCTTTGTCGTCCGCATCCCAGTCCTGCCGGACATAGTTCGGCCAGGATCCTCCTAACAAGAAGAGAGACCTTAATGAGTTTAGTATGTCACCAAATCGCGAGTGCTGAAAAATATCTGCAGAGGTAAACTCCATGATCGGCGTCCAATCGGATTTGATGGGAACGGGCGCAGGCGGTTCGGAGTCCGTGGCCGGAGAAGGATCTGGCAATTTAACAACACGACTCTTGTGCAAGGTAAGGTCGATGTTTGGCTCGATCGCCGTTGAGGGTAAGGCCTCCGTGGCGGGGTCTATCCACCCGTCCATGGACGGCGCAATTGGCTCCGAATTGAGGGTCGGAGCGGCTGCCTGTGCGATCTCCTGAACACTGTCCGTTGGTAGAGCTAAATCGTAGTCATCGTGACCGCGTGACGCACAAGGCACAGGCTCGAATCCGTCAAAGATCAAGTCTCCACGGATATTGCCCGTGTAGTTTAAGCTTCCAAATCTGACCTGGTGGCCAGTGGCGTAACTTTCAATCTGCTCCAGATGGCCAAGCGAATTGGCCCGCAGTGCAAAGCCGCCGAAGACGAAGATCTGTCCGGGGAGAAAAGTCTCACCCTGGACTGCATCGCTATCGATGATAGTAGGAGCCATCAAGCCTAACGGCTACGACACAGAGGAACTCTCAATGAAAGCACCAATGTCGGTGTCAAAACCGGCGGATCTCGGGTAGGGGGTCCCGAACTGTGCGTCTAAGGCGGATGGTAACAGGAGGCAGGGGACTCGATGTTTTACCCAGGTTCGGACCCTCTTGATGGAGGTAAAACCCTACGTCCTGCTTGATTAATATTGATGATATGGGTAGTACATGAGTAGATCTACCACGAGATCAGAGAGGCTAAACCCTAGAAGCTAGCCTATGGTATGATTGTATGTTGTAGTTGTTGTGTCCTACGGACTAAAACCCTTCGATTTATATAGACACCGGAGAGGGTTAGGTTTACACAAGGTCGGATACAAAGGAGGAGATATCCATATCCGTATTGCCTAGCTTGCCTTCCACGCCAAGTAGAGTCCCATTCGGACACGGGACGAAGTCTTCAATCTTGTATCTTCATAGTCCAACAGTCCGACAAAAGGATATAATCTGGCTGTCCGAAGACCCCCTAATCCAGGACTCCCTCAATAGGCATCATGTCCGCGACAAGTAGACGGAAACGATTCTGCATCTACTACTATTACTCCACACATTGACCGCTATCCATCATGCATCTAGAGTATTAAGTTCATAAGAGCGGAGTAATGCATTAGGCAAGATGACATGATGTAGAGGGATAAACTCAAGCAATATGATATAAACCCCATCTTTTTATCCTCGATGGTAACAATACAATATGTGCCTTGCTGCCCCTGCTGTCACTGGGAAAGGACACCGCAAGATTGAACCCAAAGCTAAGCACTTCTCCCATTGCAAGAAAGATCAATCTAGTAGGCCAAACCAAACTGATAATTCGAAGAGACTTGCAAAGATAACCAATCATACATAAAATATTCTAGAGAAGAATCAAATATTGTTCATAGCTAAACTTGATCATAAACCCACAATTCACCAGATCTCGATAAACGCACCATAAAAAGAGTTACATCAAATAGATCTCCAAGAAGATCGAGGAGAACATTGTATTGAGATCCAAAGAGAGAGAAGAAGCCATCTAGCTAATAACTATGGACCCGAAGGTCTGAGGTAAACTACTCACACATCATCGGAGAGGCTATGGTGTTGATGTAGAAGCCCTCCGTGATCGATTCCCCCTCCGTCGAAGCTCCGGAAAAGGCCCCAAGATGGGATCTCTTGGATACAGAAGGTTGCGGCGATGGCAATACGGTTTCGTGGTGCTCCTGGATGTTTTCGGGGTATATGAATATAAATATAGGAGGAAGAAGTAGGTCGGTAGAGCCACGAGGGGCCCACGAGGGTGGAGGGCGCGCCCCCTGCCTCGTGTCCTCCTTGTTGGTTTCTTGACGTCCACTCCAAGTCCCCTGGATCACGTTTGTTCCAAAAATAACTCTCACGAAGGTTTTATTCCGTTTGGATTCCATTTGATATTGCTTTTCTGCGAAACACTGAAATAGGCAAAAAACAGCAATTTGCACTAGGCCTTGGGTTAGTAGGTTAGTCCCAAAATAATATAAAAGTGTATAAATAAGCCCATTAACATCCAAAACAGATAATATAATAGCATGGAACAATAAAAAATTATAGATATGTTGGAGACGTATCAACGTGTTGGTTCCCTTTCTATCAGTGGGATCAAGCACCGTAAGATCGAACCCACTACAGGGCACGTCTTCCCATTGCAAGATAAATAGATCAAGTTGGACAAACAAAACCCAAATATCGGAGAAGAAATATGAGGCTATAAGAGAGAATGCATAAAAGAGATCAAATAAACTCAAATACGTTCATGGATATAAAAAATAGATCTGATCATAAACTCAAAGTTCATTGGATCCCAACAAACACACCGTAAAAGAGTTGCATCATATGGATCTCCAAGAGACGATTGTATTGAAAATCAAGAGAGAGAGATAGAGAGAGATGAAGCCATCTAGCTACCAACTACGGACCCGAAGGTCTACAAAGACCTACTCACGCATCATCGGAGAGGCACCAATGGAGGCGGTGAACCCCATCCGAGATGGTGTCTAGATTGGATCTGGCAGTTCTGGACTCTGCGGCGGCTAGATGAATATTTCGTCAACTCCCCTAGGGTTTTGGGATTTTGGGGGTATTTATAGAGTAAAGAGGCGGTCCATGGGGCACCCGACGTGGGCACAACCCACGAGGGCGTGCCAGGGCCTCCTGGCACGCCCTGGTGGGTTGTCCCCTCCTCGGGACTACCCCTAGGTGCAACCAGGGCCCAACTTCTTCCTTTTGGCCCCAAAAAATTTGTTGTGAAGTTTCATGGCATTTGGACTCCGTTTGATATTGATTTCCTGTGATGTAAAAAACATGGAAAAAACAGCAACTGGCACTTGGCACTATCTCAACAGGTTAGTACCAAAAATGATATAAAATGACTATAAAATGATTATAAAACATCCATGATTGATAATAAAACAGCATGGAACAATCAAAAAATATAGATACGTTGGAGACGTATCAGAGAGTGGGTCCATGTAGCCTTGTAGACCGAAAGCAGAAGCGTTAGTTTAACACGGTTGATGTAGTCGAACGTTTTCACGATCCAACCGATCCAAGTACCGAACGTACGACATCTCCGTGTTTAGCACACGTTCAGCTCGATGACGTCCCTCGAACTCTAGATCCAGCAGAGGGTCGAGGGAGAGTTCCATCAGCACGATGGCGTGGTGACAATGATGGTGATGTGATCCGTGCAGGACTTCGCCTAAGCACTACGACGCTATGACCGGAGGAGTAAACTATGGAGGGGGCACCACACACGGCTAAGACAATTCTTGGTGTGCCAATGGGGTGCCCCCCGCCCACGTATATAAAGGAGGGGAGGAGGAGGCCGGCGGCCAGGAGGGGCGCGCCATGGGGGGTGTCCTACTTGGACTCCTAGTCCAAGTAGCCCCCTTTCCTTTCTCCGCCGGAGGGAAAAGGAACAAGAGGGAGAGGGAAAGGAAGGGGGGGAGGTAGTGCCCCCTCCTCCTTGTCCTATCTGGACTCCCTAGGAGGGGGGGCGCCCCCCCCCCACGGGCTTCCCTCTCTCTACCTTAGGTCCATGTTGGCCCAACACTTCCCCGGGGGGTTCCAGTAACCCCTCGGTTTTATGGTAAAATGCCCGAATCACTCGGAACCATTCCGATCTCAGAATACTACCTTCCAATATATGAATCTTTACCTATCGACCATTTTGAGACTCCTCCTCATGTCCGTGATCTCATCCAGGACTCCGAACAAACTTCGGTCACCAAAACACATAACTCATAATACAAATCATCATTGAATGTTAAGCGTGCGGACGCTACGGGTTTGAGAACTATGTATACATGATAAGACATATCTTCGGTCAATAACCAATAGTGGAACTAGGATGCTCATATTGGTTCCTACATATTCTATGAAGATCTTTATCGATCAAACCGCGTAACAACATACGTCATTCCGTTTGTCATCGGTATGTTACTTGCCCGAGATTCGATCGTCGGTATCATCATACCTAGTTCAATCTTGTTACCGGCAAGTCTCTTTAATCGTTCTATAATGCATCATCTCGTAACTAACTCATTAGTCACATTGCTTGCAAGGCTTATAGTGATGTGCATTACTGAGAGGGCCCAGAGATACCTCTCCGATACACCGAGTGACAAATCCTAATCTTGATCTATGCCAACTCAACAAACACCTTCGGAGACACCTGTAGAGCATCTTTATAATCACCCAGTTACGTTGTGATGTTTGATAGCACACAAGGTGTTCCTCCGGTATTCGGGAGTTGCATAATCTCATTGTCAGAGGAATATGTATAAGTCATGAAGAAAGCAATAGCAATAAAACTAAACGATCATAATGCTAAGCTAATGGATGGGTCTTGTCCATCACATCATTATCTAATGATGTGATCCCGTTCATCAAATGACAGCACATGTCTATGATCAGGAAACATAACCATTTTTGATTAACGAGCTAGTCGACGCATACTAGGGACACTCTTTTTTCTCTATGTACTCACGCATGTACTAAGTTTCCGGTTAATACAATTCTAGCATGAATAATAAACATTTATCATGATATAAGGAAATATAAATAAAAACTTTATTATTGCCTCTAGGGCATATTTCCTTTAGTCTCCCACTTGCACTAGAGTCAATAATCTAGATTACATAGTAATGGTTCTAACACCCATGGAGTCTTGGTGCTGATCATGTTTTGCTCGTGGAAGAGGCTTAGTCAATGGGTCTGCAACATTTAGATCCGTATGTATTTGGAAAATCTCTATGTCTCCCTCCTTGACCTAATCATGGATGGAATTGAAGCATCTCTTGATGTGTTTGGTTCTCTTCTGAAATCTGGATTCCTTCGCCAAGGCAATTGCTCCAGTATTGTCACAAAAGATTTTCATTGGACCCGATTGTTGGGGAACGTAGTAATTTCAAAAAAAATCCTACGCACACACAGGATCATGGTGATGCATAGCAACGAGAGGGGAGAGTGTGTCCACGTATTCTCGTAGACCGAATGCGGAAGCGTTAGCACAACGCGGTTGATGTAGTCGTACGTCTTCACGATCCGACCGATCCAAGTACCGAACGCATGGCACCTCCGAGTTCTACACACGTTCAACTCGATGAAGTCCCGCGAGCTCTGATCCAGCAAAGCTTCATAGGAGAGTTTCTCCAGCACGACGGCATGGTGACGGTGATGATGAAGCTACCAACGCAGGGCTTCGCCTAAGCACTGCTACGATATGATCGAGGTGGATTATGGTGGAGGGGGGCACCGCACACGACTAAGAGATCAATGATCAATTGTTGTGTCTTTGGGGTGCCCCCGACCCCTGTATATAAAGGAGGGGAGGAGGAGAGGGCCAGCCAAGGGGAGAGGCGCGCCCAAGGGGGGGGGCAATCCTACTCCAAGTAGGTTTGCCCCCTCTTTCCTAGTCCTAGTAGGAGTGGGGAAGGAAAGGGAGAGGAGGAGAAGGAAAGAGGGGCCCAGCCCCCCTTAACCTAAACCAATTCGGTTTGGGCCTTGGGGGGGCGTGCCGCACAATTCCCTTGCTGCCCTCTATTTCCACCAAGGCTCATGTAAGCCCATTAAGCCCCCGGGGGGTTCCGGTAACCCCCGTACTCCGGTATTTATCTGGTAACCCCCAGAACCCTTCCAATGTCCGAATATAACCTTCCAATATATCAATCTTTACGTCTCAACCATTTCGAGACTCCTCGTCATGTCCCCGATCTCATCCGGGACTCCGAACTACCTTCGGTACATCAAATCACATAAACTCATAATACCGATCATCACCGAACTTTAAGCGTGCGGACCCTACGGGTTCGAGAACTATGTAGACATGACCGAGACACATTTCTGGTCAACAACCAATAGCGGAACCTGGATGCTCATATTGTCTCCCACATATACTACGAAGATCTTTATCGGTCAAACCGCATAACAACATACGTTGTTCCCTTTGTCATCGGTGTATGTTACTTGCCCGAGATTCGATCAGCGGTATCTCAATACCTAGTTCAATCTCGTTACCGGCAAGTCTCTTTACTCGTTCCGTAATACATCATCCTGCAACTAACTCATTAGTTACAATGCTTGCAAGGCTTATAGTGATGTGTATTACCGAGTGGGCCCAGAGATACCTCTCCGACAATCGGAGTGAAAAATCCTAATCTCGAAATACAGCAACTCAACAAGTACCTTCGGAGACACTTGTAGTGCACCTTTATAATCACCCAATTACGTTCTGACGTTTGGTAGCACACAAAGTGTTCCTCCGGTAAACGGGATTTCCATAATCTCATAGTCACAGGAACATGTATAAGTCATGAAGAAAGCAAGAACAACATACTAAACGATCAAGTGCTAAGCTAACGGAATGGGTCAAGTCAATCACATCATTCTCCTAATGATGTGAACCCGTTAATCAAATGACAACTCAGGCCTATGGTTAGGAAACTTAACCATCTTTGATTAACGAGCTAGTCAAGTAGAGGCATACTAGTGACACTATGTTTGTCTATGTATTCACACATGTATTATGTTTCTGGTTAATACAATTCTGGCATGAATAATAAACATTTATCATGAAATAAGGAAATAAATAATAACTTTATTATTGCCTCTAGGGCATATTTCCTTCAGTCTCCCACTTGCACTAGAGTCAGTAATCTAGTTCACATCGCCATGTGATTTAACACCAATAGTTCACATCACCATGTGATTAACACCCATAGTTCACATCGTCATGTGACCAACACCCAAAGGCTTTACTAGAGTCAATAATCTAGTTCACATCGCTATGTGATTAACACCCAAAGAGTACTAAGGTGTGATCATGTTTTGCTTGTGAGAGAAGTTTAGTCTATCACTACTAGAATCAGCTACTTTGTCATCTGCCAGCTCTTTGCCGTCAGCTAGCAGACGGCAAAGAAGCTCTTTGCCATCAGCTACCCAAAAGCAGACGACAAAGAACTGGCTGGATTCCTGTAGTGTATGGGCCTACCACATTCAGATCCATATGTATTTTGCAAATTTCTATGTCAACAATGCTCTGCACGTAGCTACTCTAGCTAATTTTTCCCACTTTCAAAATGTATCCAGATTGAGGCTTAGAGTCATCTGGATCAGTGTCAAAATTTGCATCGACGTAACCCTTTACGATGAACCTTTTGTCACCTCTATAATCGAGAAACATATCCTTATTCCACTAAGGATAATTTCGACCGTTGTCCAGTGATCTACTCCTAGATCACTATTGTACTCCCTTGCTCAAATCAGTGTAGGGTATACAATAGATGTGGTACACAACATGGCATACGTTATAGAAACTATGGCTGAGGCATCGGGAATGACTTTCATTATCTTTCTATCTTCTGCCATGGTCGGGCTTTGACTCTTACTCAATTTCACACCTTGTAACACAGGTAAGAACTCTTTCTTTGACTATTCCATTTTGAACTACTTCAAAATCTTGTCAAGGTATGTACTCATTGAAAAAACTTATCAAGCGTCTTGATCTATCTCTATAGATCTTGATGCTCAATATGTAAGTAGCTTCACCGAGGTCTTTATTTAAAAAACTCCTTTCAAATACTCCTTTATGCTTTCCACAAAATTCTACATTATTTCCGACCAACAATATGTCATTCACATATATTTATCAAAAATGCTGTAGTGCTCCCACTCACTTTCTTGTAAATACAGGCTTCACCACAAGTTGGTATAAAACTATATGCTTTGATCAACTCATCAAAGCATATATTCCAACTCTGAGATGCTTGCACCAGTCCATAGGTGGATCGCCGGAGCTTGCACATTTTGTTAGGACCTTTAGGATCGACAAAACCTTTTGGTTGCATCATATACAACTCTTCTTTAATAAATCCATTAAGGAATGTAGTTTTGACATCCATTTGCCATATTTCATAAAATGTGGCAATTTGCTAACATAATTCGGACAGACTTAAGCATCGCTACGAGTGAGAAAATCTCATCGTAGTCAACACCTTGAACTTTGTCAAAACCCTATTTTCGACAAGTCTATCTTTGTAGATAGTAACACTACTATCAGCATTTGTCTTCCTCTTGAAGATCCATTTATTTTCTATGGCTTGCCGATCATCGGGCAAGTCAACCAAAGTCCACACTTTGTTCTCATACATGGATCTCATCTCAGATTTCATGGCCTCAAGCCATTTGGCGAAATCTGGGCTCATCATCGCTTCCTCATAGTTCGTAGGTTCGTCATGGTCAATTAACATGACCTCCAGAACAGGATTACCGTACCAATCTGGTGCAGATCTCACTCTGGTTGACCTACGAGGTTCGGTAGTAACTTGATCTGAAGTTACATGATCATCATCATTAGCTTCCTCACTAATTGATGTAAGAGTCACAAAAACAGATTTCTGTGATGAACTACTTTCCAATAAGGGAGCAGGTACAGTTACCTCATCAAGTTCTACTTTCCTCCCACTCACTTATTTCGAGAGAAACTCCTTCTCTAGAAAGGATCCATTCTCAGCAACAAATATCATGCCTTCGAATCTGTGATAGAAGGTGTACCCAACATTTTCTTTTGGGTATCCTATGAAGACGCACTTCTCCGACTTGGGTTTGAGCTTATCAAGATGAAACTTTTTCACATAAGCATCGCAACCCCAAACTTTAAGAAACGACAGCTTAGGTTTCTTGCTAAACCATAGTTCATACAGTGTCGTCTCAACGGATTTAGATGGTTCCCTTTTTAATGTGAATGCAGCTGTCTCTAATGCATAACCCCAAAATGATAGTGGTAAATCGGTAAGAGACATCATAGATTGCACTATATCAAATATAGTATGGTTATGACGTTCAGACACACCATAACGCTGTGGTGTTCCAGGTGGCATGAGTTTGTGAAACTATTCCACATTGTTTTAATTGAAGACCAAGCTCGTAACTCAAATATTCACCTCTGCGATCAGATCGTAGAAACTTTATTTTCTTGTTACGATGATTTTCCACTTCACTCTGAAATTATTTGAACTTTTCAAATGTTTCAGACTTATGTTTCTTCAAGTAGATATACCCATATCTGCTCAAATAATCTGTGAAGGTCGGAAAATAACGATACCCGCCGCGAGCCTCAACACTCATTGGACGTCATACATCAGTATGTATTATATCCAATAAGTCAGTTGCTTGCTCCATTGTTCTGGAGAACGGAGTCTTAGTCATCTTTGCCCATGAGGCATGGTTCGCAAGCATCAACTGATTCATAATCATGTGATTCCAAAAGCTCATCAGCATGGATTTTCTTCATGCGCTTTACACCAATATGACCTAAACGACAGTGCCACAAATAAGTTGCACTATAATTATTAACTATGCATCTTTTGGCTTCAATATTATGAATATGTGTATCACTACAATCAAGATTCAACAAACCATTTTCATTGGGTGTATAACCATAGAAGGTTTTATTCATGTAAACAGAATAACAATTATTCTTTAACTTAAATGAATAGCCGTATTGCAATAAACATGATCAAATCATATTCATGCTCAACGCAAACACCAAATAACACTTATTTAGGTTCAACACTAATCCCGAAAGTATAGGGAGTATGCGATGATGATCATATCATTCTTGCAACTACTTCCAACACATATCGTTACTTCGCCCTTAACTAGTCTCTGTTCATTCTGCAACCCCCGTTTCAAGTTTACTACTCTAAGCAACAGAACTAGTATCAAATACCGAAGGGTTGCTATAAACACTAGTAAAGTACACATCAATAACATGTATATCAAATATACCTTTGTTCATTTTTCCATCCTTCTTATCCGCCAAGTATCTAGGGTTAGGTCTACTTCTAGTGACCAGTTCCTTTGCAGTAGAAGCACTTAGTCTCAGGCTTAGGTCTAGACTTGGGCTTCTTCACTTGAGCAGCAACTTGCTTGCCATTTTTATTGAAGTTCTCCTTTCTTCCCTTTGTCCTTTTCTTGAAACTAGTGGTCTTGTCAACCATCAACACTTGATGTTTTTCTTGATTTTTTCCGTCGTCGATTTCAGCATCACGAAGAGCTTGGGAATCGTTTCCGTTATCCCTTGCATATTATAGTTCATCACGAAGTTCTAGTACCTTGGTGATAGTGACTAGAGAACTCTGTCAATCACTATCTTATATGGAAGATTAACTCCCACTTCATTCAAGTGATTGTAGTACTCAGGCATTCTGAGCACATGCTTACTAGCTGAGCTATTCACCTCCATCTTGTAGGCAAAGTACTATCAGAGGTCTCATACCTCTTGACACGGGCATGAGTATGAAATACAAGTTTCAACTATTAGAACATCTTATATGTTCTGTGGTGTTCAAAACGTTTTGAAGTCCCGGTTCTATGCCATAAAGCATGGTGCACTAAACTATTAAGTAGTCATCATACAGAGCTTTGCCAAATGTTCATAACGTCTGCATGTGCTCCTGCAATAGGTCCGTCACCTAGTGGTGCATCAAGGACATAATTCTTCTGTGCAGCAACGAGGATAATCCTCAGATCACGGATCCAATCCGCATCATTGCTACTATCATTTTTCAATATACTTTTCTCTAGGAACATATCATAAATAAAAATGGGGAAGCTATACGCGAGCAACTGATCTACAACATAGATATGCAAATACTGTCAGGACTAAGTTCATGATAAATTAAAGTTCAAATAATCATATTACTTAAGAACTCCCACTTAGATAGATATCTCTCTTATCATCTAAGTGATCGCGTGATCCATATCAACTAAACCATAACCGATCATCATGTGAGATGGAGTAGATTTTGATGGTGAACATCACTATGTTGATCATATCTACTATATGATTCATGCTCAACCTTTCGGTCTCAGTGTTCCAAGGCCATATCTGCACATGCTAGGCTCGTCAAGTTTAACCCGAGTATTCTGCGTGTGCAAAACTGGCTTGCACCCATTGTAGATGAACGTAGAGCTTATCATACCCGATCATCACGTGGTGTCTCGGCACCACGAACTTTGGCAACGGTGCATACTCAGGGAGAACACTTTTATGTGGAAATTTAGTGAGAGATCATCTTGTAATGCTACCATCAATCAAAGCAAAATAAGATGCATAAAGGATAAACATCACATGCAATCAATATAAGTGATATGATATGGCCATCATCATCTTGTGCTTGTGACCTCCATCTCCGAAGCACCGTCATGATCACCATCGTCACCGGCGCGACACCTTGATCTCCATCATAGCATCGTTGTCGTCTCGCCAACTATTGCTTCTATGACTATCGCTACCGCTTAGTTATAAAGTAAAGCAATTACAGGGCGGCTGCATTGCATACTATAAAGCGACAACCATATGGCTCCTGCCAGTTGCCGATAACTCTGTTACAAAACATGATCATCTCATATAATAAATATAGCATCATGTCTTGACCATATCACATCACAACATACCCTGCAAAAACAAGTTAGACATCCTCTACTTTGTTGTTGCAAGTTTTATGTGGCTCTTATGGGCTGAGCAGAATAGTTCTTACCTATGCATCAAAACCACAACGATAGTTCGTCAAGTTAATGTTGTTTTAACCTTCTCAAGGACCGGGCGTAGCCACACATGGTTCAACTAAAGTTGGAGAAACTGACACCTGCCAGCCACCTGTGTGCAAAGCACATCGGTAGAACCAGTCTCGCGTAAGCGTACGCATAATGTCGGCCCGGGCCGCTTCATCCAACAATACCGCCGAACCAAAGTATGACATGCTGGTAAGCAGTATGACTTGTATCGCCCACAAATCACTTGTGTTCTACTCGTCCATATAACATCTACGCATAAAACCTGGCTCGGATGCCAATGTTGGGGAACGTAGTAATTTCAAAAAAATTCGTATGCACACACAGGATCATGGTGATGCATAGCAACGAGAGGGGAGAGTGTGTTCACATACCTTCATAGACCGAATGCAGAAGCGTTTGCACAACGCGGTTGATGTAGTCGTACGTCTTCACGATCCGACCGATCCAAGTACCGAACGCATGGCACCTCCGAGTTCTGCACACGTTCAACTCGATGATGTCCCGCGAGCTTTGATCCAGCAAATCTTCACGGGAGAGTTTCGTCGGCATGACAGCGTGGTGACGGTGATGATGATGCTACCAACGCAGGGCTTCGCCTAAGCACCGCTACGATATGATCGAGGTGGATTATGGTGGAGGGGGGCACCGCACACAGCTAAGAGATCAATGATCAATTGTTGTGTCTTTGGGGTGCCCCCTACCCCTGTATATAAAGGAGGGGAGGAGGAGAGGGCCGGCCAATGGGAGAGGCGCGCCCAAGGGGGGGGGGCAATCCTACTCCAAGTAGGTTTGCCCCCTCTTTCCTAGTCCTAGTAGGAGAGAGTAAGGAAAGGGAGAGGAGGAGAAGGAAAGAGGGGCCCGGCCCCCCTTGCCTTAAACCAATTCAGTTTGGGCCTTGGGGGGCGCGCCCCACACTTCCCTTGCTGCCCTCTATTTCCGCTAAGGCCCATGCAAGCCCATAAAGCCCACAGGGGGGTCCGGTAACCCCCGGTACTCCGGTATTTATTAGGTAACCCCCGAAACCCTTCCGGTGTCCGAATATAACTGAGGGAGTCCTGGATTAGGGGGTCTCTGGACAGCCGGACTATATCCTTTGGCCGGACTGTTGGACTATGAAGATACAAGATTGAAGACTTCGTCCCATGTCCGGATGGGACTCTCCTTGGCGTGGAAGGCAAGCTAGGCAATACGGATGTGTATATCTCCTCCCTTGTAACCGACCTTGTGTAACCCTAGCCCCTCCGGTGTCTATATAATCCGGAGGGTTTAGTCCGTAGGACAATAGACAATCATACTATAGGCTAGCTTCTAGGGTTAGCCTCTACGATCTCGTGGTAGATCAACTCTTGTAATACTCATATCATCAAGAACAATCAAGAAGGACGTAGGGTATTAGCTCCATCAAGAGGGCCCGAACCTGGGTAAACATCGTGTCCCCTGCTTCCTGTTACCATCCGCCTTAGACGCACAGTTCGGGAACCCCTACCCGAGATCCGCCGGTTTTGACACCGACATTGGTGCTTTCATTGAGAGTTCCACTGTGTCGCCACCATAAGGCTTGATGGCTCCTTCGATCGTCGGTAGCGATGCGGTCCAGGGTGAGGTTTTCCTCCCCAGACAGATCCTTGTATTCGGCGACTCCGCACTGCGGGCCAATTCGCTTGGCCATATGGAGCAGACCGAGAGCTACACCCCTGGCCATCAGGTCAGATTCGGAAATTTGAACTACACTGCCGACATCCGCGGAGACTTGATAATCGACGGAGTCGAGCCTGTGTCAGGTGCGCCGCACTGTCACGACGAGCATGACATAACTCTATTGTCAGATAGTAGTCGGGAGATCCAATCTGCAACTACTCCGGCCGTCAATCCGGAGAAAATCGCGCCATCTGAGAGCGGAGGGATAGTCCCCGCCACGGAGGCCGCGCTCTCAGCGTCGATAGATCCGGATGGTGACTTTACCCCTTACGAGAGCCGTGTCGCCGAACCACTGGATTCATCTCTGGCCACGGACTCTGAGCCGCTTACATCCGTGCCGGTCGAACTCGTCTGGGCGCCGATCATGGAGTTCACCTCCCCGGATATCTTTCAGCACTCGCCTTTCAGCGATCTGCTAAATACATTAAGGTCTCTCTCCCTGTCAGGAGAACCTTGTCCGAACTATGTTCGGCTAGAATGGGATGCGGACGACAAAGAAATTCGCTGCCCACCCACCACCTACTTGGTAGCCACTGTCGACGACTTAACCGACATGCTTAACTTCGACTCCGAAGACGTCAACGACATGAACAAAGATGCAGGAGATGAACAGGAACCAGCGCCCACAGGGCGCCGGACAACCAATTCATCACATGACATATACATGGTGGATACACCCAAAGAGGGCAATGGCGAAGAGACAGCGCAGGATGCCCCCTCCAAGCAACCCAAGCGCCGACGTCAGCGGCGCCACTCTAAGTCCCGCCATAGCAAAAATAGCGATAACAACGCAAGAGGAAATAATAGTCCAGTCGACTCCAGAAGAAACGACGACTGCACCGCCCCGGTGGCAGAGCACGATCAAGATGCAAAGGGCGAACATAGTGCGGATCCGGCATCCGAGCACGGCGACGCCAAGGATAAACCTCATCAAACCCCGTCTGGGGAGGAAAATAGTCCGGACGAAGATGCACACATCATCCCGGAAACGCACTGGAGCAAGAGAACCTCCACAGAAGGCTTATTGCCACAGCGAGGAGCCTGAAGAAGCAGAAGCAAAGGCTTAAGGACGCACAAGATACACTCAACAGCAGGTGGAACAAAGTGCTCGACAACGAAACAAAGTAAGGTGGAAGTTACCACACAAATAGTTGTTCAAAGCGCAAGCTATTACCTGAATTCGACGATGAGGCCTTAGAGCCCACACAGCCGAAAAATGATACGGCCAATCAACCGGATCCACCACCTTGTGACCGCGATAGAGCGGCTAACAAAGTCGCACATACATCAACACACGATCTACGTGAGAACTTGCGCCAAAAATCCGGCACGACCAGATCCATCTATGGATCTAGGAAGCGCGCTCCGGCACAAAATCAAAACCGAATACTACAACCGTCCGAACACCATCGCATATCCCAATACAGGGGTGCCACACACCCCCTATGTTTCACCGATAAGGTGCTGGATCATGAATTCCTAGAAGGATTCAAACCAGTGAACATAGAGGCATACGACGGGACCACAGACCCTGGAGTCTGGATCGAGTACTTTATCCTCCATATTCATATGGCTCGCGGAGACGATCTCCATGCCATTAAATACTTGCCCGTCAAGCTTAAAGGGCCAGCTCGGCACTGGCTCAAAAGCCTCCCCGAAAACTCAATTGGAAGTTGGGAGGAGCTCGAGGACGCTTTTCGGGATAATTTTCAAGGGACTTATGTCCGACCTCCGGATGCAGACGATTTAAGTCATATAATCCAACAGTCCGGAGAGTCCGCCCAAAAGCTTTGGAACAGGTTCCTCACCAAGAAGAACAAAATCGTCGACTGTCCGGACGCCGAAGCCTTTGCAGCTTTTAAACACAATGTTCGAGACGAATGGCTTGCCAGACACCTCGGCCAAGAAAAACCGAGAACAATGGCAGCCCTAACAAGCCTCATGACCCGCTTTTGAGCGGGCGAAGACAACTGGTTAGCCCATAGCAGCACCAGCGACCCAAGCACATCCGAAGTCAGGGATGGCAATGGAAAACCACGACACAACAAAAACAAGCGTCAAAATAAAGAAGGTAGCGCAGATAATACGGTGGTAAACGCCGGATTCAGGGGCTCTCGACCAGGTCAGCGGAAAAAGCCTTTCAAAGGCAGCAGAGAAGGACCATCCGGCCTAAACAAGATTCTTGACAAGCTCTGTCAGATTCACGGCACCCCCGACAAACCTGCAAATCACACCCACAGAGAATGTTGGGTCTTCAAGCAGGCCGGTAAGCTAAACACCGAACACAAAGGGGAAGAGACACCAAGCGAAGACGAGGATGAACCTCGCCAGCAAAACACTGGAGGACAGAAAAAGTTCACACCAGAGGTTAAAACGGTAAACGTGATCCATGTGACGAAGAGGAGAAGCAAGCATGCACTCCGAGACACACGCGCCATAGAGCCCGTCACCCCTAGGTTCAACCCCTGGTTGGCCCGCCCGATCACTTTTGATTGCAGGGATCACGTGACAAGTATCCGACATGAAGGACTGGTGGCCTTGGTGTTAGACCCAATAATAAACGTGTACCATTTCACACGAGTCCTCATGGACGGCAGCAGTGATCTAAATCTGGTATATCGGGACACAGTCCGTAAAATGGGGATAGACCGGACACAAATAAGCCACAGTAATACTACCTTCAAGGGAGTAATACCAGGCCAAGAGGCCCGCTGTACGGGCTCTCTACTGCTAGAGGTTGTATTCCGTTCTCCAAATAACTTCCGAAGCGAAAGGTTAACTTTCCACGTCGCTCCATTCCGAAGTGGTTATCAAGCACTACTCGGAAAAACGGTTTTCGCTCGTTTTAGTGCAATACAGCATTATGCTTTTCTCAAGCTTAAGATGCCCGGTCCATGTGGCATCATCACAGTTATTGGAAATACCGAACGTTTTTTACGTGCGGAAGAGGATGCGGTAGCTTTAACAGCCGCGAACTAGACGGCCTCACCAACCAGAAAAAATGACAGGTCGTCAAGACCACGGACACAGTTAGACGAGTCCGGCACTCCACCACATATACATGAGATTGGTTTGATGATCAAACCCTCATAGACGATACCAGGGGCTTCCCGCGTGTAATCAGGGCCAGCCCAGCTCAACTTGACTTGTCTTGAATTTTGATAATTCATTGATAATAACCAATTCTTTTTTTTGGCACGGTAACTTTCACCTAAGTTCTTTCCTTTTATAGATGACAATCGTGCTACACCCGTCCAGGACACGGCACAACGGAGACACATGCGCAGACGTGCAGCAGGGACCCGCCCAAAGGTTTCTTTTTAGATTAAGACCCTGCGTAAACCTTTTTTACTGTCTCTTGTTTCTCACATCCTCCGGATACTCCACACAACTGAGAAGGCTGCTGACGTTATTGGCATGTGGCCACGTCAGGATATTGCACGTAGCTGGACACTTGGGGTTTATTATTAAGGGCATTGTTTAGCCCGGTACATGTTATAAAGACCGAACACCTTAGGGAGTGTTCGGCGTCGCGAGTTTGTCCCTATGTGCATCAGCTCTGAATCATGTCTTTGGTCAAATGTTGGGTTTGCCCAGCTCCCACATTTTGGTACCTTACGTTCCGTTATATCGGCTAAGGTAGCACTAGGAGAACTACTGCGACTGTGCCCTGGTTCATCCGGATGAGCACCTCAGTAGAGAAAGCCGAAAACTGACTGTCATAATATAGCGAGAGACTGGTCAACCACTCAATGACTCAGCGGAATCTTCGGGATTCCTCCGCATTAACGAAGGGCCGTTTCCCGGTCATGTACGTACGCGCCCCATATTCGGACGAGCGCGCAGAAGTACCAGGGTCTATATAGTAGCCCCACCGTCAAACTCCTATGGCTAAGTGAAAGTGTTAAAGCAATATAGTCTGATTGCCTCATTCGCTGCGCTACCACCTCCTTAATGGACCAAGACGTTGGATCAAATGTAGATTCACGTTTTCTGCGAACACCCCCGCATTATATGCGTGGGGAGGAAGCCGACGACTACAAACTTTCAGGTTATATACATATATACATAAACGGCCGCACAGGAGGCATCATAGTACTTTCGGGCAAAAGTATAAATACAGCCTTGATAACTCAATAAAACATTGTTTTTACAATGGAAGTACATGTGACTAGAACATAATATTCTTTGAGCACTGAGCCTCTATCGAAAGAGAGCCTTCAAGAACTTCTTCAAAGTAGTGCTCGGCAGCCACTCGGCCTACGGCCGAACCCTGTGTCGCAAAAGTGGTGGCCTCCATCTCCGCCCATTATGTCTTGACATGGGCAAAGCCCATCCGCACACCCTCTCTGCACGCCGATCTCTTCATAGCATCGATGCGCGACACAGGACCAAGGAATTGTTTCACTAAACTAAAATAGCTATTCGGCCTTGGCCCTCCTAGCCACAGATGATCCACAACGGACCTCATGGCAAGTTCGGACAACCTATGGAGCTCGGCCTACTCGGCCATTCGCTCATTCAACAGTAGCGGACGGACTGGAGCATGAAACTGTGACTAGAACGGCTTTTCCACTTCGTGATCTTTCTGATCCTTGGAGTACTCGGCCGCATCAGTAGCACTTGCAGCCAAATCCACGTAGGCGTCCGCAGAACTCCATAGTCGGTCAAGAGGAGCATACTTCGGATCTTCGAATTTAGTCCGCAACAAGAAGGGCCACCCAGACACGATATCTGTAGCTTGATGCAGCTCCTCCTTCATCGCTCTAATTTTGGAGCGGGCTTCCTTGGCAGCTACCAGGGCCTTCTCCAGGTCAGTCGCCCTCGCTCGGCTTTCTTCTTCAAGAAGCTGGTAACGGTCAGCAACATCTTTTAACTCTACAGCCATTTTGGCCATTCTTTCCTTGCTCTTGCAATGCGCGGCCTGTTCGGCCCTCAACTCTTCGGCCGCCTTTAGAGCGGCCACATTGCTACTCCTTGCTTGTTCCTTGGCTCGGGCAAGCTCCGCCCGAAGGGTCTCCAAGATGGCAGCTCCATCTGCAGTCACAACATATTAAAGATACTGTCATCATGCTCCTCTTACTATGTGACGATCAATAGAGAAATCACTTACCCTGTGCCTCATCAAGCCACTGGTTGACAAGCACGATATCGGCATCGGCTGCATCAAGTTGCCGCTTTAGCTCGGTAAACCCATCAGTTCGGCTAGCCACCGGAGCCTCAGCCGCCTGCACATAAAGGCAGTTGGGTTATTACCTGGGAATTTTATCCTTGGGTTGTCCCTGTTCTCGACGACAACCAGAGTCTCAGGGGCTACTATCTGCATAGGGCACACCTAACGTGTGCGGTATTATCAAAAACATACACTATTTCACGTACCTCAAAGCCTTTCAACAGACTCATAAAGGCTTCATGCAATCGGTTTTCAGCCGATGAAATCCCTTCAATTACCGTACCCATCAGCGTACGATGCGCTTCCGAGACGGCCGCTTGCCCAAGAAGATCCTTCAGTGCGTCTGACCGCACACTGTACGGTTCCGGACTCTTGCTGCCACTCTCCTTAGGAGTCGGATACTGGATATTCTGGGTAGCCAAAGGGTTATCCTCTGGCCTTGGTGGATCCGGAGATACCCTCCGTGACGACACTTCAGGGTCGCCCGCCTCATAAGGCGGGGTGTCAGGGGGAGGCGTTTCGGTCTCCATCATCTCCGGAAGAAGATCCCCCGAAGACGAACTCTGTCGATTAGGGCTACGATCCGGACTACAATTTATAAGCATCGGTTATTGTCTTCGGAAGTAAGGTAGGATATTTTCACTATTAAGTACTTTTTGATTACTTACAGCTCGGCAGAGGGCTGATCCCCGCGCGGACATTGTGCGGCAAGAATACCCTCCGAGGCAGGACCCTCTGGCGAAGATTTCTTCTCCCGTTTGGAAACCTTAGTTTCCGGATCTTCAGACGTAGTCCTCTTCCTTCCCCGGGGGGAGAGAATGTCAGATTCTTCCCCCTGGTTATCCTCCCTCGCGGAGGCGCTCATTCCCGAGTTGGAATGAGTAGCGAGTGAGGCCCACTTTCGCCCTCTTTATTCCCCCCTTCATCTTCCTTTGAGGGCACTAGATAAGGCGCTAGCTCGAGCATCTTCTCCAGTACCGGATTGTCCAAACCCTCAGGAAGGGGGGCCGAACACCTGATCATCTTCGCCTTTGTTATCCAGTCCTGGTCAAAGAGCGACTCTTTAGAATGATGCCATGATAAACAAAAGGATAGCGGGTTCAGCCATGGGATTACTTACTTGGGTAGCAGGGTGGTTGCAGCTCAAACCCAAATCCTCGGTGGTGTCCGGACACTCTATTTGGGGTCCGAAGAACGATTTGTACATCTCTTCGAGCGTCATGCCGAGGAAATGCTGAATAGCTCGCGGTCCTTTCGGGTTGAATTCCCTCATACGGAGGGGCCAATGTTTGCAAGGCTACACTCGATGAACTAGCATAACTTGCATTACCATAACCAGACTGAAATCTCTCTCAAAGAGATCACAGATATGGCTCTGCAATATTGGCACGTCCTTTGCTAGACCCCAGCTCAGCCCCCTGCTGATCCATGACATCAGTTGCGATGGGGGGCCCGACCAAAAGGTGGGGGCGGCTACCCACTTTGCACTTCGGGGAGCTGTGATGTAAACCATTCCCGCTGCCACAATCTAGACACCTCTGTGAAGGAACCCTCTGGCCATGGAGCATCAGCGATTTTGCTTATTAAGGCACCTCCACACTCTGTGTGCCGCCCCTCGATCATCTTCGGCTTCACATGGAAGGTCTTGAGCCACAGGCCGAAGTGAGGGGTAATGCGGAGGAAGGCCTCACATACGACAATAAATGACGAGATGCGAAGAAGGGAATCCGGGGCCAGATCATGGAAATCCAGCCCATAATAGAACATAAGACCCCTAACAAAGGGATCTAGAGCGAGGCCTAGTCCTCGGAGGAAGTGGGAGATGAACACGACGTTCCCGGTGGTTTCGGGAGTAGGGATGACCTGCCCTCGGGCAGGTGATACGTCTCCGTCGTATCTACTTTTCCAAACAATTTTGCCCTTGTTTTGGACTCTATCTTGTATGATTTGAATGGAACTAACCCGGACTGACGTTGTTTTCAGCAGAATTACCATGATGTTGTTTTATGTGCAGAAAACAAATATTCTCGGAATGACCTGAAACTCCATGGGAGGTCTTAGAAAAAAATCCTCGCCAAATATGAAGACCAGGGGGCCCACACCCTTCTCACAAGGGTGGGGGTGCCCCCCCCTAGGGCGCGCCCCCTACCTTGTGGGCCCCCTGGAGACCCTCCGACGCCAACTCCAACTCTATATATTTGCTTTCGGAGAGAAAAAATCAGAGAGAAGAAATCATCGCGTTTTACGATACGGAGCCGCCGCCAAGCCCTAAAACCTCTCGGGAGGGCTGATCTGGAGTCCGTTCGGGGCTCCGGAGAGGGGGATTCGTCACCGTCGTCATCATCAACCATCCTCCATCACCAATTTCATGATGCTCACGGCCGTGCGCGAGTAATTCCATCGTAGGCTTGCTGGATGGTGATGGGTTGGATGAGATTTATCATGTAATCGAATTAGTTTTGTTAGGGTTTGATCCCTAGTATCCATTATGTTCTGAGATTGATGTTGCTATGACTTTGCTATGCTTAATGCTTGTCACTAGGGCCCGAGTGCCATGATTTCAGATCCGAACCTATTATGTTTCCATGAATATATGTGAGTTCTTGATCCTATCTTGCAAGTCTATAGTCACCTACTATGCGTTATGATCCGGCAACCCCGAAGTGACAATAATCGGGACCACTCCTGGTGATGACCATAGTTTGAGGAGTTCATGTATTCACTATGTGCTAATGCTTTGTTCCGGTTCTCTATTAAAAGGAGGCGTTAATATCCCTTAGTTTCCAATAGGACCCCGCTGCCACGGGAGGGTAGGACAAAAGATGTCATGCAAGTTCTTTTCCATAAGCACGTATGACTATATACGGAATACATGCCTACATTACATTGACGAATTGGAGCTAGTTCTGTGTCACCCTATGTTATGACTGTTACATGATGAACCGCATCCGGCATAATTATCCATCACTAATCCTACCGTGGTTTCGTCACGGCAGATGTCCTAGAGAAAGGACTTAGTCGTGGAGCCATCGCGACGGGTTAGCTTGAAGGGGTTAAAGCGGACACAGGGATGCAAGAGAGTTTATACTAGTTCGGCCCCTTCGATGAAGGTAAAAGCCTACATCTAGTTGGGATGGAATTGATGGGGTTTCGATGACTAGGGAGAAAACAAGCTTCGCCTATGTCTCAGGTTGTTGTCTGTCTTTGAACCGCCGCCGGGTCGTCCCCTTATATACACGGGTGACGCCCGTCGGTTCACATAGTCCCAACACCGGTCCATATTCGTATCCGGGTTGGTCTCTCCTTATTCCTAACTTACAATACAAGTTTATATGCAAATGTCGGTTTACAGCTACAAATCTAAAACCGACCACGGGCCTTAGGCCCTCGTCTGTCTTCTTGGGCTTTTGCACTCTTGAACTACTGATGAAGTTGACCCGGCCCAGATAGGCCGGTTTACGCCCAGCGGTAATATCCCCAACATTAGGCCCCAGATTGATTTGAACGGGTTCATGTCAATCCTTTAGCAAAAACTTCATCTTCAAAATCTTCTCATAAATTGGTAAACCGCCATGATGTCATCTTCTCTGATTGCTGTAAACTGGAGTGACGTCACCTGTCATAACCAAGCTTATCCATTATGCTTCCTTGTTTAATAGATCTGCGGAAATCGAGGTGACAGCTCCGTTTCATGGCCCCTTGATTGTTGCACCTGACACATGTCCTTTTGCATTATAAATAGGACCGAAGGATCATTTCTTTTCTCCCCTTCGTGCCTTTCTTCTTCGTCTTCCTCGCGTCGCCAGCCTCGGAACTCCGCCGCCGCCGTCAACTTCTGCACCAACCTTGGCCGCTGCATCAACCTGAACGCACCAGAGCACCGCGACAACCTTCCGCGTCTTCCTCAACTCTGTTAAGCCTTCTGCTCTTCTCAACACAGATCTGTTCTAGGGTTTGGTGTTATTGTAGTGTTCATCACCTGTTCGTGTTCATATACTAGCTCCTGGATGCATCTGTGAACCCCTCCACTGTGTAGCGGTAGCTTTTAGTATCCGCCTTTAGTTTCATGCCCAAGACCATAGATCTCACATATATTTCTGCCCATTGATTCAATACTGTTCTGCTTTAAGCTTTTGAATATTTTTCTTATTTTCTGAACTTGCTTCAGATCCAACACTGTAGAGAAATCTTGTGAAATCTGTTTCTGCATACTTATCCATCCGCAATCTCAGCTGTTTCAATGCTTAGATCAGGCGGTTTAACTTTGTAGAAAAAATTGCCAAACCGGTATATACCATTAGTCCCCTTGTTGAACCGCTAGTTGTTCTTGCTTCATAAAACTCCGGTTTAGATAGATCTGTCTCCGGTTTAACATTGCACATACCAATGTACCTTAATCAATGCATTTTTGAACCAGGATCATCTACCTTGTAGATTTCATCATGGCCAAGCAAGTATATGAGTGCAACTGGGTTCCTTCTCGCATCACAGAGGCTCAACTGGACGATTTAGTCCTGATCGGTGCTTTAGGCAGCAAAGATACCATCCATTGGAGGGCTCCTGGCAAAGAATGCCCTCCCACACCTCAAGAAGGAGAGGTCATCGTTTTCGTAGATCACTTAGCCTGGGGCTTTAAGCCGCCCGGTTCTAAATTTTACCGGGACGTTTTAGCCGATTTTCAACTCCATCCACAAGATACTGGCCCCAACTTTGTTACAAACATGTGTCACTTCCAAGTGCTCTGTGAGGCGTTCTTTCAAGAGGAGCCCACAGTGGAATTGTTCAGAGACTGTTTCCATCTAAACCGCCGTACTGAGTTTACTGACGGCTCCAATACGGAGTTGGGTGGCGTGGCGATTCAGAAAAGGAAAGAGGTCACATACCCTCACGCCAAACTGCACAGCCACCCCAAAGAGTGGAATCAAACATGGTTCTATTGCAAAGACACCTCCCCTGCTGGTGAAAATCCCTTGCCTGGCTTTCGTCCGGAGCGACTCAGCAATACACACCCCTTTTCGCAAAGGTTGACTGCCCAAGAGAGAAGCAATTATGCTCCTCAACTGTCGAAGCTCAGAGCCTTTATGGCCAACGGTTTAACAGGGGTTGATCTCACCCGCTGTTGGATATCATGGAGCATACTGCCCCTTAGTCAGCGCTCCGGATTGATGTGCGAGTATACTGGCAGTGTTGTTGATCCACTGCGACATTCCAACATCCAGCTCACCGATGAAGAAATCACAGAGGTTGTGAATAAGATGGTGAATGAACCGGAACACATCTGTGCTAAAACCGGCCTGCTTCCCTTCTATGCCACCAACAAACCGCCAGCTGTAAGAGTTTGATTTTTCTTTTTGCTGAATCTGCTGTTGATATATCTTGTCATTGTTTTACTATCAGTGTCTGTGTAACCAGGGCAATGATCCGTTTTGGAGCAAGAAACTGCCGCAGGAGAAACCAGAAAAACCAGACAAACCGGAAAGGGCAACCCGGCAAAAGACTAAAGCTGTGAAGAAGACTGTCCCAAGGAAAAGAACCACTGCATCCTCTAATCCGGCCCCTGATGATGATGTGGATAATCCGGACCTTGAGGTAGGGCTTGACTCACTTGGCTTATTTTTCATGCGTCTTATTGATGATGATATTTGTCAGGATGATGCCGAAGCCAGCCATGCTGATGCTGCAGAGGTAATTATTCTCTCTTCCGATTCAGAACCTTTGCCTTCACTAAAAATCCGTCAAGCAAATCGGAAAGTTAAATTTTCTCATCCTCTTGCTTATTTGGATCCCAAATTTCTTATGAAGACCCAACAGCATGAAGCTCGTCGCACAACCCGGCACAGCGGCCAGGTAGTTACCTCCGCCGGTTTACCGAACAGTCCAGTTCGGAAACGCCGTTCAGAGGTCTCTAATTTGCTTGTCAGTGCTTGTCCTAAAGCGGGCTGCTTTCGTCAACCTCTTAATCCATCTGACTCCGATTACCAGGTTGCTTCCCACTCATCCTCTGGCGAGTCATCGGCTACTCAGCTGCCACCGCTCAAAACAGTGCTTGGGTAAACTATACTTATCATAATATTTGCAGCACATCGCCTTGGAACATATGCTATATTTGATTTTGTTATTCCTTTCAGGGCCAAGCCTAGGCCAAGCAAGAAGGCTCGCCTGGACAAAGCGGCCGAATAGGATGCCGTCCTTGAACCGGGCAAAACACCAGATCTTGAAGCGGCTATTCCTGAGGATATACCCAATGATCCACCGCAGCAAGACGACGATCTTATTGCTGAAGAGAGACCTATTGATACCTCAAATCCTGTCAATCAGCCCACAAGCTCCATCCAGATTGAGAAATCCACCGGTCCAACAAAGCCTACTAACAAGCCAACAGCCCCAGTGCAAACCGGCGATACCAAGGATGATGAGGTTGTCATTACTGGCACTGGCCATACAGAGCCAAGCAATCCTGTCGCTTTGTCCAAACATTCTGCCAAGGAAGAATTTGCTGCCTTTGGCAAAGGCAAGTGGAATGCTGATCTGGCGACTTACGCTGCTCTGAACGCCCAAGATATCCATTCCGGCTACCTGAACCGGCTGTATACCAGTCGTGACTATGAAGCTGGTCTGGTTAACATGATGAAAGATAAATATGAGGTAACTTCCATATGCTATTTCCTGCTTGTATGCTTCAATTCTTGCTGACTCTCCTAGCCCCCAAAGGCTGGTTTGTAATCTTCTTTCAAACCGGGACTTACTATTATAAATCTTAATGCTTTGAAATTCGCTGATGTAGCCCCCAAGGGCCGGTTCAACTTAGCGTAGTTAAACCGGGACTTTGAGATTGCCGCATCAGAATATATACGAGCAAATAGCCATTAGCCCCCAAGTGCCAAGTTGAATACTTGTATTGATCTTGGGACTTTGTAAGCAATTGAAAGATGAAGATCAAATATGCATTAGCCCCCAAGTGCCAAGTGCATAACTTGTTATGTGGTTGGTACTTCAATCCTTGTACCATTTTGCTGAATCATATAACTGTCTGCATGCAGGCTGAGCTGAAGACGAAAGAAAGCCAAGTCGCCGATCTCCAAGATAATCTGAAATCCCAACAAGCTGAAACCTCCAAAGCAAAAGAGGAATTAACCAGCGCTTTAAGCGCCATGGAACAGCTTAAGGAGAACTTCAAGAAGAAGCGGGCGGATTGGGCCACTGAAAAATCCGCTTTAATCAAACGAGCAGAAGATGCCAAGGCTGCACTAAAACTGGTGGCGGATGAACTGACCAGCATAAAGCGGCATGTGCATGCCATGACCACTACTATCTTTGGTAAGCCAGTTTGACTTCTGAACTGATTCTGCCGTCTTACAGAGCTACCGGTTTGTTAACCCTTTATCATATTTCAGGGACCCGCATTGGTCACTTGGGGTCAGATGTGCGGAAGAAATTGAAAGCCGCCTATACGTTGGTCGAACAACTGTACACTGGTGCACAGCGGATCATCTGTACTGCATCTCACAACAAGCCGGCGCCCACCTTGATTCAGGACACTCTGATGAAACTGTCGGTGCTCCTGCCCGGGTTGAAGAGCTGAAGAAATCTGCTGCTCGAACCGGTGCGATCAATGCCTTAATCCGGGCAAAAGCTTGGGTTCCAGATTTTGATCCTATTGAAGCGGCTCAGGGCTATCCCAGCTTGAAGGAAGATGGGTCAGATTTTGGTGAAGCGGATCTGCGACCAATAAACCGGGAGGTGCGTCCGCTAGCTTGTCAATTGGCTGAAGAGGCAGACTTTTCTCATTATCAAGCCCAATATGACAATCAAAACAAGCGAATAGCTGCACCAATTCATGAAGGGGAAAATCTTATCCCTCCAATCCATAAGCATACTTACGCTCCCGATATTGACCCGTCGTTGCTGATCCATGATGAAGCTGTTTTTCAAGCATTAATGGGAATCGACTAGACAACTATTGATTTCCAGCCGCTGGGTAGAGAAACTGAAGCTGAAGCGGCGCAGGATGACCCACAACCATCAGGCCAGGCTGGTGACCAAGCTTGAACTGGAAGTCAGTTTAAAACTGCTTCTCCTTTGCGAAAAACAATGATCTTATTGTGGGCACCGTGTTGCCTTGTAATAGGCTAGCTGATACTTTTGATGTTGATATGGCTTCGTGCATAATCGCTGCCACTTGCTCTTCCTTTGGGTGATGAACTTTCCAAAGTACTTTCTGCAATAAAAAATCTTCAAGTGCCACCGCGGTTGTACCGTCAGGCGGAATATGATGTCTGCATACATGAAATCAAAACATCCGATTTTTTTTAAGTATATGACCAAATTTTTGAGATACATAATACCTGCCACTGTTGAGCGTGAAGTTGGCTTGGCCAATCTTGAAACGGAGTTTTATAAACCCACACTGTTGGAGGAGATAGCAGCTCCCATATATATATGACACCGGTTTACCATGTAAACCGTGTCGGGTTATAATAAACACCGTGTTACTCCATAAGAGGATGTTAACAAAAAGATCAAATCGGGCAAATAGTCTCCGGGTTGAAATGAACCATGTTCCGTCAATTGACAGTGTGAACCGGTTGAAAACTTTGTCGGTTTAAAAACGCAATAAAAAGAAAGAAATACCTTTCAAAGAAAAGTGTGAAGCAAAGGCAATGACAAAACCGTTTGCAAAAAAAAGGTTTTTTGACCTGATCAAATGGCGTTACCATGGCCGAACACAACCAAGCTCCCGATAGGTGTAACTATAGTTCTAGTCAGCCAGGTCCCCAAATGAAACCATGGCATTTATGCCGATCAAGTGGCATGGCAATGGTTCGGGTTCGACCAAGCCCCCAAGTGATTCTGTGGCCTTAGGCCGATCAAGAGGCATGACTGGTTCAGACGTGACCAAGTCCCCAAGTGATCTGGTGGCTCTCGCCTATCAAGAGGTATTGTATTGGTTCGGACATGACCAAACCCCCAAGTGATATAACATGATGCTTTTAAAAAGCTAACTCAAGGGGTAAACCGGAGGCCGCTTTAGAACAACTCCGTGTAACCACACATGATGTAAAAGAACAGATACCCCGCTTTAGCTGAGGTTCCAGTTTATTATATTTAATCATAATATATACATCATCGTAATATGTACATAAGTAGAGCCAATGGCTCAGGTATAGTAAGGCCGAAGATGAGCTATGTTCCACGGCCTGTTGGTCTCCTCCTCTGATGTACGTGAGTCCTTATGCTCTCGAATATCGATCAGATAGTATGACCCGTTGTGCAGATTCTTGCTGACCACGAAAGGCCCCTCCCAAGGTGGGGATAGCTTATGCATATCAGTCTGATCTTGGATGAGCCGAAGCACTAAATCTCCTTCCTGAAAGGTTCTGGTTCTGACTCGGCGACTGTGATAACGACGAAGATCATGTTGGTAAATCGCCGAGCGAGCAGCTGCTATGTCACATTCTTCATCCAACATGTCCAAAGCGTCTTGCCGTGCTGTCTCATTGTCCGCTTCAACATAAGCCGCCACACAGGGTGAATCATGACGGATATCACTAGGGAGAACCGCCTCCGCTACGTAAACCATGAAGAACAGTGTGTATCCTGTTGATCTATTGGGTGTAGTATTGATGCTCCATAACACAGATGGTAACTCTTCTACCCAACAACCCAGTGTTCTCTGCAAAGGAACCATAAGCCGGGGCTTGATGCCTCTCAAGATCTCTTGATTAGCCCTTTCTGCTTGACCATTGGACTGTGGATGTGCCACCGATGAAACGTCGAGCCGGATGTGCTCCCATTCGCAGAACTCCTTCATGGCACCTTTGGACAAATTGGTACCATTATCTGTGATGATACTGTGTGGAAAGCCAAACCGGAAAATCACTTTTTGATGAACTGAACCATCGTGGCTGCATCACACTTGCTAACAGGTTCTGCCTCCACCCACTTTGTAAACTTGTCAACCGCCACCAGGAGGTGGGTCTTCTTATCTTTGGACCTTTTGAAAGGCCCAACCATATCCAGCCCCGAGTCGCAAACGGCCAAGTAATTGGAATCATTCTCAATTCTTGAGCCGGTACATGAGCACGTCTTGAAAACTTTTGGCAACCATCACATCGTCTGACCAGATCCTCCACATCAGCATGAGCAGTTAACCAATAGAAGCCATGGCGAAACGCTTTAGCCACCAGAGATTTTGAACCGGCGTGGTGACCACAATCTCCTTCGTGGATCTCACGCAAAATTTCACGGCCTTCTTCAGGAGACACACTACGTTGAAACGCCCCTGACACACTACAATGATGCAACTCGCCGTTGATAATAGTCATGGACTTGGATCGCCGGATTATCTGTCGGGCCAGAGTCTCATCCTCTGGTAACTCGCCCCGGTTCTTGTACGCCAGGTAAGGAAGCGTCCAATCCGGAATAACGTGAAGAGCTGCCACCAATTGAGCCTACGGATCAGGAATAGCCAAATCCGCTTCACCAGGGATCTTGACCGACGGGTTGTGCAGCACATCCAGAAAAACATTGGGCGGGACTGGTTTGCGCTGAGAGCCCAGCCGGCTTAAAGTGCCCGCCGCTTCATTTTTCCGCCAGTCCACGTGGTCCACCTGATAGCCTTTAAAATGACCTGCAACAATATCCACCTCACAACGATATGCTGCCATGAGTGGGTCCTTGGAGTCCCAAGTGCCAGACACTTGCTGAGCCACGAGGTCCGAGTCACCGAAACACTTAACTCGACTTAGATTCATCTCTTTAGGCATCCGGAGACCATGGAGCAAGGCTTCATACTCAGCTGCATTGTTAGTACAAGGGAACATTAGCGGAGAACGTAACAAAACTTATCACCTCGTGGGGAAGTTAATACGACTCCAGCCCCCGAGCCTTCCAATTGCCTGGATCCGTCAAAATGGATGGTCCAATATGTGTGATCCGGCTTTTCTTCAGGTGCTTGCATTTCCATCCAATCATTGATGAAATCAACAATTGCTTGAGACTTAACCGCCGTCCGAGGCACATACTTCAAACTGTGCAGCCCAAGCTCTATAGCCCACTTGGCAATCCGGCCAGTTGCTTCCCGGTTCTGGATGATATCCCCCAAAGGAGCAGAACTAACCACCGTAATTGGGTGCCCTTGGAAGTATTGTTTAAGCTTCCGGCTTGCCATAAAAACTCCATACACGAGCTTCTGCCAATGCGGATACCTTTTCTTGGACTTAATGAGTACCTCGCTGATATAATAGACTGGACGTTGAACCGGATGCTCCTTACCTGCCTCCTTTCACTCCACCACAATAGCCACGCTGACCGCCCGAGCATTAGCAGCAACATATAGCAGTAACGGCTCCTTGTCAATGGGAGCGGTGAGCACAGGAGGATTGGCCAATTGCCGCTTTAAGTCCTCAAATGCCTCATCAGCAGCAGAACTCTAGACAAACTGATCCGTCTTCTTCAACATCTGATACAAAGGGATTGCTTTCTCACCAAGACGACTGATAAACCGGCTTAACGCGGCAATCCGGCCCGCCAGGCGTTGAACATCATTGATACACTTCGGTTTAGCCAGGGAGGTGATAGTTGTGATCTTCTCCGGATTAGCCTCAACTAGTCGTGAACCCGTGCACTTGCACGGGCTAGTGGTTTAATAATTTTAATATTCTTGGTACTTTCCATATATCATGTTGAAATGCCCTTTTGCCTTTTTTGAACATGTTTACCACAAATATAGTTCAACCATTTGATCTAAATAACTATTGAATAATTATGTTTTTGTTGTTCAAATAGTTTGCAGAACTGTATTAAATAGTGATTGGTACTTAATTAACTCTCCCCTAATGCCAATTTATGTTAGCCATCATAGCATAGTAATGCAAAAAATAACTGGATTAGATGGATTGACATATCTTTTATCATTTTTATTTTCCATTGATCATAAGAATTTATTAAGTATGTAATTAAGAATATGTCATTCATGTATTTGACCTATCACGTTAAAGTGGACATGTTCGTCAATCAATGCAGACGCCAGGGCTACAAAATCCTTTTTGAAGAAAAAATCTGATTGATTTTACTTGAACTTTGAGATTTATCAAAAAACAGGTTGTTGCCTTTTTACCAGTTCGACTTTGGTAAAGGAGGATCAAGTGGTTTATCTTAGTGTGCTAGCCGCTGCTTCATTTAGTAAAAAGAACTCAAAAGTAGTTTCCCTAATGCAAAAAGGACTTGCAAGTTCTGTAAAAAAAAGAACTGCCAATATTTATAGTATACACAATTTATTTGCCTCTTTATTATTTTCTTAGGTGACAACTGCATAATTAACCTTAAGTGACTAATTAAAAAATATCTGGAAAACATAGTCTAAAGCGCGATGAGTTAGGGCGGTTTCAACTCTAGAATATCGAGCCATTATAGGAAAAGAATTCTCTTACAATCTGCAACGTAATAACTCAGTCCCATCGGATGAACGGCTCTAATTATCTGATTAATGTGGTAATTTCTAGGGAGTCCCATTCATACGCATGGGGCAGTTATGTAAATTTTTTTCTTTCAATCTATATTATGAAAAAAGTTCTCATTTTCTGAAATTAACTACTATACTGGTCATTTTTGTCAAGGATATACCTTCAGAAACACAGATAATTACATAGAATGTATGCATATATGTTAGATGGAATCATCATCTAATGCCACTGCTAATATTTTTTGATAACATAGTATCACATTATTTAATAAAGTTACTAAATGAAGACAAATCATGCATGAAAAATTACCCTAATCATATGTTTGTTGGTCTCATCTGGGAACGATGTAGAACCGCCTAATACACTTCTGATTTTCTTATGCGTATGGTGCGACCTTTTATACATGTAACTATTTAAAATATGCTTAAACAACACAAATTCCTGACTGTTAAGCAATTTTTTTCCATTTCCCCAAATATTTGGCATGTATGTTAATATATCTTGAATGATATATAATGCAATTTTTAGTCTTATAAACTTTAGAACAATAGAGTTTCTATGCAGCATCTTGTAATTAATGGTTGGCACATATAAAACGTGCTTGTAAACTTGTCCAAAGCATCAACTGTTTATATATCTTTTTTCAAAATGGCCAAGTGTATTGTAAAATTTTCCCGAAGAATAGTTTTGTAATATCATAACTACATAATTGTTTTTCAACATTTTTTAATATCAATCATCAAATTTAACTATTGTTTTATTGTTTGAAATTAAACTATTGTTAATGGTGACTATGCATGACGAAAATGTTTATAAATAATCTACTTAAAATATGATATTTTTTAAGCCCGTGGTAACTAATTGGACTTTTGTCGCTATGATGATGATGATCAAACATCTAGCAGTGTGTTGAACTTTCATAGCATAAAAAATAAGGAAAATTTGAGCCGGCCAGAAGAAGGCAAAAACGATTTACATGATTGACAAACCCTATAAACACAATGAACAGATGGACTCCCTAGAAACTATAGTAAATTATTCGAGGATGAAAGTGAAATAATATCGTATTGTACGTTAACAATGTAAAAGAAACATCACAATAGTGCCTTCGAAACCGCATAAAGAAATTATGTTTAGTTGTGGAAAAGGTTCCATCGAGCCAAGAAGAAAGGGAGGTATTTAGAAATCTCAGAATCAGTAGCGATACAACACGATGCCTTTAATAGAAAATTAGTGTGCTACCTAAATGAAAATACTGGCATATGTCAGATGAGCTCCTCACTCACGTCTGAGATAACTAAGGAAATACAACCAATGTGATTTTCTAATTGTTATCTTTGGTTAAAGAAATCTTACTGGGGCACACAGGAGTAGAAGTATGTTGAGAATCTTATTATCTCATAATTATAGTGCTACATCAAGTTTGCTACGCAGAAGAGGAGCCTGCAACGGTAACATGTTCGTGCGTATCATCTCTAACTGGCGAAATTGGTAAAATCCACCTTACAATAATATCAATTATATTATCCCCCATGAAATTAAGGAAGGCATAAGAATTTATTGACATGATTCATGTGATGTAAGATCAAAAGGAAGGAGGAAAACAAGCTCTGCTTAAGGAACTATGTGTGGGCTAGGGCCATGAAAACAAAACTAAGTTTCCCCATTCAAAAACTAATAGTGGTACTAACAAAAACATGTCAACACATAATTGAGTTTATAACCATCTCCTAATCAAGCGGCAATTAGTCAATGCATCCCTACGAAACATTACCCAAAAGCCGTGCATTTTACATGCATATAGAAGGCAAAAGCAAATAATTAAAACTATTTCAGATGATGTATATGCATGCACTTCAGTCCAAAAGCAAATATAGCTCCAGTCTATCAGCAAATAAATCAGAAAAAATAATGCAAACATTTCTTTCAGTAAAAAATATCAAAATACTGGTGCAATATAACAAACCTCTGGTTGCCGGAGCACTCCATGGTCGAGGTACCATTTATTCTGACACTGATCAAAATAAACTTTGAAATTTCAAAATCTAATCACTGTGCATATAGCATGCAAACACCTTCAGGAATAAAATCAGTCATAGATGCAGGCTACATAAACCCGTAAATAATAGGCATATACAGCTTTATCCTTGGGATAACTAAAACGTGATTGATTAAGATGGAGTCTGGACATAATACATATACATATGCCTTTCAACTCGTTCTTTTTTGCATGGCCTTAATTTTTCGACAACTCATTCAAGTGGTAACCAAAGATACAAATCTGAGTTCTCTCTGGTTGTACTTGTAGAGTACACACACATACAGACTGGTTTGACTAAACCTGGAACGCCCCACTCTATGGCAAATAGTATTGTGACCTCTAGTGCGTGTACTTTACTGAGCTGATCAAAGGGATTAACTTCATATAGATGTATCTCCCCATGGAATCGATCCAGCAGCCTGTGCTTCTATACATGCATGAATTCGGCCATATATTTTTGTCTCGTCCCAACACTAATCGGCTGCGAAGTAATCGAGCTAGCCTTGTACATCTATATCGCCGAGACACAGCACCTGGCTGTATCGTCTGCATGGCCTTTGTCGACAACTCCTTCAAGTGGTAACCAAAGATACACAACTGATTTCTCCCTCGTTGTACTTGTAGACTACGCACACGTACAGGCTGGTTTGACCGAACCAAACACATCCGACTCCATGGCAAAAAAAATTGTGACCTCTTGTGCATGTACTTTACTGAGCGAAACGAAGGGATTAGCTGCATATACATGTGTCTTCCCGTGGAATCGATCCAATAACCTGCACTTCTGTACATGCACGAATTAAGCCATATATTTTCGTCTCCTCTCAACACCAATCGGCTGGAAAGTAATCAAGCTAGCATTGTATGCCGAAAGCAGCACCTGGCTGTATCGTCGAGGTTGGGCATGCTCCAACATTGGATTAATATTTGATACTGAGCCCTGCAACATTGGTAATCAGCAAGCAAACTGGCTTATATTATCGAGCTTGCGGAGGAGGTGTGTTTGGTTGTACCTTGTACGCCTACATAGCAGCTCTGGGTGGAAAATCCATCGGCAATGGTAGACGCAACCTCAATTTATAGGAGAAAGAACCTGATCGAGATGAGGAAAACAGTTTGGATGGCATAAGATCTTTGGGCGCACCTGATCCATGCCCCAACCTACTTACTTCCGCTTGAGAGAGACGACCTGCAATTATTGTGGTAGGAAGAACTTGATCGAGATGAGAAAAACAGTTTTCCGATGGAATAAGATCTTTGGGCACACCGAATCCATACCCCAACCTGCTTGCTTCAGCTTGATAGAGACGATAGAAATCCTATGGGAGCACGATGGACTCCATGGCAGAAGAGAGAGAAGCAATTTCCATCCGTAAAAGATTGGAAGAGGCCGTGGAGTTTTTTTTTGAGGGGTTAGTTATAGATAGATTGAGTTAGCAGTTTCTCTTTCAAATTAGACGTGCAGTCGTGGATAAGTTGAGTTAAGAGGTTTTTACTTCTATTCATATGACGGTGAAAGCAATATGTGGGCCTTTGGAGTGCTTTTTTTGCCAAGGGTATTATAATTAATCTACACCGCTCTAATTCGGTCCCACCAGATTAACGGCCTATAAAATCTAATTAACATGGGAATTTCTTGGGAGTCTGTAATTATTCGGTCCCGCCAGATTAACGGCCCATAAAATCTAATTAACATGGGAATTTCTTGGGAGTCTGTAATTAGTATAGGTATAGATTCCCCTATTGGACACCAGAAAACCCAATAACTTGCCCGCCGGTACACCAAAGACGCACTTGTCCGGATTAAGCATCATCTTGTATGTCCTCAGGTTATCAAAGGTTTCTTTCAAATCATCAATCAGAGTCTCCTTCTCCCTGGATTTAACCATGATATCATCCACGTAAGAATGTACATTACGGCCAATCTGTTTGTGAAGACAATTTTGCACACACCGTTGATAAGTTGCCTGGGGACTCTTGAGCCCAAAGGGCATAGACACATAGCAGAAGGCTCCAAAGGGAGTTATGAATGCCGTCTTCTCCTGGTCCTTAACTGCCATTTTGATCTGATGATAGCCAGAATATGCATCCAAAAAACTTAAAGACTCACAACCCGCCGTAGCATCAATAATTTGATCAATACGGGGGAGGGCAAAAGGATCTGCTGGACAAGCCTTGTTAAGATCTGTGTAATCCACACACATGCGCCAGGTGCCGTTTTTCTTAAGGACCAGCACCGGATTGGCAAGCCACTTAGGGTGAAAAACTTCAACAATAAAGCCAGCTGCTAAGAGCCTGGCTACCTCTTCTCCAATCGCCTTGAGTCTTTCTTCGTTAAACCGGCGGAGGAACTGTTTCACCGGTTTGTATTTAGGATCCACATTAAGGGTGTGCTCAGCGAGTTGCCTCGGTAGACCTGGCATGTCAAAGGGCTTCCATGCAAAAATGTCCCGATTCTCATGGATGAACTCAATGAGTGCGCTTTCCTATTTCGGATCCAAGTTGGCACTGATGCTAAACTGCTTGGACGAATCACTAGGTATGAAGTCAACAAGCTTAGTTTTTGCTGCCGATTTGAACTTCAGGGCCGGATCATGCTCCGTAGTTGGTTTCTTTAATGGAGTCATGTCCGCAGGATCAACATTGTCCTTATAATACTTCAGCTCCTCGGTGGCACAAACCGACTCTGCATAGGCCGCATCTCCTTCCTCGCACGACAAAGCGATTTTACGGCTTCCGTGAACCGTTATTGTCCCCTTGTGACCCGGCATCTTGAGCTGCAAATACACATAACAGGTCCATGCCATAAACTTGGCGTAGGTCGGTCGCCCAAACAGGGCGTCATATGGACTTTGGATTTTCACCACTTCAAACGTCAATGTCTTCGACCTGGAATCATGATCATCCCCAAAGGCCACTTCCAGAGCTATCTTACCAACATGATATGCTGATTTGCCAGGTACTACACCGTGGAACACCGTATTAGACAGTTTGAGATTTTTATCTGTTAGTCCCATACGACGGAAGGTCTCATAGTACAAGGTATTAATGCTGCTCCCCCCATCAATGAGCACTTTGGTGAACTTGTAACCTCCCACCTGAGGCGCCACCACCAGAGCCAACTGACCCGGATTATCAACCTGGGGAGGGTGATCCTCTCTGCTCCATATGATTGGCTGTTCAGACCAGCGTAGATAACGGGGCACGGCCGGTTCAACAGAGTTGACCGCCCGCCTCTGAACCTTCCGGTCTCGCTTATCCAGGCTAGTGGTAAAGACATGGTGCTGCCCACTGTTCAACTGCTTTGGGTTGCTCTGGTAACCGGACTGTTGCTGCTGTTGGTTGTAGCCACCCTAGTTGTTCTGACTATTTTGATTATTATGTCCTCCCGGATTACCGTTAAATCCTGAACCGGAATTTCCTCCACCGTAACCCGGCCCGGACCCTGAGCCACAGCCGGAGCCGTGATCATACCGGAAAGCATTAGAATTCTTGAACTCCTGCATAATGAAGCAATCCTTCCAAATGTGGTTTGCTAGCGCCTCCTTCGTCCCATGTCTTGGACAGGGCTGGCTCAGTAGATAGTTTAGGCGGTCCGGGTTAGGGTTGGGTGCCCCATTGCGATTTTTCGGTTTACCCTTGCGTCGCTGGCCATTGTCCTGCGTGTTCGTATTAGCCACAAAGTCCATGTTACCATCCTCTTTACACTTGCCTCCACCACCATTGCCTGCCCAGTGATGCTGCTGACCTTTGGAGTTGCTGTTCCTCTTTCCCTTCCCTGCCTTGTCATCATCAGACTCGGGATCCTTGGTACTATCAAAATCAGCATACTTTACCAAAGAAGCCATGAGGGTCCCCATGTCAGTGCAATGACGCTTCATCCGTCCCAACTTCAGCTTTAGGGGCCCAAACCGGCAGTTGCCTTCTAGGGTTAATACAGCGGTGTCAGCGTTGATGCGGTCTGATGAATGCAACACTTGTGAAACCCGGCGCACCCAATGAGTCGTCGATTCTCCTTCCTCCTGGACGCAGGCAGCTAAGTCCACTATCGGCATAGGCTGTTTACATGTATCCTTGAAATTGCTGATAAACCGGGCTCGTAATTGGGCCCATGAACTGATAGAATTAGCCGGCAAGCTTTTTAACCAAGTACGGGCCGTTCATTCAAGCATCATGGTGAAGTATTTCGCACACGCCGCGTCATCCACATCAAGCATCTCCATGGCCATCTCATAGCTCTCCACCCATGTCTCTGGAGGTTGATCCGCCATGTAATTTGGTACTTTGCGCGGGCGTTTGAAATCCTTGGGAAGGCGCACATTGCGTAAAGGGGGGATAAGGCAAGGCACCCCCAAAGAACTAGAAGTAACACCAGGTACGATCGAGATAGTTGGACGAACCGGCGTGAGCTGCCGAGCCTGATGCTGTGCGGCTAACTCGGCCTCCCTGCGCGCTCGGGCCCGGTCCACCACTTCCTGAGCGTTATCAGCATCACCCGCCGGGTTGTTGCCACGGGGTGCTCCACGTCGTTCATTACTAGACACTGCCGGTTCATCCATATGTCTGCTGTAGCTCCGGCTTGGACGGGGGGTTGAGTGGATCCGGTCGCGGCTGTACGAGTATGCTTCTTGTTGGACCAAAGCTGTCCTCAAAAGCTCCTTGACCCGTCGCGTCTCTACTGCCTGCGGCGAGTCACCTTCAATTGGAATGGCCTCCAGCCGTGCAGCAGCGGCAACAAGATTGTCCATTGGGTTGGAGTAGTGACCCAGAGGTGTTAAAACAGCCTGAGGTATAACGGTGTTTTGACGAGGCGGGTCCATCCGACGAGGCTGAACCGGTGCTCTGGTCCAAGGAGCTTCCGCCCAGTTTCCCTCTAGCGGATTACTGGTTCCTGCTCCTGGGGTGTTGAAAAGGTCTCTGGCCTCGAAAACCGGAGGCAAACGGGATCGGTACTTCCTCCTTATGACTTCCTGCGACACGCTCTGGTCCGACATGAGCCTGTAGGCTTGTGCGTCTAGAGCGGCCCGCTCTGTGGCCATCCTGGTGTCCTCAGCTGCCAGATCCGCCTTGGCCTGGGTGATCTGTTCCTTTATCTTTGCAATCTCCGCGTTGTGGACGTCCTGATCCGCCGGATTAGCTTCCGCCATAAGCACAGCCAATGCATCAAATAGCTCTGATAGAACTTGAGCCGGCGGGCGCACGGGGCCTCCTGCCCCGGCAGCCGTCGCCGCTACTGAACCGGAGGTTGTTGCTGCAGCGATCGAAGAATGAAGCGTTGCTTGTGTGTCGGCCATGAATATTCCAACTCGGTTGGGCAGATCAGAGGGGTCCGGAATACTGTCGCCATCAGAACAGCCCCCAATCTGGCCATCTTGTAGCTAATAAAGAGATTCGGTTTCTCCGGTCGATGACTCGTCATCGGAACAAACAACGGTCTTGCCGCGAGATTCCAATCCATCCTCATAACTTCCTCCATGGATGACTCCCACGAAGGCACGTTCATGGCCGGTTTAACCCGGGCGGATCGCGCACGCTGAGCCGTCTCGACGAGCTCGGTGCAGATGTCCGGCTCAGGGCCCGGTTCACTGATCTTGCTAATGAAAACGTGAATGCCACCAAAGGGGACCCGGTACCCGTACTCAACTGAGCCGGCCTCAGGGCCCCAGCCTGCGTCGTCGATGTAGAGCTTGCCGCGACGACTCTTAGTCATCCGGCCTATAGCGTAGCCCTCGAGTCCTTCAAAGCGGCCCTCCAAGAACCTGAAACCAGCATGCGATAGCCCCACGGTGGGCGCCAACTGTCGTGGTTTCGTCACGGCAGATGTCCTAGAGAAAGGACTTAGTCGTGGAGCCATCACGACGGGTTAGCTTGAAGGGGTTAAAGCGGACACAGGGACGCAAGAGAGTTTATACTAGTTCGGCCCCTTCGATGAAGGTAAAAGCCTACGTCTAGTTGGGATGGAATTGATGGTGTTTCAATGACTAGGGAGCAAACAAGCTTTGCCTATGTCTCGAGTTGTTGTCTGTCTTTGAACCGCCGCCGGGTCGTCTCCTTATATACACGGGTGACGCCCGTCGGTTCATAGAGTCCCAACACCGGTCCATATTCGTATCCGGGTTGGTCTCTCCTTATTCCTAACTTACAATACAAGTTTATATACAAATGCCGGTTTACAACTACAAATCTAAAACCGACCACGGGCCTTAGGCCCTCGTCTGTCTTCTTGGGCTTTAGCACTCTTGAACTACTGATGAAGTTGACCCGGCCTAGATAGGCCGGTTTACGCCAGCGGTAATATCCCCTACAGATCCGGTGCCTATGAGTTTTCCATATACTGGTTCTCGCTTATTTACTTTTCTGCTGCTACTGTTCCAATCACTACAAAATACCAAAAACAATAGTTTTGCTGTCTTTACTTTTGTTACCGCTACCACCACTATCATATTACTTTGCTACTAAACACTTTGCTGCAAATACTAAGTTTCCAGGTGTGGTTGAATTGACAACTCAGCTGCTAATACTTGAGAATATTCTTTGGCTCCCCTTGTGTCGAATCAATAAATTTGGGTTGAATACTCTACCCTCGAAAACTGTTGCGATCCCCTATACTTGTGGGTTATCAGCAGGCAGCCTATGCGAAATTTCAATGGTCAGATATCTGGCCTCTCTTAGCTTCTTGATGTCCTCCTCTGTGACAGAGGAAGGCATCCACCGACCTTGAAGGTTGGATCCGGACATAGTTGAAGGTCCGAAGCGCCTGACCTGAGCTTTGGGTGTTAGAACTCGAGGCGGGGGAAGGATTCGATTGAGCACGAGAGGGAAAAAAGAAAAAGCCTCGTCCTCTTTATAAAGAGGGTGAATATCAAGCGTCCTCCTCTTGGCCGTTTTGGACTTGCCTAAGATCTAGGAGTCATACCAACAGGCACGGTTGGGTTACCCATGTCCGTCTTGATGAGAATCCCGTAATAAGGGGGACACGATCTCTGCTTTGACAAGACGTGACAGAAAAACCGCCTCGCAATATGCGCATCGCTGGTTGAGAAAAACGGTTCAGATAAGGACCGGGATGTGACGTGATGTTGTGCTGCCAAAACGTGTCAGCATATTAGATTGATGGAAATATTATTCTCTCTACGGTGGGGTGTGGAACTTGTTTTGCAGAACCGGACACAATCCTTGTGTTCAAAAATCTTCCATGAAGTATTTGGAGAAGAACCCGCCTTGCAATGCCGAAGACAATACTGCGCGCCAGACTCATCATCATCGAGAGTGCTCGAATTAGTTGGACTATGACGATACCATTGGTGCTTTCATTAAGAGTTCCACTGTGTCGCCACCATAAGGCTTCATGGCTCCTTCGATCATCGGTAGCGATGCGGTCCAGGGAGAGGTTTTCCTCCCCGGAAAGATCCTTGTATTCGGCGACTCCGCACTGCGGGCCAACTCGCTTGGCCATCTGGAGCAGACCGAGAGATACGCCCCTGGTCATTAGGTCAGATTCAGAAACTTGAACTACAATGCCGACATCCGCGGTAACTTGATCTTCGACGGATTCGAGCCTGTGTCAGGTGCGCTGCACTGTCACGACGAGCATCACATAACTCTATCGCGTCAGACAGTATTCGGGAGATCGTATCTGCAACTACTCCGGCCATCAATCCGGAGCAAATCGTGCCATCCGAGAGCGGAGGGATAGACCCCGCCACGGAGGCCGCGCTCTCAGCGGCGATAGAGCCGGATGCTGACTTTACCCCTTACGAGAGCCGTGTCGCCGAACCACTAGATTCATCTCCGTCCACGGACTCCGAGCCGCTTACATCCGTGCCCGTCGAACTCGACTGGGCGCCGATCATGGAGTTCACCTCCGCGGATATCTTTCAGCACTCGCCTTTCAGCAATCTGCTAAATACATTAAGGTCTCTCTCCCTGTCAGGAGAACCTTGGCCAAACGACGTTCAGCTAGAATGGGATGCGTACGATGAAGAAATTCGCTGCCCACCCACCACCCACTTGGTAGCCACTGTCGACGACTTAACTGACATGCTTAACTTCGACTCCGAAGACATCGACGGCATGAATGAAGATGCAGGAGCCGAACAGGAACCAGCGCCCACAGGGTGCCGAACAACCACTTCATCACATGACATATACATGGTGGATACACCCAAAGAGGCCAATGGCTAAGAGATAGCGGAGGATGCCCCCTCCAAGCAAACCAAGCGCCAATGTCAGCGGCGCCGCTCTAAGTCCTGCCATAGCAAAAACAGCGATAACAGCACAAGAGGAAATAACAGTCCAGTCGACTCTAGAAGAAACAACGACTGCACCGCCCCGGTGGCAGAGCACGATCAAGATGCAAACGGTGAACATAGTGCGGATCCGGCGTCCGAACATGGCGACGCCAAGGATAAACCTCATCAAACCCCGTCTGGGGAGGAAACCAGTCCGAACGAAGATGCACACATCATCCCGGAAACGCACTTGGAGCAAGAGAACCTCCGCAGAAGGCTTATTGCCACAGCGAGGAGCCTGAAGAAGCAGAAGCAAAGGCTTAAGGCCGCACAAGATACGCTCAACAGCAGGTGGAACAAAGTGCTCGACAATGAAACAAAGTATGGTGGAAGTTACCACACAAATAGCTATCCAAAGCGCAAGCTATTACCTGAATTCGATGATGAGGCCTTAGAGCCCACACAGCCAAAAAATGATACGGCCAACCGTCCAGATCAACCACCTTATGACCACGATAGAGCGGCTAACAAAGTCGCACATAAGTCAACAAACGATCTACGTGAGAACTTGCACCAAAAATCCGGCGCGACCAGATCCATCTATGGATCTAGGATGCGCACTCCGGCACAAAATCAAAACCGAATACTACAACCGTCCGAACACCATGGCATATCCCAATACAGGGGTGCCGCACACCCCTATGTTTCATCGATGAGGTGCTGGATCACGAATTCCCAAAAGGATTCAAACCAATGAACATAGAGGCGTACGACAGGACCACAGACCCTGGAGTCTGGATCGAGGACTTTATCCTCCATATTCATATGGCTCGCGGTGACGATCTCCATGCCATTAAATACTTGCCCCTCAAGCTTAAAGGGCCAGCTCGGCACTGGCTCAAAAGCCTCCCCGAAAACTGAATTGGAAGTTGGGAGGAGCTCGAGGACGCTTTTCGGGCTAATTTTCAAGGGACTTATGTCCGACGACTGCAAACTTTCAGGTTATATACATATATACATAAACGGCCGCACAGGAGGCATCATATTACCTTCGGGCAAAAGTATAAATACAGCCTTGATAACTCAATAAAACATTATTTTTACAATGGAAGTTCATGTCACTAGAACATAATATTCTTCGAGCACTGAGCCTCTATCGAACGAGCGCCTTCAAGAACTTCTTCAAACTAGTGGTCGGCAGCCACACGGCCTACGGCCGAACCCTGTGTCGCAACAGTGGTGGCCTCCATCTCCGCCCAGTATGTCTTGACACGGGCAAAGGCCATCCACGCACCCTCTATGCACGCTGATCTCTTCATAGCATCGATGTGTGGCACAGCACCAAGGAATTGTTGCACTAAACTAAAATAGCTACTCGGCCTTGGCCCTCCCGGCCATAGATGATCCACAACGGACCTCATGGCAAGTCCGAACAACCTATGGAGCTCGGCCCACTCGACCATTCGCTCATTCAACAGCAGCGGGCGGACTGGAGCATGAAACTGTGACCAGAACAGCTTTTCCACTTCGTGATCTTTCTGATCCTTGAAGTAACCGGTCACATCAGCAGCACTTGCAACCAAATCCACGTAGGCGTCTGTAGAACTCCATAGTCGGTCAAGAGGAGCATACTTCAGATCTCCGAATTTAGTCCGCAACAAGAAGGGCTTCCCAGACACGATGTCTGTAGCTTGATGCAGCTCCTCCTTCGTTGCTCTAATTTTGGAGAAGCCTTCCTTGGCAGCTACCAGGGCCTTCTCCAGGCCCATCGCCCTCGCTCGGCTTTCTTCTTTAAGAAGCTGGTAAAGGTCAACGACATCTTTTAACTCTTGAGCCATTTTGGCCATTCTTTCCTTGCTCTCGCAATGCGCAGCCTGTTCGTCCCTCGACTCTTTGGCCGCCTTTAGAGCGGCCGCATTGCTACTCCTTGCTTGTTCCTTGGCTCAGGCAAGCTCCGCCCGAAGGGTCTCCATGATGGCAGCTCCATCTGCAGTCACAACATATTAAAGATACCGGCATCATGCTCCTCTTATTATGTGACGATCACCAGAGAAATCACTTACCCTGTGCCTCGTCAAGCCGCTGGTTGACAAGCACGATATCGGCATCGGCCGCATCAAGTTGCCTCTTTAGCTCGGTAAACCCATCAGTTCGGCTAGCCACCGGAGCCTCAGCCGCCTACACATAAAGTCAGTCGGGTTATTACCTGGGAATATGATCCTCGGGTTGCCGCTGTTCTCGACGACAACCAGAGTCTAAGGGGCTACTATATGCATAGGGCACACCTAACGTGTGCGGTACTATTAAAAACATACACTATTTCACGTACCTCAAAGCCTTTCAGCAGACTCATAAAGGCTTCGTGCAATCCATTTTCAGTGGATGAAATCCTTTCAATTACCGTACCCATCAGCGTATGTTGCGCTTCCGAGATGGCCGCTTGCCCCAGAAGATCCTTCAGTGCGTCCGACCGCACACTCTACTGTTCCAGACTCTTGTTGCTGCTCTCCTTAAGAGCCGGGTACTGGGGATTCTGGGTGTGGCCAAAGGGTTATCCTCTGGCCTTGGCGGATCCGCAGATACCCTCCGCGACGACACTTCAGGGTCGCCCGCCTCATAAGGCGGGGTGTCAGGGGGAGGCGTTTCGCTCTCCATCATCTCCGGAAGAAGATCCCCCGAAGACGAACTCTGTCAAGAAGGGCTATGATCCGGACTACAATTTATAAGCATCGGTTATTGTCTTCGGAAGTAAGGTAGGATATTTTCACTATTAAGTACTTTTTGTTTACTTACAGCTCGGTAGAGGGCTGATCCCCGCACAGACATTGTGTGGCAAGAATACCCTCCGAGGCAGGACCCTCTAGCGAAGATTTGTTCTCCCGTTTGGAAACCTTAGTTTTCGGATCTTCAGAGGTAGTTCATGTCTACTACACAACCTTCTTCTTGTGGACATTGTTGGGCCTCCAAGTGCAGAGGTTTGTAGGAAAGTAGCAAATTTCCCTCAAGTGGATGACCTAAGGTTTATCAATCCGTAGGAGGCATAGGATGAAGATGGTCTCTCTCAAGTAACCCTGCAACCAAATAACAAAGAGTCTCTTGTGTCCCCAACACACCCAATACAATGGTAAATTGTATAGGTGCACTAGTTCAGCGAAGAGATGGTGAAACAAGTGGTATATGGATAGTAGATAAAGGTATTTGTAATCTGAAATTATAAAAACAGCAAGGTAGCAAGTGATAAAAGTGAGCGTAAACGGTATTGCAATGCGTTGAAACAAGGCCTAGGGTTCATACTTCCGCTAGTGTAAGTTCCCTCAACAATACTAACATAATTGGATCATAAAACTATCCCTCAACATGCAACAAAGAGTCACTCCAAAGTCACTAATAGCAGAGAACGAATGAAGAGATTATGGTAGGGTACGAAACCACCTCAAAGTTATTCTTTCCAATCAATCCGTTGGGCTATTCCTATAAATGTCACAAACAGCCCTAGAGTTCGTACTAGAATAACAACTTAAGATACAAATCAACCAAAACCCTAATGTCACCTAGATACTCCAATGTCACCTCAAGTATCCGTGGGCATGATTATACGATATGCATCACACAATCTCAGATTCATCTATTCAACCAACACAAAGGACCTCAAAGAGTGCCCCAAAGTTCCTACCGGAGAATCACGACGAAAACATGTGCCAGCCCCTATGCATAGGTTCGTGGGCGGAACCCGCAAGTTGATCACCAAAACATACATCAAGTGAATCATGTGATATCCCATTGTCACCACAGATATCCATGGCAAGACATACAGCAAGTGTTCTCAAATCTTTAAAGACTCAATCCGATAAGATTACTTCAAAGGGGAAACTCAATTCATTACAAGAGAGAAGAGGGGGAGGAGAAACATAAGATCCAACTATAATAGCAAAGCTCGCGATACATCAAGATCGTGCCAAATCAAGAACACGAGAGAGAGAGAGATCAAACACATAGCTACTGGTACATACCCTCAGCCCCGAGGGAGAACTACTCCCTCCTCGTCATGGAGAGCACCGGGATGATGAAGATGGCCACCGGAGAAGGATTCCCCCTTCGGCAGGGTGCCGGAATGGGTCTAGATTGGTTTTCGGTGGCTACGGAGGATTCTGGCGGCGGAACTCCCGATCTATTGTGTGTTGTGGAAGTTTTTGGATACGTGGGTATATATGGGTGAAAGGAGTACATCGGTGGACCGAAGGGGGGGGGCACAAGGCAGGGAGGCGCGCCCCAGGGGGGTGGGCGCGCCTCCTACCCTCGTGAGCTCCTCCTTCATCTTCTGACGTAGGGTCCAAGTCTATCCGGTAGGTTTCCTTCCAAAAATAACTTCTCCAGTTGATTTCGTTCTGTTTTGACTCCGTTTGATATTCCTTTTCTTCGAAACACTGAAATAGGCATAAAACAGCAAATCCGGGCTGGGCCTCCGGATAATAGGTTAGTCCCAAAAGTAATATAAAAGTGGATAATAAATCCCAATATTGCCCAAAACAGTAGATAATATAGCATGGAGCATTCAAAAATTATAGATACGTTGGAGACGTATCAGCAGTCCTCTTCCTTCCCCGGGGAGAGAGAATGTCATATTCCTCCCCCTGGTTATCCTCCATCGCAGAGGCTCTCATTCCCCCGGTTGGAATGTGTAGCGAGTGAGGCCCTCTTTCACCCTCTTTATTCCCCCCTTCATCGTCCTTTGAGGGCACTAGATAAGGCGTCGGCTCGAGCATCTTCTCCAGTACCGGATTATCCAAGCCCTCAGGAAGGGGCGCCGAACACCTGATCATCTTCGCCATTATTATCCAATCCTGGTCAAAGAGCGACTCTTTAGAATGATGCCATGATAAACAAAAGGACAGCGGGTTCGGCCATGGAATTGCTTACTTGGGTAGTAGGGCGATTGCAGCTCAAACCCACATCCTCGGTGGTGTCCGGACACTCTATTTGGGGTCCGAAGAACGATTTGTACATCTCTTCGAGCGTCATGCTGAGGAAATGCTGAATAGCTCGCGGTCCTTCCGGGTTGAATTCCCACATACGTAGGGGCCGATGTTTGCAAGGTTGGACTCGACGAACTAGCATAACTTGCATTACCATAACCAGACTGAAATCTCTCTCAAAGAGATCTAGAATACGGCTCTGTAATATTGGCACGTCCTTTGCTGGACCCCAGCTCAGCCCCCTGCTGATCCATGATATCAGTTGCGATGGGGGGGCCGAGCGAAAGGTGGGGGCGGCTGCCCACTTGGCACTTCGGGGAGTTGTGATGTAAAACCACACCCACTGCCACAAGCTGGACACCTCTAGGAAGGAACCCTCTGGCCATGGAGCATCAGCGATTTTTCTTATTAAGGCACCTCCGCAACCTGCGTGCCGCCCCTCGATCATCTTCGGCTTCACATAGAAGGTCTTGAGCATAGGCCGAAGTGAGGGGTACTACGGAGGAAGGCCTCACATGCGACAATAAATGACGAGATGTGAAGAAGGGATTCCGGGGCCAGATCATGGAAATCCAGCCCATAATAGAACATAAGACCCCTAACAAAGGGATCCAGAGCAAGGCCTAGTCCTCGGAGGAAGTGGGAGATGAACACGACACTCCTGGTGGGTTCGGGAGTAGGGATGACCTGCCCTCAGGCAGGCAGCCTATGTGAAATTTCGGCAGTCAGATATCTGGCCTCTCTCAGCTTCTTGATGTCCTCCTCTGTGACAGAGGAAGGCATCCACCGACCTTGAAGGTTGGATCCGGACATAGTTGAAGGTCCGAAGCGCCTGACCTGAGCTTTGGGTGTTAGAACTCGAGGCGGGGGAAGGATTTGATTGAGCACGAGAGGGAAAAAAGAAAAAGCCTCATCCTCTTTATAAAGAGGGTGAATATCAAGCGTCCTCCTCGTGGCCGTTTTGGACTTGCCTAAGATCTAGGAGTCATACCAACAGGCACGGTTGGGTTACCCACGTCCGTATTGATGAGAATCCCGTAATAAGGGGGACACGATCTCTGCTTTGACAAGACGTGACAAAAAAACCGCCTCGCAATATGCGCAACGCTGGTTGAGAAAAACTGTTCTAATAAGGACCGGGCCGTGACGTGATGTTGTGCTGCCAAAACGTGTCAACAGATTAGATTTTATGGAAATATTATTCTCTCTACGGTGGGGTGTGGAACTTGTTTTACAGAACCAGACACTATCCTTGTGTTCAAAAATCTTCCATGAAGTATTTGGAGAAGAACCCGCCTTGCAATGCCGAAGACAATATTGCACGCCAGACTATATCCTTTGGCCGGACTGTTGGAGTATGAAGATACAAGATTGAAGACTTCATCCCATGTCCGGATGGGACTCTCCTTGGTGTGGAAGGCAAGCTAGGCAATACGGATGTGTATATCTCCTTCCTTGTAACCGACCTTGTGTAACCCTAGCCCCCTCCGGTGTCTATATAAACCGGAGGGTTTAGTCCGTAGGACGACAGACAATCATACCATAGGCTAGCTTCTAGGGTTAGCCTCTACGATCTTGTGGTAGATCAACTCTTGTAATACTCATATCATCAAGAACAATCAAGCAGGACGTATGGTATTACCTCCATCAAGAGGGCCCGAACCTGGGTAAACATCGTGTCCCCTGCTTCCTGTTACCATCCGCCTTAGACGCACAGTTCGGGACCCCCTACCCGAGATCCGCCGGTTTTGACACCGACAATAACCTTCCAATATATCGATCTTTACGTCTCGACCATTTCGAGACTCCTTGTCATGTCCCCGATCTCATCCAAGACTCCGAACTACCTTCAGTACATCAAATCACATAAACTCATAATACCGATCGTCACTGAACTTTAAGCGTGCGGACCCTACGCGGTCGAGAACTATGTAGAAATAACCGAGACACGTTTCCGGTCAATAACCAATAGCGGAACTTGGATGCTCATACTGGCTCCCACATATTCAACGAAGATCTTTATCAGTCAAACCGCATAACAACATACGTTGTTCCCTTTGTCATCGATATGTTACTTGCCCGAGATTCGATCGTCGGTATCTCAATACCTAGTTCAATCTCGTTACCGGAAAGTCTCTTTACTCGTTCCATAATACATCATCCTGCAACTAACTCATTAGTTACAATGCTTGCAAGGCTTATAGTGATGTGTATTACCGAGTGGGCCCAGAGATACCTCTCCGATAATCGGAGTGACAAATCCTAATCTCGAAATACGCCAACTCAACAAGTACCTTCGGAGACACCTGTAGAGCACCTTTATAATCACCCAGTTACGTTGTGACATTTGTTAGAACACAAAGTGTTCCTCCGGTAAATGGGAGTTGCACAATCTCATAGTCGTAGGAACATGTATAAGTCATGAATAAAGCAACATCAACATACTAAACGATCAAGTGCTAAGCTAACGGAATGGGTAAAGTCAATCACATCATTCTCCTAATGATGTGATCTCATTAATCAAATGACAACTCATGTCTATGGTTAGGAAACTTAACCATCTTTGATTAACGAGCTAGTCAAGTACAGGCATACTAGTGACACTATGTTTGTCTATGTATTCACACATGTATTATGTTTCCGGTTAATACAATTATGGCATGAATAATAAACATTTATCATGAAATAAGGAAATAAATAATAACTTTATTATTGCCTCTAGGGCGTATTTCCTTCACCGATGCACTAGGTAACTACACCTAGATCGGATATGAACTCCTTCATCCAGGCTCCTTCATTTGTTGCTTCCAAAGCAGCTATGTACTCCGCTTCACATGTAGATCCCGCCACAATGCTCTGCTTGGAACTGCACCAACTTACAGCTCCACCATTCAATATAAATATGTGTCCGGTTTATGACTTAGAGTCATCCAGATCTATGTCAAAGCTTGCATCGACGTAACCATTTACGACAAGCTCTTTGTCACCTCCATAAATGAGAAACATATCCTTAGTCCTTTTCAGGTATTTCAGGATGTTCTTGACCTTTTTCCAGTGATCCACTCCTGGACTACTTTGGTACCTCCCTTCTAAACTTATATCAAGGCACACATCAGGTCTGGTACACAACATCGCATACATGATAGAACCTATGGTTTAGGCATAGGGAATGACTTTCATTTTCTCTCTATCTTCTACAGTGGTCGGGCATTGAGTTTGACTCAAATTCACACCTTGCAACACAGGCAAGAACCCATTCTTTGACTGATCCATTTTGAACTTATTTAAAACCCTATCAAGGTATGTGCTTTGTGAAAGTCCAATTAAGCGTCTTGATCTATATCTCTATAGATATTGATGCCTAATATATAAGCAGCTTCACCAAGGTCTTTCATTGAAAAATTCTTATTCAAGTATTCTTTTATGCTATCCAGAAATTCTGTATTATTTCCAATCAACAATATGTCATCCACATATAATATTAGAAATGCTACAGAGCTCCCACTCACTTTCTTGTAAATACATGCTTCCCCAAAAGTCTGTCTAAAACCATATGCTTTGATTACACTATCAAAGCGTATATTCCAACTCCGAGATGCTTGCAGCAGTCCATAAATAGATCGCTGGAGCTTGCACACTTTGTTAGCACCTTTAGGATCAACAAAACCTTCTGGTTGCATCATATACAATTCTTTTTTAAGATATCCATTAAGGAATGCAGTTTTGACATCCATTTGCCAAATTTCATAATCATAAAATGCGGCAATTGCTAACATGATTCAGACAGACTTATGCACTGCTACGAGTGAGAAGGTCTCATCGTAGTCAATCCCTTGAACTTGTCAAAAACCTTTCGCAACAAGTCAAGCTTTGTAGATAGTAACATTACCATCAGTGTCAGTCTTCTTCTTGAAGATCCATTTATTCTCTATGGCTTGCCGACCATCGGGCAAGTCAACCAAAGCCCACACTTTGTTCTCATACATGGATCCCATCTCAGATTTCATGGCCTCAAGCCATTTCACGGAATCTGGGCTCATCATCACTTCCTCATAGTTCGTAGGTTCATCATGGTCTAATAACATGACTTCCAGAGCAGGATTACCGTACTACTCTGGTGCGGACCGTACTCTGGTTGACCCACGAGGTTTGGTAATAACTTGACCTGAAGTTTCATGATCATCATCATTAGCTTCCTCGATATTGGTGTAGGAATCACTGGAACTGGTTTTTTGATGAACTACTTTCCAACTTGGGAGAAGGTACAATTACCTCATCAAGTTCTACTTTCCTCCCACTCACTTCTTTCGAGAGAAACTCCTTCTCTAGAAAGGATCCATTCTTACCAACGAATATCTTGCCTTCGGATCTGTGATAGAAGGTGTACCCAACTGTTTCCTTTTGGTATCCTATGGAGACACATTTCTCCGACTTGGGTTCGAGCTTATCAGGTTGAATATTCTTTCACATAAGCATCTCGGCCCCAAACTTTAAGAAACGACAGCTTAGGTTTCTTGCTAAACCACAGTTCATATGGTGCCATCTCAACGGATTTAGATGGTGCCCTATTTAACATGAATGCAACCGTCTCTAAAGCATAACCCCAAAACGATAGCGGTAAATCTATAAGAGACATCATAGATCGCACCATATCTAATAAAGTACGGTTACGATGTTCGGACACACCATTACGTTGTGGTGTTCCAGGTGGCATGAGTTGCGAAACTATTCCACAATGTTTCAAATGAAGACCAAACTCATAACTCAAATATTCACCTCCACGATCAGATCGTAGAAACTTTATTTTCTTGTTACGATGATTTTCCACTTCACTCTGAAATTCTCTGAACTTTTCAAACGTTTCAGACTTATATTTCATTAAGTAGATATACCCATATTTTCTTAAATCATCTGTGAATGTCAGAAAATAACGATCCCCTCCACGAGCCTCAACACTCATCGGACCACATACATCAGTATGTATAATTTCCAATAAGTCGGTGGCTCGCTCCATTGTTCCGAAGAGCGAAGTCTTAGTCTTTCCCATGAGGCATGGTTCGCAAGCATCAAGTGATTCATAATCAAGTGATTCCAAAAGCCCATTAGCATGGAGTTTCTTCATGCGCTTTACACCAATATGACCTAAATGGCAGTGCCAAAAATAAGTTGCACTATCATTATTAACTTTGCATCTTTTGGCTTCAATATGATGAATATGTGTATCACTACGATCGAGATTCAACAAAAATAGACCACTCATCAAGGGTGCATGACCATAAGAGATATTACTCATATAAATAGAACAGCCATTATTCTCTTATTTAAATGAATAAGCATCTCGCATTAAACAAGATCCAGATATAATGTTCATGCTTAACGCTGGCACCAAATAAGAACTACTCAGGTGTAAAACTAATCATGACGGTAGATGTAGAGGTAGCGTGCCAACGGCGATCACATCAACCTTGGAACCATTTCCGACGTGCATCATCACCTCGTCCTTAGCCAATCTTCGTTTAATCTGTAGCCCCTGTTTCGAGTTGCAAATATGAGCAACAGAAGTAGTGTCAAATACCCAGGCGCTACTACGAGCATTAGTAAGGTACACATCAGTAACATGTATATCAAATATACCTTTCACTTTGCCATCCTTCTTATCCGCCAAATACTTGGGGTAGTTCCGCTTCTAGTGACCAGTCCCTTTGGAGTAGAAGCACTTAGTCTTAGGCTTAGATCCAGACTTGGGCTTCTTCCCTTGAGCATCAACTTTCTTGTTGTTCTTCTTGAAGTTCCCCTTCTTCCCTTTGCCCTTTTTCTTAAACTAGTGGTCTTGCTAACCATCAACACTTGATGCTCCTTCTTGATTTCTACCTCTGCAGCCTTTAGCATCATGAAGAGCTCGAGAATTTTCTTTTCCATCCCTTGCATATTATAGTTCATCACAAAGCCTTTATAGCTTGGTGGTAGTGATTGAAGAACTCTGTCAATGACACTATCACCCGGAAGATTAACTCACAGCTGAGTGAAGTGGTTATGGTACCCAGACATTCTGAGTATGTGTTCACTAATATAACTATTCTCCTCCATCTTACAAGTATAGAACTTGTTGGAGACTTCATATCTCTCAACTCGGGCATTTGCTTGAAATATTAACTTCAACTCCTAGAACATCTCATATGACCCGTGACGTTCAAAACGCCTTTGAAGTCCCGATTCTAAGCCGTAAAGCATGGCACACTAAACTATCGAGTAGGCATCATCTTTGCTCTGCCAGACATTCATAACGTCCGGAGTTGCTCCTGCAGCGGGTCTTGCACCTAGCAGTGCTTCCAAGACGTAATTCTTCTGTGCAGCAATGAGGATAATCCTCAAGTTACGGACCCAGTCTGTGTAGTTGCTACCATCATCTTTCAACTTAGCTTTCTCTAGAAACGCATTAAAATTCAAGGGAACAGTAGCACGGGCCATTGATCTACAACAACATAGATATGCGAAAACTATAAGGTACTAAGTTCATGATAAATTAAAGTTCAATTAATCATATTACTTAAGAACTCCCACTTAGATAGACATCCCTCTAGTCATCGGAATGATCACGTGATCCATATCAACTAAACAATGTACGATCATCACGTGAGATGGAGTAGTTTTCAGTCGTGAACGTCACTTTGTTGATCATATCTACTATATGATTCACGTTCGACCTTTTGGTCTCAATGTTCTGAGGCCATATCTGCATATGCTAGGCTCGTCAAGTTTAACCCGAGTATTTTGCATGTACAAAACTGGTTTGCACCCGTTGTATGTGAACGTAGAGCTTATCACACCCGATCATCACGTGGTGTCTCGGCACGACGAACTGTAGCAATGGTGCATACTCAGGGAGAACACTTGTACCTTGAAATTTAGTGAGGGATCATCTTATAATGCTACCGCCATACTAAGCATAATAGATGCATAAAGGATAAACATCACATGCAATCAAAATATGTGACATGACATGGCCATCATCATCTTGTGCCTTTGATCTCCAACTCCAAAGCACCGTCATGATCTTCATCGTCACCGGCTTGACACCTTGATCTCCATCATAGAGTCGTTGTCGTCTCGCCAACTATTGCTTCCACGACTATCGCTACCGCTCAGTGATAAAGTAAAGCAATTACATGGTGATTGCATTTCATACAATAAAGTGACAACCATAAGGCTCCTGCCAATTGCCGATAACTTCTACAAAACATGATCATCTCATACAACAATTTATATCTCATCACGTCTTGACCATATCACATCACAACATGCCCTGCAAAAACAAGTTAGATGTCCTCTACTTTGTTGTTGCAAGTTTTACGTGGCTTCTACGGGCTTATAGCAAGAACCGTTCTTACCTACGCATCAAAACCACAACGATATTTCGTCAAGTGTGTTGTTTTAACCTTCAACAAGGACCGGCTGAGGGAGTCCTGGATTAGGGGGTCTCCGGACAGCCGGACTATATCCTTTGGCCGGACTGTTGGACTATGAAGATACAAGATTGAAGACTTCATCTCGTGTCCGGATGGGACTCTACTTGGCGTGGAAGGCAAGCTAGGCAATACAGATATGGATATCTCCTCCTTTGTAACCGACCTTGTGTAACCCTAACCCTCTCCGGTGTCTATACAAACCGAAGGGTTTTAGTCCGTAGGACAACAACCATAACATACAATCATACCATAGGCTAGCTTCTAGGGTTTAGCCTCTCCGATCTCGTGGTAGATCTAATCTTGTACTACCCATATCATCAATATCAATAAAGCAGGACGTAGGGTTTTACCTCCATCAAGAGGGCCCGAACCTGGGTAAACATTGTGTCCCCTGCCTCCTGTTACCATCCGGCCTAGACGCATTGTTCGGGACCCCCTACCCGAGATCCGCCGGTTTTGACACCGACATTGGTGCTTTCATTGAGAGTTCCTCTGTGGCGTCGCCGTTAGGCTTGATGGCTCCTACTATCATCGATAGCGATGCGGTTTAGGGCGAGACTTTTCTCCCCGGACAGATCTTCGTATTCTGCGGCTTTGCACTGTGGGCTAATTCGCTTGGCCATCTGGAGCAGATTGAAAGCTACGCCCCTGGCCGTCAGGTCAGATTTGGAAGTTTGAACTACACAGCCAACATCGGCGGAGACTTGATCTTCGACGGATTCGAGCCACAGCCGGGCGCGCCGCACTGTCACGACAGGTATGACCTAGCTGTACCACCGAACAGTACCCCAGAGGCCGCGCCCGCATCAGCTACGACCCTCAGCTTGGAGCCAACTGCGCCAATCAAGGACGGGTGGCTAGACACCGCCTCAGGGACTGCAGTCTCAATGGCGATCGAGCCAAACACCAGCCTAATCCTCTACGAAGCCCATGACTCCAAGGTGCCGGACTCTTTTCTGGACTCCCAACCGTCCGCGCCCGTGCCAATCGAATCCGATTGGGCGCTGATCATGGAATTCACCGCCGTGGATATCTTTCAGCACTCGCCCTTCGGTGACATTCTGAATTCACTAAGGTCTCTCTCTTTGTCAGGAGAGCCCTTGCCAGACTATGGCCAACATGATTGGGATGTGGATGACGAAGAAATTCGACGCCCACCCACCACCCACTTCATAGCCACTGTCGATGATTTAACCGACATGCTCGACTTTGACTCCGAAGACATTGATGGTATGGACGACGATGTAGGAGACGAACATGAACCAACGCCTATAGGGCACTGGAAAGCCACCTCGTCATATGACATATACATGGTGGATACACCCAACGAAGGCAATGGCGACGAGATAGCGGAGGATGACCCCTCCAAGAAGCAACCCAAGCGCCGACATCAGCGGCGCCGCTCTATGTCCCGCCAAAGCAAAAGTGGTGATACCGGCACAGGAGATAATAACACTCCGGATAGTGCCGAAGACAACAAAAATCCCCTCCAGCAAGATTTAGAGCAGGAGGATGAAGGAGCCAGCTCTCCTGAGAGAGCGGCAGATGGAGAGGAGGAGGATGACAATTACATGCCCCCCTCCGAAGACGAGGCATGCCTCGGCGACGATGAATTCGCCGTACCAGAGGATCCCGTCGAACAAGAGCGCTTCAAGCGGGGGCTTATGGCCATGGCAAATAGACTGAAGAAAAAGCAGCAGCAGCTTCAAGCTGATCAAGATCTGCTAGCTGACAGATGGACTGAAGTCCTCGCGACCGAGGAATATAAACTCGAGCGCCCCTCCAAGAATTACCCAAAGTGCAGGTTACTACCCCGACTGGAGGAGGAAGCATATGATACGGCTGATCGGCCACCTCGTGGCCGCGATAGAGAGGCATTCCAGCCAAAAGCTCAGCCTCCACCCCGACACCATTCGAATAAAAAGGCATGGGGAGATACGCCTAACCTGCGAGACATATTGGAGGACAAAGCAAAGCATGCAAGATCAATCTACGGATCACGACGGCGCACTACTATGCGAGACAATAAACGTCACACCGGATACAGTAAAAGGAAATCCGGCCGGGCCGAACACAGCGGGCGAGACCCATTCAAGCTGCGTCGCGATATCGCCCAATACAGAGGCGCCGCACACCCCTTGTGCTTCACAGACGAAGTAATGGAACATCAATTCCCAGAAGGTTTCAAACCTGTAAATATTGAATCATACGACGGCACAACAGATCCCGCAGTATGGATCGATGATTTCCTCCTCCACATCCACATGGCCCGCGGTGATGACTTACACGCCGTCAAATACCTCCCACTAAAGCTCAAAGGACCAGCATGGCATTGGCTTAACAGCTTGCCAGCGGACTCCATTAGCTGTTGGGAAGATCTGGAAGCCGCATTCCTCGACAACTTTCAGGGTACTTATGTGCGACCACCAGACGCCGATGACTTGAGCCACATAATTCAGCAGCCCGAAGAGTCGGCCAGGCAATTCTGGACTCGGTTCCTTACAAAGAAAAATCAGATCGTCGTTTGTCCGTATGCAGAGGCCTTAGCGGCTTTCAAACACAACATCCGAGACAAGTGGCTAGCCTGGCACCTTGGTCAGGAAAAGCCAAAATCTATGGCAGCTCTCACAACGCTCATGACCCGCTTTTGCGCGGGAGAAGACAGCTGGCTGGCTCGCAGTAATAACATATCAAAGAACCATAGTACCCCGGGTACCAAGGACGACAATAGCAGGTCACGTCGCAACAAACATAAGCGCCATATTAACAGCGAAAACACCGAGGATACGGCAGTCAATGCCGGATTCAAAGGCTCTAAACCCGGTCAGCGGAAAAAAACATTCAAACAAAGTACGCCGGGTCTGTCCAGCTTGGACCGAATACTAGATCGCTCGTGTCAAATACACAGCACCTAGACAAGCCAGCCAATCACACCAACAAGGATTGTTGGGTGTTCAAGCAGGCCGACAAGTTAATTGCCAAAAACAAGGACAAGGGGCCGCATAGCGATGACGAGGAAGAACCCCGGCAGCCGCACACCAGAGGTCAGAAGAGGTTTCCCCCGCAAGTGCGGACGGTGAACATGATATATGCAACCCACATCCCCAAGAGGGAGCAGAAGCGTGCGCTCAGGGACGTATATGCATTGGAGCCAGTCGCCCCAAAGTTCAACACTTGGTCCTCCTGTCCGATCACCTTCGATCGCAGGGACCACCCCACTAGTATCCGTCACGACGGATTTGCCGCACTGTTCCTAGACCCAATCATTGATGGATTTCACCTCACTCGAGTCCTTATGGATGGCGGCAGCAGCCTGAACCTGCTTTATCAGGATACAGTGCGCAAAATGGGTATAGACCCCTCAAGGATCAAACCCACAAAAACGACCTTTAAAGGCGTCATTCCAGGTGTGGAGGCCCATTGCACAGGCTCAATTACACTGGAAGTGGTCTTCGGATCCCCGGATAATTTCCGAAGCGAAGAGTTAATCTTCGATATAGTCCCGTTCCGCAGTGGTTATCATGCGCTGCTCGGGCGAACCGCATTTGCTAGATTCAATGCGATACCGCATTATGCATACCTCAAGCTCAAGATGCCAGGACCTCACAGAGTTATTACAGTCAATGGAAACACAGAGTGCTCTCTCCGAACAGAGGAGCACACCGTGACCCTCGAAGCAGAAGCGCAAAGCAGCCTCTCAAGGCAATCAACCAGTTCAGCGCTTCAAAGCCCGGACACCTTCAAGCGCGCTCGGGGCAATCGGCAAATAGAACGCCTAGCGCGATCTGAGCTCGCGTAGCAATACGGCGGCCACCCCAATCCCAGCCCAACGGTGAAACTCGTGCCACACGTACATAATTACGCATTAAAAATACCATGGGCACAGGTGGGGAGGGGGGCACAACTACTGCACGGCCCAAGACGCGGCTTAAACCGCACTAGGGGCTTCCCGTTTGGTTATTTTTCTTTTTTTTCAGGACCTTAATCTCTAGAAACACTGTCCGGCAGCACTATTGCCGCACACATGATGCAGCAACCAAGGAGGCAGGCATCTACGTCATACCACGGAATTCCCAGGTTGATTACACTAACGTGTGAAATATTCGATTTGATATCATTCCTCAGCTTGCCCTTGGAAGGGACATAGTCCTACTCTTTGCTTATCGCACTATCTATATCACTCTGCTTTAACGCAATTTTTTAATAAACAATGCATGACATTACGACTATTATTGCATTCTTGTTCATTAATGGCGCCTTGCAATCGTACACCTTGGTCCTGGATTAGGGGGTCTCCGGACAGCCGGACTATATCCTTTGGCCGGACTGCTGGACTATGAAGATACAAGATTGAAGACTTCGTCTCGTGTCCGGATGGGACTCTACTTGGCGTGGAAGGCAAGCTAGGCAATACGGATATGGATATCTCCTCCTTTGTAACCGACCTTGTGTAACCGTAACCCTCTCTAGTGTCTATATAAATCGAAGGGTTTTAGTCCGTAGGACAACAACCATAACATACAATCATACCATAGGCTAGCTTCTAGGGTTTAGCCTCTCCGATCTCATGGTAGATCTACTCTTGTACTACCCATATCATCAATATCAATAAAGCGGGACGTAGGGTTTTACCTCCATCAAGAGGGTCCGAACCTGGGTAAAACATTGTGTTCCCTGCCTCCTGTTACCATCCGGCCTAGACGCACAGTTCGGGACCCCCTACCCGAGATCCACCGGTTTTGACACCGACACCGGCCGTAGTCAAACTCGATTCAACTAAAGTTGGAGAAACAGACACCCGCCAGCCACCTGTGTGCAAAGAATGTCGGTAGAACTAGTCTCCTGAACACGGTCATGTAATGTCGGTCTGGGCCGCTACGTTCAACAATACCGCCGAATCAAAGTAAGACGTTGGTGAGGGAGTCCTGGATTATGGGGTCCTCAGGTGTACAGGCTATGTGACATGGGCTGGACTGACGGGCCGTGATGATACAAGGTAGAAGGTCTTCCCCCGTGTCCGGATGGGACCCTCCTTTGCGTGGTTGGCAAGATTGGCGTCCGGAAGTGTACTTTCCTTTCTCTGTAAAACCGACCCTGTACAACCCTAGGCCCCTTAGGTGTCTATATAAACCAGAGGGTTTAGTCCGTAGAGGCTATCAGAATTTACATATGCTAGACATCTAGGGTTTAGCCATTACGATCTCGAGGTAGATCAACTCTTGTAACCCTATACTCATCAAAGTCAATCAAGCAAGAAGTAGGGTATTACCTCCATTAAGAGGGCCCAAACCTAGGTAAACTTCGTGTCCCCTCCGCCTCCTGTTACCTTCGATGCTCAGACGCACAGTTCTGGACCCCTACCCTAGATCGGCTGGTTTTGACACCGACATTGGTGCTTTCATTGAGAGTTCCACTGTGTTGTCGACTACAGGATCGATGGCTCTCCTTGTCATTAATGACAACATTACCTCTGGAAGGGCCCTAGCTCTGGGACAGGTCCTTTAGCTCGGCGATTTGACCATGGGAACTCGCGCGGCCATTAAGCCAAAGGCAGCCCTCGAAATCGCTAAAAATCGTCTTTGCATCAGCCTTGAACACCCCGAAAAGATGGATCCAACAGATGCCTCGTCCTTGAATGAGCTACTAGATCGCGTTGCCGCCCTGGGGGTTGTAACAAACTACGATCAGATTGGGCTTAAACCCGATCAGCGGGAAATCAAGTCCCTGCCGATCACCCATCTGGTAGCAATCATGGAGGAACAAACTAAGAATACTTCTCCCCCCAATTTAAGAACAAGCTATGTTCTGATTTTCGAGCCCTGCGAGCCAGATACCCATCTTCAGGAAGAGACATCATGTCCTCCGAACATAGATCTAGGCGTTGAGCCCAAAAGCCACCAGGACTCCCCCACTCCGGATCCTGGGTTGGTCACCTAGGAAATTCTTCAAACTCCGGATGCAATAGTGAGTCAGGGTTCAGATTTTAACCCGCCCACCCACCACAAGCAATATTCCCCAAACAATTCAGGTCCTCCAGATGTATGCGACCTAATGTATGTACGATAGCAACATGAGGAAACGGACCATCACTTTTGGGCCATATTCCTCCTTGTTAAAAACAAGATTAAAGATTGCTGCGACGACGACGCGGTTTCAGTATTTTGTCGCAACTGTACGGATGAGGGAATCCTCAACGCCCTCAACCGCCGCCGCATACTGCACTTTGCATATTTGGCACACATCATACAGAAGTACTGCGCAATGGAAAGCACCTGGAAAGCCCAGACAGCCCGATGGGAACCTCCTCCTTTAAGCAGCCCACCAGACGGACAAAAAGGATGCACCCTTATGGGGCACCCGATCATCATCTCATGGACAAAAAAATCAAGCCCTTCACGGGACACATAACTGTCCTTGACGACCTGCTCAACAAACCCTGTCAGATACATACGACGCCGAATACTGAACCAACACACAGCCTTCGGGCATGTTGGGTACTCCGGCAGGTGGTAAGAGCGGTGAGGCCATCCTCACCAACATCACCACAGAGAGGCACTCTTCGGAGGACGCCGATCTCAATGTATTTACGGTCTTCAAGACCTTTTCTTCAAACAATTGACGCAAGAGGGCGCTCCGCGACCTCACAGAAGTCAACCAAGTAGCCGCAATAAACCCTTGGAATGATATGGCAATAACTTTTACAACTCCCGATGAACCATGGGACAGATCAGTCTGAGCACCTGCCGCCTTGGTATTAAACCCAATTGTGGATTGTTTTAGGCTCACTAAGGTGCTCATGGACGGTGGCAGCGGACTAAACCTCATCTACGAGGACACGCTCAATAAAATGCAAATGGACAAGAGTCGCATCGAGCAAAACAGCACCACCTTCTGAGGCATTATCCCCAGTCGAGAAGCACGAAGCTCGGGGAAGATTAAACTTGACGTCGTATTCGGCACGCCAGAGAACTACATGTCCGAAGAGTTGCTCTTCCACGTGGCACCTTTCAACAGCGGATATCAAGCCATGTTGGGGCGAGACGCATTCACACCCTTTCAAGCCATACCCCATTACGGGTACATGAAGCTCCAAATGCCAGGTGGCCCAAGGGAGTTATCACTATCACTAGTGATTCGGATATAGCACTCTGCGCCGGAAAAAAACCGCATCCCTGGCCCTCGAGGCACTATCCGAGGCCCTCACGGCGAGTAGCTAACCACTCTGCACTCCATAGTCGACAAGGACGATGTAATCCTTGACAAGAGACCCAAATCCACTTCCTTCAAGCCAGCAGACGAAATAGTCAAATTTCAAGTACACCCAACGGATCCTAACAAAACAGTAGCCATTGGAGCACAGCTGGATCCAACAATCGACGCCGCTCTAAGGGCGTTTTTGCAAGAGAATTGGGACGTCTTTGCCTGGCACCCTTCGTATATGCCAGGAATCCCACACAGACTGGCCGAACATAGCCTCAACATAATAAAGGCATTCAAACCAGTCAAGCAAACACTGCGGCAATTTTCTAAACCCAAGTGACAAGCTATGGGGGAGGAGCTAGCCAAACTACTTGAAGTCGGGTTCATCTGAGAGATCAAACACCTAGACTGGTTAGCAAACCTGTTCATGGTGCCAAAGAAGGACAAATCCTGGCGCCTTTGTGTCGATTTCAAAGACCTCAACAAGGCTTTTCCTAAGGACCCCTTCCCGTTTCCCCACATTGACCAAATCATTGATGTGACTCTAGGACATGATTCACTGTGTTTCCTCAACGCATACTCCGGGTACCATCAAGTTAAGATGAAGGAATTCGATAAAGCTGCAATGGCATTCATTACTCCGCATGGACCTTTCTGCATCAATAATATGCCTTTCAGACTCAAAAATGCCGGCGCCACTTACCAACGCATGATTCAAACATGCCTGGAAAACCAAATCGGCAAGACAGTCGAGGCATACGTAGATGATGTAGTCATCAAAACTAAACATGTCGAATCATTGGTGGACGACTTACGCCTCACATTTGACAACCTCCAAACATATGACATACGGCTCAATCCGGAAAAATGCGTTTTTGGCGTTCCGGCCGGAAATTTGCTTGGGTTCATTGTTTCTAATAGAGGAATTGAAGAAAATCTAGCCAAAATCCAAGCCCTGTCACAATTGGCAACACCAACAGACCTATAGCAGGTCCAAAAATTAGCTGGGTGCATGGCAGCTTTGAGCCGCTTTATCTGCAGATTAGGAGAAAAGGCACTGCCGCTTTATCGCCTTCTCCGACATACTGACCACTTTGAGTGGACGGATGCGGCAACAGCCGGATTGGAAGAAATAAAAACTTTGTTAGCAAGCAACCCAATCCTTGCCGCACCAAATGTCGGCAAACCTATGTTGCTCTACATATCTACAACTCACCAGGTGGTGAGCGCGGTGCTTGTCATCGAACGAGAGGAAGAGGGACACAAGTTCCCACTCCAAAAACCAGTATACTATGTATCGGCGGTCCTCACACCATGCAAATCCCGATGCCCACACTATCAAAAGATAGCGCATGCGGTCTTTATGGCATCCCGGAAGCTGCAGCACTACTTTCAAGAGTGTTCAATCATGGTGGCTTCCAAAGTACCACTCAATGACATCATAAACAATCGGGACACCGCCGGCCGCATCACCAAATGGGCTATCGAGCTCTTACCATTTGAAATAACATACAAGCCACGCCGAGCTATCAAATCTCAGGTGTTGGCCGACTTTGTAGCCGAATGGACAGAAGCCGAACTCCCCAAGGAGTACAACGGATACTCCAACTGGGTGATGTACTTCGACGGCTATAAAATACTAGCCGGATTGGGGCTGGTGTCATCCTAACATCCCCTACAGGGGACACAGTCCGTTATGTATTACAAATCATGTATACAGACTCCAACAACACAGCCGAATATGACGCACTACTGCATGGTCTTCGAATGGTTATTTCTATGGGCATACAATGCCTCGAGGTGCGTGGGGATTCCAACCTCGCAATATCCCAAACAAATGGAGAGTTCGATGCAAGATCCAAAGATGGCGACCTACCGCAACACTGTACTCAAAATATTGGCTCGGTTTGAAGGGCTCGAGTTTCACCATGTGGCTCGAGACAACAATCAAGAAGCAGACATCCTTGCTCGAATGGGCGCTAAGCGTGACCATGTCCCACCTAACACCTTTTTAGAAAGGCTTTTTAAGCCATCCGTGGTATGGCAGGATGAGAGCGGTAATACTAGTCCAGAGCCGATCACACCCCCAGATGCCGAACTTAATTCTGCTATCATCGGGGGCTCGGGGTACCGAAATGATACCTTCCGCCCATGAGATCATGGGGGTAATCGCTACATGGACTGAACCTTTCCTTCCCTACCTTAATAGGCGGGAGCTCCCCGATGACCAGAATGAGGCACGTCGCATCTTTCGACGCTCGAAAGCCTACAAAGTTCATGAAGGAGAACTCTACAAGAAAAGTACCACCGGAGTTCTTCAAAGATGTATCTCCAAAAAGGAGGGACGGTAGCTCTTGGCTGAAATACATGCGGGTCTCGGTGCCCATCATGCCGCAGCTCGGGTCCTCATAAGTAAGGCCTTCCGTACAGGTTTCTTTTGGCCCACGGCCCTAGCAGATGCACATGCCCTTCTACAACGTTGTGTCGGATGCCAGCTTTTTGCCAATCAAAGCCATATGTCGCCCACTGCCCTAAGAACAATCTCCGTCACTTGGCCTTTCATGGTTTGGGGCTAGACATGGTTGGACCCCTTAAAGGGGGAAGCCATAAGAAGAACTATTTGCTGGTAATGGTGGATAAATTCACTAAATGGATAGAGGCCAAACCAGGAAAAATGGCTGAAGCCGGACCGGTGATCGACTTTATATCCGGTGTCGTACACCATTATGGTGTCCCGCAGAACATTTTTACTAACAACGACTCTAACTTCACAGCTGATGACGTGAAAAATTGGTGTGCTAACCTGGGCATCAAGCTCGATTACGCCTCCGTATATCACCCTCAAAAAAATGGTCAGGTCGAATAGGCTAATGCCCTGATAATGAGCGGCATCAAACCCAGACTAGTGTGATCCCTAAAGGAGTCGGATAAACACTGGGTCGAGGAACTCAATTCTGTACTTTGGGGGCTGCGGACCACGCCCAATAGCATGGCAGGATACACACCTTTCTTCCTGGTGTATGGTGTAGAGGCTATCTTGCCCTGCGACATTATTCATGACTCACCTCGAGTGCGCATGTACGAAGAGAGAGAAGCCGAGCTCGATCGGCAGGACGACCTAGATGTCCTGGAGGAGGAGCGCGATGTTGCAAAAGCCCGTTTTGCATTCTATCAACAACAGGCTCGGAGATACCAAAGCAGAGAAGTGCGGGCAAAGACTTATAATGTCGGTGAGCTCGTTTTATGCCTCCCAAAGTATAAAAAGGACAAGCTCAAACCAAAATGGGAAGGTCCCTTCATTATAGATGAAGTTCTCACTGGAGGAGCCTACCGCCTTCGCAATGCATCGGATAATCGCTTAGAGCCGAACCCGTGGAACATTGCTCGACTCCGAATATTCTACTCATAAGTCCGGCCATACTTCTTTTCCGTTTTCTCCTTTTCAACCTTTTTGTCATTTTTATATGATTCTCCGTTATGTGTTCGGATAAGCTGAACACTTGAGGGGTACACATCCTTGAATGTACACACCCCACCATGACTGGGGGCTTCTGTAAATAGAAGCTTATTATTATCCCGAGCCTAGAGCTCACAATATATGTGTCATTTGCTGATATACATCCTTTTTGCCATTATATGCACCTTTATGACTTAAGTGGTTGCCAAGCTGGGTTGCCTTGATCCTGTGCTTATGCCCTACGTTCCCAATTGTTCTTCTAGGGCATAAAGGGAGCACCTCTGTGATTGTTACAACCGGGTTATTCGGACATGTACCTCAGACGGGTGAAGCCAAAAGCTAGCGTTCTGAAGGGAATAATTGGTCGGCAATTAAACAATAGATTGTTGTAGTATTACAACTAGTTTAAAACACTGTGAGATAGTTTTTCTGTATTACGGATCACACACCCTGGCACGTGTAAGCATAGTATGCCGACCCAAGGAAAGGAACCCTTAACGGAACTATTTTCCTTGGAATATGTTTCTTACATATGTAATGTAACATACACCCCAAACTCAAAATTTTGCCTATTCGAGTACAATGAATGGGTTGCCTGGTTTCCGGAAATAATAAAAACTTACTTTTTCGAATAAGTATCCGAAAAAACTCCACCATTTTGGTTTGGAGGTTAAAGCCAAAAGCCTGTGATGACAAACCATTTCACATGTTCGGATAAAGGCAAAGGTTGATCATGAATGTACATTGATACATTAAGTCAAAAACCTATTCCTTATCTATTTCATCTATAAGGCTATCTAACCTAAAGTCTTCCTATGAATATTTCGCAGCAATCATTACTTGATCATACACCAAATTTAAGGGGATTTCCTTCCCATCTGGTCCCTGTGGTCCTACTCGGGCCATATGATTTGGGTCTAGTTTAGTGAAGCTTGTCTTCACCATGGCCGAGGCTTCTCGTCGCCTTCACGGCAGGCCGATGTCTTCCATATCTCGAACCGGCGCCGGGCACCTTTGAACAGGTTTGCCAGGCCCTCAATACTTCCTGGAGTGGTATTAGATGGCCATAACGCCTTCACCATACTCTTCATGTCTTTTCGGGCCCGAGCATGAAACGCGAACAAATCCTTTAGCATGTCGCCTTGAAATCCGGATACTTCCTCTTCCGGCTGACCAGTTAACAGACCCGCGGCAACAAAGTCATGATATTCCGCATTATGGACTAAAGATGAGCACTTATGGTGGTTCTAAATAAGAGTGGAAGACACACCGGACATGCCACCCCTCAGTTTTTCATTTTCCTTCTGAACGGCAGATAACCGAGCCTTCAAGCTCTCTATCTCTTCGGTTTGTTTGTCCTTTTCCTCCTCAAGATTTTTCTCCCTAGATGCGGCCGTCGCGGTCTTTTTCAATTCTGCTAGTTCAGCGGTGACCGCATTAAGTTGCGTCTGGTTTGTATTCAGCACCTGGGCTAACGTAGTATTATTTTCTTTCAGCACCTGCAGAATTATCGATCTTTAAATCAGTTTGCTTCACCATTTCAAGTCTTGGGGGCTACTAGCATATGACCATACAAATTGCATCAAAATTTACCTGTATATCCTTCGAGAACAACTGAATGACTCTGGCAAGTCCGTCTCGAGCGGCTTGGATATATGCATCCACTGAACTCAGTGTGGCAAACTCCTGTTCGGAAAAGGCCGGAGCACACATAGCCTCCTTTAAACGACGGTGATTCATCATGCTCACCACTTCGGAATTCGTGACTGATACGTCATCCAAATCCTCTTGAGGAGGTGGAACGGGCATTGCATCGGCTCGCGTCCTAATTGACGAGTCCGGCACCAGATCAGTGGACATTTGGCTAATCGGGCGTTTTCCCACCGTCTACCGCGTACTCCTCCTAATGTCAAGGATAAAAAGGGAGACTTTTAACAACCCAGACTCATGCCTAGGCATGTATTAAAGCACACGTACCTCTTGGAAGACCGTGAGGTCTCCGCAGTACTCCCGGTCCCTTTTCGTTTTGAACGATGGCCTTGTGTATGGGCCGCCCTTGAGGAGATACGGTCCCTAGAGCGCCGATCCTATTAAAATCCGGATCAGTACAACGGGTAAGGATGCAGATGAGGATCTCCTTTGAAGAACCCTCTGGATACTCGTGATGCAGAAGGGATAGAGGCGATGGTAGTCAGCGGTGATAACCACTTCCGAACCATCAAGGCTCGCTTGATAGAATACCCCATCGTCGAATTCTATATATATATATATATATATATATATTATATATATATATATATGTCCAGATCCTCGCAAAATCTAGGATCTTTATCACGATTATGATCTTCTGGCTGAGGAGCAGGACAGTGGACGTCCTCGGTCATCCTCCTCCATGACTGTTGGTGGCAACAAAGAACAAATTCGATTAGTGTCTACAACGCAATAAAATAAGCACAGACGCTCGAGATCTTACCCATTCAATAGGGGTGTACATAGAATAAGCCTCTCGGCAGTTTAACCAAAGAAAATCTTTCTTTCTCGCCGTTATACGGATCAGCCAAAATTGAGGCCAGTTCGGCTGGGGTATCCGGACCCTTCCGTCTGTAGCGGGACACGTCATCTTCTCCGTTGTAGCACCATAAGGGAGTTACTTTGGATTGAAGAGGCTGGACACACCTCTTTATTGCAATGGCCATGACCTCAACTATCGAGAGCTCGGTATGGGTTAGAAACTTGACCTTGCTGACCAACCTCTTTATCTCTGCACTGTCCTCTTCCTTGGGACTGCGGGGATGCTAGTTGAGGCGCTTCCTTAAATGATCATTGGAAAATTCAGGGAGACCATGCCGAACTGGGTCCGACAGTGGGATGTCATCCATACAAAACCATTCCGAGGGCCACTGCGGGTATACCTCTTTAGGTGTTCCTACAAGGTATCCAGATCCGGCTATATGCCATACTTCCGCACCACCCACTTCAAATATGGAACCTCCTCGGTGGCGGGGAATGAGACATGTAAAAGAATTTCCTCCATCATTCAAAATGGGCCTCGATGCCTAAGAAGAGCTCGCGGAGCGCAACAAAACCTGAGATGTGCAAAATCGAACCTGGGGTGAGGTTGTGTAGTTGGATGCCATAAAATTCCAATAACCCCCGGAGGAAGGGATGGACTGGAAATCCCAGGGCCCGCAATAGAAATGGGACAAAGCACACCCTCTCCTCCTTATTGGGGTTGGGGAAGTTCTCAACCATCGCGTTGTTGCTGATTGAATACAATCCCGCTCGAACGGAGACTAGATCCACGAGGGGCAGGTAATCTTGCGTCCGGAGTCAGCTCAGCTGAAGATTAGGCATGGAGCAACTCTGCCCGTCACCCTCTTTAGGACCATGGGGGCATGAAGAGGAGCCTGGGGCATTGGCCATGATGGAAGGCTTCGCTCATGGCTAAACTTGGCAGTTTTCCATCTACACGATGTGAGATGGCATTTGGAGATCTACATCTCCTTATATAGATGCCATCCGAGCGTGGTAAAGGACTTATTTGCAAAAACGGCATGGACCATTCGTATCCACCTGGCGCGCGGAAATCAAAACGACCACAGGGAATGAGTGTAATAAGCAAAAAACATCGAGGTTACGGCTGGATTATCATTGTTCCGAATTATAATGAAGAACCCGCCTTGCAAAGCCGAAGACATGAGCCGGATACTGCGTCGTCATTGAAGGCAAGTTCAGGGGCTATTGAGGGAGTCCTGGATTATGGGGTCCTCGGGTGTCTGGGCTATGTGACATGGGCTGGACTGACGTACCGTGAAGATACAAGGTAGAAGGCCTTCCCCCGTGTCCGTATGGGACTCTCCTTTGCGTGGATGGCAAGATTGGCGTCCGGATGTGTACTTTCCTTTCTCTGTAAACCGACCCTGTACAACCCTAGGCCCCTCCGGTGTCTATATAAACCGGAGGGTTTAGTCCGTAGAGGCTATCAGAATTTACATAGGCTAGGCATCTAAGGTTTAGCCATTACGATCTCGAGGTAGATAAACTCTTGTAACCCCTATACTCATCAAAGTCAATCAAGCGGGAAGTAGGGTATTACCTCCATTAAAAGGGCCCGAACCTGGGTAAACATCATGTCCCGTTCGTCTCCTGTTACCTTCGATCCTCAGACGCACAGTTCGGGAACCCCTACCCGAGATCGGCCGGTTTTGACACTGACAGTTGGTGGTAAGAAGTATGACTATTATCGCCCACAACTCATTATGTTCTACTCGTGCATATCATCTACGCATAAACCTGGCCCGGATGCCACTGTTGAGGAATGTAGCATGCAATTTCAAAAAAATTCCTAGAATCGCGCAAGATCTATCTAGGAGATGCATAGCAATGAGAGGGGGAGAGTGAGTCCACGTACCCTCGTAGACCGAAAGCGGAAGCGTTAGTTTAACACAGTTGATGTAGTCGAACGTCTTCACGATCCAACCGATACAAGTACCGAACGTACAACACCTCCGTGTTCAGCACACGTTCAACTCGATGACGTCCCTCGAACTCTTGATCCAGCAGAGGGTCGAGGGAGAGCTCCATCAGCACGATGTCGTGGTGACAGTGATGGTGATGTGATACGCGCAGGGCTTCGCCTAAGCACTACGACGCTATGACAGGAGGAGTAAACTGTGGAGGGGGGCACGCACATGGCTAAGAGAATTCTTGGTGTGCTTTCGGGGTTCCCCCCGCCTCCGTATATAAAGGAGGGGAGGAGGAGGCCGGCGGCCAGGAGGGGCGCGCCATGGGTGGAGTCCTACTTGGACTCCTAGTCCAAGTAGGATTCACCTCCCCCTTTTCCTTAACTGTGGAGGGGGGCACACTTGAGGACTGGTCGTAGTCAAATTCAATTCAACAATGACTAGTCGTAGTCAAATTCAATTCAACAAGGACCAGAGGAGTAAACTGTGGAGGGGGCACCGCACACGGCTAAGAGAACAATTGATGTGCCTTTGGGGTGCCCCCCGCCCCCATATATAAAGGAGGGGAGGAGGAGGTCGGCCAGGAGGCGTGCGCCATGGGGGGTCCTACTAGGACTCCACTCCTAGTAGGATTCGCCCCCCCTTTCCTTTCTTCACCAAAGGGGAAAAAGAAGGAGTGGGAGAGGGAGAGGGAAAGGGGTGCGTGTAGGATCGAGAAGAGGTGTCTAGAGGGGGTGATTAGACCCTTAAAAAGGAAAAGTAGCATTTTTTGCTTTCTTTAAGTTAAGGTGGAGTTTTAGAACAAGTTTAAACATTCACTATACATTTCAAGAAAGCAAGGCAAGAGTATATGAGAAGCAGAAAGTAAAGCATGCCAGTTGCAAGAAAGTAAAGAGATGGGATTGGAGTGTGCAAATGCAATTGGAGTCACGGAGTTTTTGGCGTGGTTCCGATAGGCGGTGCTATCGTACATCTATGTTGATGGAGACTTCAACCCACGAAGGGTAATGATGACCCACACATGTAGGGGATCTATCGTAGCTTTTCGATAAGTAAGAGTGTCGAACCCAACGAGGAGCAGAAGGAAATGATAAGCAGTTTTCAGTAAGGTATTCTCTGCAAGCACTGAAATTATCGGTAACAGATAGTTTTGTGATAAGGTAATTTGTAACGAGTAGCAAGTAATAAAAGTAAATAAGGTGCAGCAAGATGGCCCAATCCTTTTTGTAGCAAAGGACAAGACTGGACAAACTCTTATATAAAGGAAAGCGCTCCCGAGGACACAAGGGAATTATCATCAAGCTAGTTTTCATCACATTCGTATGATTCGCGTTCGATACTTTGATAATTTGATATGTGGGTGGACCGGTGCTTGGGTGTTGTCCTTACTTGTACAAGCATCCCACTTATGATTAACCCCTATTGCAAGCATCCGCAACTACAACAGAAGTATTAAGTTAAACCTAACCATAGCATGAAACATATGGATCCAAATCAGCCCCTTACGAAGCAACGCAGAAACTAGGGTTTAAGCTTTTGTCACTCTAGCAACCCATCATCTACTTATTACTTACCAATGCCTCCCTCTAGGCCCATGCAATGGTGAAGTGTCATGTAGTCGACGTTCACATGACACCACTAGAGGGATGACAACATACATCTCATCAAAATATCGAACGAATACCAAATTCACATGACTACTTATAGCAAGACTTCTCCCATGTCCTCAGGAACAAACGTAACTGCTCACAAAGCATATTCATGTTCATAATCAGAGGGGTATTAATATGTATAATGGATCTGAACATATGATCTTCCACCAAGTAAACCAACTAGCATCAACTACAAGGAGTAATCAACACTACTAGCAACCCACAGCTACCAATCTGAGGTTTGGATACAAGAGATGAACTAGGGTTTGAGATGAGATGGTGCTGGTGAAGATGTTGATGGAGATTGACCCCCTCCCGATGAGAGGATCATTGGCGATGAAGATGGTGATGATTTCCCCCTCCCGGAGGGAGGTTTCCCTGGCAGAACAGCTCTGCTAGAGCCCTAGATTGGTTCCGCCAAGGTTCCGCCTCGTGGCGGCGGAGTTTAGCCCCGTGAGCTTCCTTATGATTTTTCCTCGGACGAAAGACATCATATAGTAGAAGATGGGCATCGGAGGGCTACCAGGGAGCCCATGAGGCAGGGGGGCGCACCCAGGGGGGTAGGGAGCGCACCCCACCCTCGTGGCCAGGGTGTGGGCCCCCTCTAGAACTTCTTTCGCCCAATATTTTTTATATATTCTGGAAATAACTTCTGTGAAGTTTCAGGAATTTTGGAGCTGTGCAGAATAGGTCTCTAATATTTGCTCCTTTTCCAGCCCAGAATTCCAGCTGTCGGCATTCCTCCTCTTCATGTAAACCTTGTAAAATAAGGGAGAATAGGCATAAGTATTGTGACGTAATTTGTAATAACAGCCCATAATGCAATTAATATCGATATAAAAGCATGGTGCAAAATGGACGTATCAACTCCCCCAAGCTTAGACCTCACTTGTCCTCAAGCGAAAGCTGAAATCGAAAAATATGTGCACATGTATAGAGATAGAGGTGTCGGTAAAAATAAAATACGGACATGAGGGTGATACGTCTCCAACGTATCTATAATTTTTTATTGCTCTATGCTATATTATCTACTATTTTGGATGTTTATGGGCTTTATTATACACTTTTATATCATTTTTGGGACTAACCTATTAACCCAGAGCCCAGTGCCAGTTTCTGTTTTTACCTTGTTTTAGAATATCGCACAATAGGAAAACCAAACGGAGTCCAATTGACCTGAAACTTCACGGAACTTATTTTTGGATCAGAAGAAGCCCAGAAGACTTGGAGTGCACGTCAGGGGATCTACGAGGAAGCCACGAGGCAGGGGGCGCCCACCCCCCTAGGTGCGCCCTCCACCCTCGTGGGCCCCTCATGGCCCCCTGACGTACTTCTTCCGCCTATATATCTTCATATACCCTAAAAACATCCGGGAGCACAATAGATCGGGAGTTCTGCCGCCAGAAGCCTCCGTAGCCACCGAAAGCCAATCTACACTACTAGGGAAAAGGCTAGCAGCAGCGTGGGTTTTAGGTGTATCAGTAGCGCGGGGACCGGCGCTACTAATAAGGCACTACAGCTAACACGTAGCAGTAGCGCGTGCTCACCGGCGCTACTGCAACACAAGTGTAGCAGCAGCGCGCTTAACGGAAGCTCGCTACTGCTCATAGCTATAGCGCACTTCTCCTGTGCGCGCTACTGCTACTACCGCGCTGCTGCTAACTGTTCTCCACTCGCTACTGCTAATTTTAGTAGTTTTTTGTTTTTTTTTGGCATATTTGTTTTGTATTTGAACATGCTTTATAGAAGAATCTTTAGCACATACAAATGTCATCATGATACACATACAAATGCCTGCGAGACCACAAATGTAATCATAGCATATACATACAAATAGTCTCATCATAATCATCACCCAACACAAAGTGGTATCTTGTCATCATCTCGAAAATAGCGATACATGCAAGTCTTCAATACTTGCAACTACAACGTCATCCATCTAAACAAAGGTATACGCGAGAAGAGCTATCACTATGAGTGCGAGCGGAACTATGCAGTACATGAGGTGGTAGTTACGAGTCCTCTCTCGCGCTAGCGTGAACCTCAAGTAACTAGCTTCTCCTTCTTGTCTGCTTTTGAAGACTTTATGTCTGGCGCCCGAGAACCCATTCACTTGCGCCTGACACTCATGCCACTCGTTGTACACCCCCAGAACCTTCCCTTTGTACACGACATAGCACTTCCATCTCGCCATCAAAAACTAGGTACCTGTTAGAGATGCATGTTCATGAAGAGGATGTACAATAATATATATGCAGCAAAATATACTAGAGCAACACCGAAAAAGAAAGGGTTAGCAACTAGATGCAACATACAGTATGCAAATTAATTAACTAGAGGTACGCAGGTCATCGTACGCAAACTAACAAAGTAGCGTTACGCAAGTTCGGTAGGGACCATGGACATCATAGGTTTCATCGCTACAAAAAGTATAAAAGTTCAACCGACACATATCATCATCATCGGCATCATAAATCACTAGAAGTTCTATCCTTCCATATCATCAAGGATGGACCCTAGCTTCTTGAACGGCGTGAGGCCTAGACGTTGCATGCCTATGCGAGTTCGGACATCAGCTCGCGTGGTAAAACACCTTCCACGTGGCGCCGTCTCCAGCACCGTGCACACGACCATCTTGCGGCCGCAGGCCCAAAGGGAGTCCCTTAAGTTCGTTCAAGGCCCGGTTGAGAGGGGTGTACCACTTGGGCCTCATCGGAGAAGTAGGGCTTTCGGCTACAAGCTGGTGATGCTTCTCCAGTAGTTTAATCAATTTCCTCATGATATGGTCTGTGTAAAAAACCTTTTTATCCTTGTCCCACTTGTAGCGGGCCCTGATGAAGTCACGCTCCAAGGGGTTGGTGAACTTCGCGAAGGTATCTGGGAGACCCATGGCTTCATGTTCCGCATCCTCCTTATCCCATATGGGCCTTTTACCGAGGTAGCCACGGCTTCCGAGGCGATGCTTCCCCGTGTTCCTTTGCTGAAGGCTCTTGAATTTCGTAGCCTTAGCCCTGGCTGCCTCGGTAGCACAAGTGTCCTTGAACTTTTCGAACACCTCTTCCGTAAGTGTTGGATTTTCCTCCAGAATCTTGGACAGGGGTTCCTCAGCCTCAATAGCTCGTTTCACCCACCCTTTCCAGGAGGCCAAATCATTGCTAAACATGCCCATGGCATGATTGTTAATGTTTTTCATCTTCGGATCATCCCACGGTTGTTCTATGTTATCATCCCAGTCGGGGAACTTGAATCTCTTGTGCAACTTCATTAGGAGGAACTGCGTAAAATGTTCTTTACTCCATAAGTCATCGTCGTTGATGCTCGCGCATTCCCGTAGGATGCATCCTAATTGGTTCCCATAGCACGTGCGAGGTTCTTCCGGCTCTAATGGCTCAAACTTGCCAGGTGCCATCTTTGTGATCACAAGTCATCCAATCCCTAGTTTGTTAGGTTTTCGTATCCACTGCTTCTTATGCTTCCTCTTTTCTGTAGCGGCATCGGCGCCGGTACCTTCCCCGCCGGTCTCGGCGCCGCCATCGGTGCTGGCGCCGTCGGTGTCGATGTCGATGTCAGTACCATCATCGAGGCCGACCTGCAAACCTTGCTTAGCAGTCAAATAGTCGAGCTACTCTTGTTCACCCTCATAATCCATCTCGTCTACATCTTGGTCAGAAGGCCCAGTTTCTTCGTTGTTCGACATGTTTCCTATGATTAAGTGTCCTTGTTTATTTCTAAAAGTATGAATAAATGAGAAATGACATAAAAAAGAAATCTATGTGCCAGCACTCGATATGCCAACTATGTAGCAGAAATCATGCCTTTATTCACGGCAAATTTTGGCATGACATTTGCTAAAAAAAATGGACATATCGAGCGCCTGAAATTCACCAGAACGGAAATGAATCAACATTCCGGCGTAACATAGGCCACTCGGATCATTTACAAAAATCGAACCAAAACATCACATGTCCAAATGACATGTTCAAATTCCAAACATGACATGTCCAAAACATGACATATCCACATATCACATGTCCAGTTCAAATTTGCATATAAATTTAGCCTACCTAAATTTTCTTTAACAAGGGATGTTGATTTGGACAATTGCTTAAATGCCGCCTTTTCTTTTAACTACAATTGCTTAACCCTAAATTTCTGTCCTATTTTAAAACCTAGCTAAATTCATAACTAAATAGATAACCTAATTAACCTACTGCCCTAACTAAAACCTAAGTAAATTAACCGAAGAACCCTAGCTAGTAGAGAGAGGGGGGTTTACAGAGGGTGCAGGGGCGAGGAGGCAAGCAAGGGAGGCGAGGGCCGACGGGTCGGGGGCGAGCGCGCCTGGGTAGGGGGAGACCGTCGAGTCGGGGGCGAGCGCCGGGGTCGGGGGTGAAGGCCGGGTCGGGGGCGAGCGCCGGGGCCGGGTCGGGGGCGAGCGCCGAGGCGCGGCGGTGCGACGGGGGGAAGAGAGAGTGGGGATTTGGGGGGAAAAGAGGCGGGATGAAGCAGGGAGAGTGAGAATTTTGGGTTAAGTGGACGTAGCAGTAGCGCGTTTAGACAAAACGCGATGCTACTACCTTCACTAGCTGTAGCGGTTTAGATAAAACGCGCTGCTACTACCTTCACTAGCTGTAGCGGTTTAGACAAAACACGCTGCTACTACCTTCACTAGCTGTAGCGGTTTAGACAAAACACGCTGCTACTACCTTCACTAGCTGTAGCGGTTTAGACAAAACGTGCTGCTACTACCTTCACTAGCTGTAGCGGTTTAGATAAAACGCGATGCTACTACCTTCACTAGTTGTAGGGTTTAGATAAAATGCGCTGCTACTACCTTCACTAGCTGTAGCGGTTTTATAAGAAAATCGCTACTGCTAGATTGACTGTAGCTGTTTTATAAGGAAATCGCTAGTGCCAGTTTTCCTTTTTCTTTTCCTTTATTTTCTCCCACTTTTATTTCCCGAGAGCAGTGAATGAAGGGAAGGCGATATATATTGCAGCATTTGATGGTTAAATATGTATACAAAATAGGAACATATATATTACGTCATTGGACCCATGCATAATAAAGGCTAAGTGTGTATACAAAATAGGAACATATATATATTACATCATTTGACCGATAACATACGGTTCCTCAATGCTGATGTTTTCGTTTTTGAGTCAGCTTCTTTCCCTTCTTGTTTGTCGAAGAATAATTGAGGCCCTCATTGTGACTTTGCCTTTTCCATGGAGTACGATTTTTCTTAGGTAATGTAGTGTTGATTCTTCTTTTGACGTATACTTCATCATCATCGTCATCTTCCCTCATTGGTTTGCCGTACTGATCATAGTCTTCCTCGTTGGTGACTCCATCCATTCCAATGATGTTCCTTTTGCCTCTCCTCACGACAACACGACTGGGATTGCATGGGTCGGTTATCAAGAAGCATTGTGTCACGTTCTTAGCATGTACCCATGGCTCGTTTTTGGCAATAGCGTTCACGGTAGCGCTCTTGGCGTCGGGTATAGTCATGGTAGTGAAAATCCGGTTTTCTCTTTCGACATTCTTAGCCCATCTGACACGGAACATCGTCGTATTGTGTAGTCCAGAGTAGTCAAGCTCCCAGATCTCCTCGACCCTTCCATAAAATCGTTCAGCTATGCCATGGTCGCTGCTGTTCATGAATTCCATCGTCACCCCTGAGTTATGATCATCACTGTCCATATCTTTGGCCTCCATGTAGAACGTGTATCCGTTGACATCATATGCCTGATAGGTTATGAGGTTGGGCGAGGGGCCATGTGCTAAGGCGTATATGAGCAATCCGTCCTTAGAGCCCTCCTCCGGGGGATTAGCAATAATATGCTCTTTGAACCAATGCAGGAAAGTGGAGTTTTGCTCTCCAGTAACTTCGGCGTCCGTCCTGCATACCCCCTAGTCACGATACTTCTTTGCGGTAATTTCTTTGTGCAGTGCCACGAAAGGATCTACCTCGTCTAGGTGTTGTAGCACTACCAAGTTTGCTCTGTCAAAGTCGCTGCGTCGATCTGAGTATGCCACATGCAGTTCCCTGTGACCGTTGCAGTGACCTTCTCCTTTGAGCCTCCCATCATGCTTGTTAATGGGCAAACCAACACTAACACCAAGCGGCTGGTCTGCGCCATATAGAAAATTCTCACAAAAAGAGATGCACTCTTGTGTCACATAGCCCTGGACGATGCTTCCATCCGGACGGGACATGTTACGAACAAATCCTTTGATGATCCCATTCATCCTCTCAAACGGCATCATGTTGTGCAGGAATGACGGCCCCAGGTCTATTATGTCATCCACAATATGGACACACAGATGCACCATCACGTCAAAGAACGCCGGCGGGAAGTACATCTCAAGCTCATTCAGTATCACAACGATCTCTTCCTGTAGCCTTTGGAGTTGCTTCACACTGATCGACTTTCGAGAGATGACGTCGAAAAAGTTGCAGAGACCAATAAGCGTGTCACGGACGTGCTTGTCCATTATCCGTCTAAGGGCAACAGGTAGTATCTGCATCATCATCACATGACAGTCATGGGACTTCATCCCACTGAACCTTTTCTTGTCCGTGTCTAGATATCTGTTTATCTTGCCACAGTAACTAGAGCTAACTTTGACTCCGGTAAGGCACTTAAAGAATTGATCGATCTCAGCCTGACTTAAGGTGAAGCAAGAAGGGGGACAATAATCCTCTTTATTTATTTTTCTTGCCCTTCTTCTCTCGTGCCTCTGTCTCCGTCTCTGTCTCGTCTGACATTTTACGGGGCGGCATGTGCAGATCTTCCCTGATTTTCAAATCTTGCAAGTCTTTTCTTGCCTTCGGCCCATCCTTGGTCTTATCCGGCATGTTCATCAGTGTTGCGAACAAGCTCTCAAGGACATTCTTACATTATGCATTTGATCAAGGCAATGAGGTGTATCGAGTTTGTGCCAGTACTCCATGTCCCAGAACATAGACCTCGTCTTCCATACCTTCAGCAGCGGCTCTGGCGCCTTTCTCATCGTCTTTCCCGGCGCGGGGCACTCCTTCTAGTTTTTCAACAGCTCATCGATTTTGAAAGTGCTAGTGATCGACTAGAAGGGGGGTGAATAGGCGATTTTTAAGAAAGTCTTCAAAACATGGGAGTTTCGAAGACAAACGATAGAAATAAACCTATTACCATGCAGCGGAACATGGACTACACTAAGCAAACCATAGTCAAGTATTCAATGAAGTGAAAGCACAACAACTAATGGCATCTAGGCAGTATGGATCAGGTAGGAAGATAGTACGAAGCCAATCAGAACAAGCAGTCACTCAGTGAAGATAAAAGATAATGCAACTGAACAATGACTTCACAAGGACCAACTGTAAATAAAGAGATGGGAAGGATAGAACCAGTGACTCGTTGAAGACAATGATTTGTTGGACCAGTTCCAGTTGCTGTGACAACTGTACGTCTGGTTAGGGAGGCTGAGATTCAACTCAGAAGACCGTGTCTTCACCTTATTCCCCTTGAGCTAAGGACACCCAGTCCTCGCTCAATCACTCTGGTAAGTCTTCAAGGCAGACTTCCAAACCTTCATAGACTTCGTTCACCGGCGATCCATAATGACTCTTGGATGCTCAAGACGTGACGCCTAACCGGCTGGAGGATTCGCAGTCCTCAAGTTTAATACGTCTTCAGATCACACAGACAGGAAGACTTAAGTGATGCCTAACACTCTTTGGCTCTGGGTGTTTAGGGCTTTATCCTCGCAAGGAATTCTCTCTCAAAGGCTTCGAGGTGGGTTGCTCTCAAACGACAAAAGCCGTACTCTAACTCTGAGCAGCCAACGGTTTATGGTTGTAGGGGGTGGGCTATTTATAGCCACTAGGCAACCCGACCTGATTTGTTTGAAATGACCCTGGGTCACTAAGGAACAGACACGTGTTCCAATGGTTAGATTTCAAACACACACGACAACTTTACTTGGGCTACAAGCAAAGCTGACTTATCCAATTCTGGACAAGATTTGCTCTCATAGTCTTCGCTTGAAGATATAGGATTTTGGTTAAGCATCACTTCAGTCATTCTGACTGGTTCTCTTGGACCCCACTTAACAGTACGGTGGTTCCTATGACTCAGCGAAGAAGAAAAAGAACGACGAAACAACTAAGTCTTCGCGCTCCTTGGTCTTCACACAATGCCTTCTCTTGTCATAGTCTTCAATGTGAAAGTCTTCACATCCCACCTTTGACTTCAATGTCTTCATACATTTTTAGGGGTCATCTCTGGTAGGAAAACTGAATCAATGATGGACTTCTACCTGTGTTATCCTGCAATTCTCACAAACACATTAGTCCCTCAACTAGGTTTGTCGTCAAGACTCCAAAACCAACTAGGGGTGGCACTAGATGCACTTACAATCTCCCCCCTTTTGGTGATTGATGACAAACTGGTTGAAGTTTTCAACGGGGAATAAAATATGTGAAATTTTAAAGGATAGGGTATTGTCTTCATAAGTTGCAAAGGCTCCCCCTAAAGATGTGCATATAAGTACTTTGCTCTTGGAATGCAAATGCACATGGCAGGTTGTACTTGTGAAGATCCTCTTCAACCTATGATGACAATTCTTCATGCATGATATGATGTAACAAAGATAATGACATGCATAACGAAAAATGGATGTCTACAAAATGACCTAAGTGCGGAATTTATCATCGCACATGCGGAATTTATCATCGCAACACAAAATAGCAAATAAGTAGCAGACGACCATCGAGTTTAAGTGTTACAACTCAAAGAACCAAATGTATCGAAAAGCAAGAGTTGTAAGCACTTGGCAAAAGTAGCAAAAGGTAAAGCAACCACCCATATGGACCCTCTTGAAGACTATCAACTCATATGCTTCTCCCCCTTTTGTCAGCAAGGACCAAAAAGGTTTGAAGACATAGAGCGCCTACTCGTTCCCATGAGGTGCAGGTGAGGCAGTAGGGTCGTCATTGAGGTCCGGTGGTGCAGAAGAACTTGGTGCAGTGTCGACACGTGCTGAAGTTGGAGGAGGTGAAGTTGCATCATCTTGGTCATCAATGACTCTGGCATTCACTGTCGCAGCTGAGGACGAATAGTCAGAGTCTTCAAGTGAGGGAGTCTGACACAAGTGAGCATTCCTGGGAGGAGTTGAGTCAAACATGAATCGTTCGGTGAAGCCATCGTCTTGCAGATCAGCTTCAGTACTAAGAAATGTCAAACTCTTCCAGGACCTCCGACAGGTTTCATGAGTGACAAAGGCATTCTTGGTGGCAAGATTGCGAATGCGGTTGACATCCACCAAGAGGCTTTGCATCTGACGCTTAAGCCAGTCATGATGTTTGTCCTGTTTCTGGTGTAGTGCGACAAGAAGCTCTCGGTAATTGAGAACACGAGAACGCCTTCGAGGCCTTTGTGCAATGGTGCTACCAGTGGCGTCAGTTTGAGTGCGAGGGGCACGTGTGTTGCCAGCAACGGGATAAACGCGCGAGACTGCTTGAACTCCTTCAATAGCTGGGTGAAGCTTTGGTGATCAACATTGTGAAGATAAATGGGATCCTTAGCAGGCTCTAGGTAAATGGCTTCAACAGACAGATCAACCTCTAACAAGAAGACAAGATGATTGCGCGCAGACGGCTGATAGTTGATTGTAGAGTGAATCTTGATAAGACGCATTACCCATGGAGCGTAAAACTTTAGACCAAAAATGTCAGAGCCAGATGCAGCCAACTCTCTGATGAAGAAGTCTAGAGCATTGAAGCTGATGCCATTGAAGATATAGAAGACCAAAATCTTCATTGCTCCTTCAAGCTTCGCTGCAGATGAATGTCCTTTGACGGGCCATAGAGTCTTTTTGATGATATGGTAAATGGTGCAAGGCAAATACTCTAGGTCTTCAACAAAGAATTCAGACGGGTATTCAGCGTCGTGAGGCAAAGTCTTCATCATGCTCAGCATTTGACTCATGTTGGGTTCTGGCTTCTGAAAAATGCTTTCCAAGGCATTCTGGTGTTGTTGACAACCTGGTTCATAGTATTCACCGGGAGTGGGCAGTCCTGTGAGCTTAATGATATCAAGAGCTTTGGCTTCATGATGGACATTGCCTGTCATCCACTCAAGGACCCAAGTCTTTGGATCCCTGTTGTAGCCTCGAATGTGAAGAGTTGCATAGAACTATAGCAGAAGCTCTTCATTCCAGTGTTCCTTATCTGTGACAAACTGTAGTAGTCCAGCATCTCTAAAGCAATCCAACGCTTCTTCAAGGCAGGGCAGGCCAGCTATAGCTTCAGTGTCGAGGCGCATATGTGGAAATATGCGCCCTTGATTGTATAAGGCGAAGGAATAGTAGCTGTGCTGCTGATAGCTCCAGAACCGATCTGATGAAATGCGAGGTTTGGTATAAGGGTTCTTGGCGCTGTTGAAGAAGGTGTTATGTGCCCCAAAGCCATTCACATTGAAGACCCCGGGTGAAGTTGCATTGCCTGGGAATCGTGGAAGTCTTGGCTTGGGCTTCTGGACGGAAGGTCTGTGCTCGACATGATAGTCAAATTGGGGACCCGCAGCAGGTGGAGGAAATGGAATGGGCCATCGAACCATAACAGGCTGACCACGATCAAATACCATCTCAATGGTGTGAGGTCTTGGAGGGGGAACAGGAGCATTGGCATTGTCGTTGACATGGGCTTCATGCGCCACATTAGCTTCAGCCATGACAACGTCATTGGCTTCAGTGGTGATGTTGGTGGCCGCCTCAGGATTGTTAACCTCCACTTTAGAAGCTGGAGGGTCGGACACGTTCTCCTCGAGAACAACATCTTGGTGGGACGAGGGTGTAGCAACTCTTTCTGCTTCAACTCTTGGTTCTTCTTCTTCATCGGCTGATGCAGCCGGAATATCTTCAGCCATTTTGGCTTTAGACTCAGACACGTGCATAGTGGGAGTGACTTGGGGCCTTGGTCCTTTGCGAAGCCTGCGTAATGCTGGCGACGCTTGCGGAGATGGAGTGTGCTGGGTCTCAAAGTCATCGTCATCTTGCACTAGTGAGGTGGCTTGCGGTTGGGGAGAACTTGGGGTGTCTTGTCATTGTGGGTGATCAGCCCACGATGCATCCTGAGCAGTTGGCGTCAGAGGATGACCAATGCTGATGAGTTCGCTGTGCGTGAGCATAGGCGATGATACCAATTGGTGCTCGATCTGAGGAAGGACTTCATCATCTTCAACATTGTCGTGAGGACCAATGTCTTCAGCTGCGGTGGGGTCAACAGCTGGATTGTCTTCAGCTTCAGGAGCCTCTGGGGAAGCAGGCTCAGGAATTATTACTTGGCGTTCTTGATTTTCAGACGCAGGACGAGCCACTGAGATTGGATCGACCTCAAGGGGATCTATGGGAGCAGCCTGATCCCTCTTCTTGGTTTTGCATTTCTTAGTTGCAGGAGCATCATCAGTGGTGGCCTTGGTTTTGCGCTTTCTGGCTTCAGCTTCAGCTGCCCTTGTTTTCTTCAGTTCTGAAGCCACTGTGGGGACCTTAGGCTTCGATCCTGTCATACTGGCTGGGAAGACAATTGGATGTACTTCCTGACTTGGTGCTTCGGGTTCTACCACAGCTGGCTTCTTCTTCTTCTTGGCCGCCATGCTGGGGTCGATGCCTGGTCACCCCTAGGCTTTGCGCTTTTCAGCTTCATTGTATCCCTGAACACATTTAGCAGCAAGATCCTTCATGCGCTCACGAGAGCCTTTGGCTTCTTCGCATTTGGTTCGGAATGCTTTCTTAAGCTCATGCATCATGGTCTGGAAGTTCTGAATGTCTTCAACATTGAGCTTGGCCATATGCTTCTTGAACTGAGCCTTCTCATAATCTATCTTATGCTTCAGCTCAACAATCTTCTGAGATAGAGCCAGCTCAGCAGCAATGGCTCCGTGGAAAGTGACGCTGAGGCCAATGGGAAGTTGAAGATCATCAAAGATAACATTTGGGCTATCAAACCACTAATCAATGAATGTGTTGATGATTTCAACATCAAAGAGAGGAAGGTCATTGAAGATTTATGCCTCTTTCTTGCTCTTGATCGACTGCTCAAGAGCGTCATCGCCAAGATCATCGTCGCTGGACAGATCAATGGCGTCATTCTCATTTCGCAGAACAGCAGCAGGGGTCAGTGCTTGGCTGGTGGGTTGCATGGGCATCTTCACTTTGGAGGGCTTGGAGATGCGTGACAGATCTTCAGACTGCACACTGTGTTCAGGAGGTGCAGTGGCCAGAGGCTTCACCCGTGAAACCTTTGGTGCAGGGGCAGGCTTCGAAGCTTTAGGCTTCTTCAGTTTCTTTGGCTTCGGTGGTGCAGGCGCTTCGTCAGATTCAGCGTCGTCTGCAGGTTGATCCATGACTGCCCCTTGAACCATAATATGAGTGATGAGACCTTCCAGGTTGTAGAAGGGCCCAACAAGATCGGGTTCAGCTTCGCGTGAGCCATTGGCACGAGGAGCAGAGGGACCTGGATTGAAGTCGAATCCCCGCGACTTCTTGTTTTCTTTGGCCGAGTTTCTGGAAAACTAAAGGTTGCGCTTGAACAGATTGTCGTCACGACACCATAGCAATGACGATGGGTCTGCATATGCAGGCTGTGGTCCACGAACCATGCAGGGATAGAAGCCTTGTTCAATGGCTTCAGCTCTGGACCTGGGTTGAAGATTTTTGTATAGGATGTCTCCCCACGGTCGCTTGATGGCATTCTTCTCAGCATACTCCCGGGTCACGAACCTGTACTTGAACCATTGTTCTGCCCAATATCTTCAAATCCATTGGATTCGAGTTTTCCGCTGATTGTAGTCCTCCTCTGGATCTGTCTTGTACAGATCATAGAGGTCAGGAGGCAGATCTCTTGAGGTGTTACCACGACGCTGTCTGCCACCCTTCCTTGCAGATTTTTCTGGTGCCATGAAGTTTAGATTAAAAGGCTTCAAAACTGTCAAAGTCTTCTGTCTACTAGTCAGACAAGAACTGGCTTCACGAGAATTTATATGATGCTATAAGAATTCTGCAAATGAATGCAGACTATGAGAACCAAGGGATTCTCCCACGGACATGTACCTGTGACAGCATTAAGGTGCGAGGGAAGGGGAAGTGGTCATATGCATTCTTAGAAGATTTTGAAGATAAATCAGTTTAGAGGACATTGACCTCATAGTGCGAAGACATTCACTCATAGATAAAGAGTTGGTTCCAGATTTGTACAAATCCACGAATAAGTACAAGTGAGGAATCTAACTACTTTGTGAAGCATAAGTGAACATACTAGGCATATTATGAGATGCAGTATGAAATAGATCTAACTTGTGTGAACAGAAACTGCTTGTGGTAGAAAAGGATGAATCTATCGGATCAAAGATACTATAAAAAGGAGCTTTTATTTACCACACAAGGAACTGCTAGATGGAGTGGGAGAGTAGGCTGAGTAGTTCGATCTTCCGTGCCCTAATTACTTGGCGACGGAGGACACATACGGCGACGGCGGAGAAGACGATGTCCGCGGTCGGCGTGAGGACGGCGTCGGTGAGGTCGTGGCAGCTAAGCGCTCCGGCGTCGTCGAGGGCTAGCAGTGGCGCTAGGGTTTTTGCGAGAGTGGAAGAAAGGATAATGACTGGGGTGAGGCGTGTATTTATAGGGACAGGGACGGCACATCGTTATTACACAGGTGCCTCTGGCAGTTCACATCTGAAGGACACATGGCTATCATGCAACACATCGGAGGTTGTTCCACGTTCCCACGCATGCCCGGATTGTCGGGTGGTCGTTCCCACTTCTCCAGGTTTCAGGTGGAAGGATTTTGCATTGAAAATGGATTAATGTTTATCTCTGTGTCTTCTGCTAACAAGGACGCAGAGAAGACATTTTGACAGTGTCAATAGAATGCATATGATTTGGATAGACAGACTTAGGAAAGAAGCATAGAGGGGTTAGGGTCCGATCACATTCACTTAGTTCAAAAGATTCAGCAACAAGCCATAGCTATAAGTGAATGTTGTAGAGGACAAAAACCAAATCAGTACGTTGAAGATAAACATGAGGTCATGTTAACATTGAAGACAAACAGAAAGCAAAGACATTGCAAATGTAAGGCCATGCGAGAAACACTTCTTAGGGAAGAATTTGGTGGTGGCGTTACCCACCGTATAGGAAGTATTAGACCCAGACACGGCGCACAACTATCGTGGCGCTCTGAAGTCAAATTCCACATTAATGTATTCACACTCAGAATGCAAGTCTTCATTGATTGAAGACATACGTTACTTTGTGTGTTGCACATCTAAGTCATCAACATGCACAAGTGTTAGGAAGTGTGCCTGATCACAGGACATTGGAGGATTCCAAGATATTTAGCTCACACCGTAACTTGCAAAACCTCTTCTCATCCAAGGGCTTTGTGAAGATATCTGCCAATTGCTCTTCAGTGTTGACGTGTATGATATCAATACCTTCCTTCATAACATGATCTCTGAGAAAGTGATGACGAATTTCAATGTGCTTTGTCTTCGAGTGCTGAACTGGGTTGTTAGCAATCTTGATGGCGCTCTCGTTGTCGCAGTAGAGTGGCACTTGCTTCAGATGAATGCCATAGTCTTTGAGAGTTTGCTTCATCCATAGAAGCTGAGCGTAACAAGATCCAGCAGCAATGTATTCAGATTCAGCAGTGGAGAGAGATACACAGTTCTGCTTCTTTGAAGACCAACATACAAGTGATCGTCCTAGAAAATGACATGTGCCTAATGTAGACTTGCGATCCACCTTGTCACCAGCATAATCAGCATCCGAGAATCCAACTAGATCAAACTCTGAGCCCTTTGGATACCATAATCCTAGTGTTGGGGTGTGAGCCAAATATCTAAGAATTCGCCTCACAGCTAAGTGATGCGATTCCTTTGGTGCCGCTTGGAACCGGGCACACATGCAAACACTAAGCATGATATCTGGCCTAGATGCACATAAATAAAGCAAATAACCAAAAATGGAGCGGTATACCTTTTGATCGAACTCCTTACCATTGTCGTCGGGACCCAGATGGTGTTTAGCTGGCATTGGCGTCGTGTAGCCTTTGCAGTCTTGCATTCCAAACTTCTTCAGGAAATCTTTGAGGTATTTCTCTTGAGATATGAAGATGTCGTTGCGTTGTTGTCGTATTTGAAGACCAAGGAAGAACTTCAGCTCACCCATCATGGACATTTGATATTGCTCTTGCATCATATATCCAAACTCTTCACTGTATTTCTGGTTAGTGCAGCCGAAGATAATTTCATCCGCATATATTTGGCACACAAACAGTTCACCATCATATGTCTTCGTGAAGAGAGTGAGATCCAGGGAACCAGGTTTGAAGCCTTGGCTCTTCAGGAAGTCTTTGAGTGTGTCATACCAAGCTCGAGGGGCTTGTTTCAGGCCATACAGTGCCTTGTTGAGCTTGTAAACCATGTCAGGATGTTTTGGATCTTCAAAGCTAGGCGGTTGTGCAACATACACTTCTTCTTCAATCTTGCCATTGAGAAAGGCGCTCTTCACATCCATTTGATACAGAAGAATGTTATGATGATTTGCATAGGCCAGCAGTATGTGTATAGCTTCAAGCCTAGCCACAGGAGCAAATGTTTCATCAAAGTCAATTCCTTCAACTTGAGTGTATCCTTGAGCAATGAGACGAGCTTTGTTTCTGACAACTTGACCATGCTCATCTTGTTTGTCGCGATATATCCATTTAGCGCCTATGATATTGTGCTTACGAGGATCAGGACGCTTGACCAGTTCCCATACATTATTCAACTCAAACTGTTGAAGCTCTTCTTGCATAGCTTGAATCCACTCAGGTTCCATGAAGACTTCATCAACTTTCTTGGGTTCAGATATTGAGACGAATGCGAAGTGCCCATAGAAATTTGCTAACTGTGTTGCCCTTGAACGAGTGAGTGGACCTGGTGCATTGATGCTATCAATTATTCTCTCAATCTGTACTTCATTTGCAGCACGAGGATGAACAGGACGAAGATTTTGCTCTTGCTGATCATTGTCATCGTTAGAGGGATTGTTGTCAGGCTGAGCATTGTCTTCAGGTTGATCTGGTGCAGATATGATGAGTTCCTCTTCAGGCTGAGCTTCAGACGGTATGATTTCTCCAGTTCCCATGAGTTTGATGGTTTCACTAGATGGAACTTCATCTAGCACATTTGGCAGGTGCTCTCTTTGCGAGCCGTTAGTCTCATCGAACCGCACATCCACAGTTTCAACCACTTTATAGTGAAATAGGTTGAAGACTCTGTAGGAGTGCGAATCCTTTCCATATCCAACATAAAACCTTCATGTGCTTTTGGTGCAAATTTTGAAGTGTGATGTGGATCCTTGATCCAGCACCTGGCACCAAAAACTCTGAAGTAACTGACATTTGGCTTCTTGCCAGTAAGGAGCTCATAGGATGTCTTGTTCAGAAGTTTATGAAGATAAACACGGTTGATGATATGGCATGCAGTATCAATGGCTTCAGGCCAGAACTTTCTTGGAGTCTTGTATTCATCGAGCATCGTCCGGGCCATCTCAATAAGTGTTCTGTTCTTGCGTTCTACGACGCCACTCTGCTGCGGCATGTACGGAGCTGAGAATTCATGAGTGATGCTCAAAGTATCAAGATAAGTGTCGAGGCCAGTGTTCTTGAATTTAGTGCCATTGTCACTTCTGATGTGCTTGATCTTGACGCCATAGTTGTTCATGGCTCGATTGGCAAAGCGTCTGAAGACATCCTACACTTCAGTCTTGTAGAGGATTATATGCACCCAAGTATATCTTGAATAATCATCAACAATGACAAAGCCATAGAGACAAGCAGTAGTAGTAAGAGTTGAGTAGTGAGTGGGACCGAAGAGGTCCATGTGGAGCAGTTCGAAGGGTTGAGTCGTTGTCATGATTGTCTTCAAGGGATGCTTGGCCCTCGTCATCTTTCCTGCTTCACAGGCACCGCATAAGTGATCCTTCTTGAACTTGACACCCTCTGTGCCCATGACATGCTTCTTCTTTGCAAGAGTATGAAAGTTCCTCATGCCAGCATGCCCTAGCCTTTGATGCCAGAGCTAGCATTCTGAAGCTTTTGCTAGAAGACATACGGCAAGCTGAGGTCCTGCTGAGAAATCTACCACGTACAAATCATCTTTCCGATACCCTTCAAAGACTAGAGACTTGTCAGATTCCATTAGAAGAAGGCAACAATATTTTCCAAATATCACAATCATGTTTAAATCACAAAGCATTGAGACAGACATTAAGTTGAAACCAAGGGATTCAACAAGCATTACTTTATCCATGTGTTGATCCCTCGAGATTGCAACTCTACGTAGACCCAATACCTTGTTTTTACCAGTATCAGCAAATGTGATGTGACTCTTGTCAGATGGACGTAAAGTTGAGTCCATGAGAAGACTTGGCTTGCCAGTCATGTGATTAGTACACCCACTATCAATAATCCATTCTGAAGCAGCTGGTGTCATACCCTACAGTGCAGTTAGGGGATAGGCTTCACGAAGAGAATTGTGAAGCATAAACATTTGACGAGCAAGTGGATTATGAAAGCTTAGATCGAGGTTAGGACTGATAGGGCAAGTAGCAAGCGACTCAGGAACAAAATACATAATAAGGCCATTTGGGCATTTGATCTTGCGCCCTACAAGATGTTTAAGGTCCCCAGCAATAGCTTCAGACGAATTTGAATTTCGGCTGGAGACCCTTCCCTGCAAAAGAGAGTTAAGCTTTCTTAGCCACCCACATCTTCAAGGGTGGCTTCAAAGCAATGAGTCTAAGTGCAGCATCTGAGAACTTTGGCTTTGGAGCCCTAGCAAATAGTCTTGCAGGTGGACAATAGTACTCATAAGAATAAGCAGAATAGTTCTTGGTCTTATGAACATGGCGGTTTGATGAAACACGCTCATATTCATAGGCCTGAGTATGGTTTCCCTGCAAAACATTTGCGTTAGTGTGACTCAGGTGAGTCCTTTGTCTGTATGAAGCCTTTGGACCATATGAATCCTGTGGTCTGGGGTTTGTCTTCTTCACTTGTGGTGTCATAACGACATTCATAGGAAGATTCTCCAACCACTTTTTCGGCACCCATACTTTCTTCATAGGTGGCCCATTCCTGCAGTTAGTACCAATATACCTGGCAAACACTTCACCATTCTGATTCTTAAACAGTTTATAGTTTGCATCAAAGGATTCATCGATAACAATGGGATTAGCACAAGTGAAGCCAGACAGGGTGGATGGATCCACTGAAGGTTCCTTTGTAGCAACCCATGTGGTTTTGGGGTACTGCTCAGTTTTCCAGTAAGAGCCATCAGCATTCATTTTCCTTTCGAACCCAAGACCCTCTTTCCTAGGGTTTCGGTTCAGGATCTGCCTTTTGAGGACATCACATAGTGTCTGATGCCCTTTGAGACTTTTGTACATCCCTGTTTCAAGCAATGTCTTCAACCTAGCATTTTCATCAGCAAATAGCAGTGGTATCCTCAGCAGAGGGGTTAGTTACCACATCAACAGTTGAAGATAGCGCAATAATAGCAGCAGTAGAACATCCAGCAACAGAAGTAGCATTGTCATGCTCAATGCATTTAAGACATGGTGGTTCAAATCCTTCCTGAGCGGAACTGATCTGTTTGGTGCGAAGTGACTCGTTTTCCTTTTGAAGATCTTCATGAGCCGCTCTCAATTTCTCAAGATCTTGCTTCCTTTGAAGATAATCATAGGAAAGCTTTTCATGAGTTGTTGAGAGCGTTTCATGACGACTTTCAAGTTCCACATACTTAACATGAAGATTTTTTATGTCTTCAATTAAGGACTGAGATCGAGTCATTTCAGCGTCTAACAGGTCATCGCTTTTGTCTAACAATTTTTGAATATGTTCCATAGCTTTCTATTGTTCAGTTGCAATTTTAGCAAGTGTTTTGTAGCTGGGTTTGGAACCACAATCAGAGCCATCTTCACTGGATGTTTGACAGTGAGTAGTGTGTGTGTTTACCTTGGCACCACGTGCCATGAAGCAGTAGGTGGGAGCGGAGTAGTCCTTGTCATTTGCATCAGCGTCGGTGATGAAGCCATTGTCTTCAGTGTTGAAGATGGACTTGGCAACGTATGCTGTAGCCAGACTTGCAACACCAGAATCGGACTCCTCCTCAGACTCCACCTCCGCCTCCTCAGAAGCGGACTCCTCCTCTGAATCCATTTCCTTGCCAACGAACGCACGGGCCTTGCCAGATGAGCTCTTCTTGTGTGATGAAGACTTTGAGGAAGACTTGGAAGAAGACTTTGAGTATTTCTTCTTCTTCTTGTCGTCAGAATCATACTCCTTGCTCTTCTTCTTCTTATTGTTCTCATTGTCCCACTGCGGACACTCAGAGATGTAGTGGCCAGGTTTCTTGCACTTGTGGCATGTTCTCTTCTTATAGTCATGAGCAGAAGCTTCATCATTCCTTGAGCTTGATCGTGAAGACTTTCTGAAGCCTTTATTCTTGGTGAATTTTTGGAACTTCTTCACAAGCATAGCAAGCTCCTTTCCAATGTCTTCAGGATCATCAGAACTGCCGTCAGAATCTTCTTCAGATGAGGAGACAGCTTTTGCCTTCAGGGCATGAGTTCGCCCATAGTTGGGACCGTAGATGTCTCTTTTCTCAGAAAGCTGAAACTCATGTGTGTTGAGCCTTTCAAGTATGTCAGACGGATCGAGTGTCTTGAAGTCAGGACGTTCTTGAATCATCAGGGCTAGGGTGTCAAACGAGCTGTCAAGTGATCTCAGGAGTGTCTTGACGACTTCATGCTTGGTGATCTCAGTAGCGCCAAGGGCTTGAAGTTCATTTGTGATGTCAGTGAGTCGATCAAACATGAGCTGAACATTCTCATTGTTGTTTCTCTTGAAGCGGTTGAATAGGTTGCGAAGGACACTGATTCTTTGATCTCTATGGGTTGAGACGCCTTCGTTGACCTTGGAGAGCCAGTCCCAGACTAGCTTAGATGTTTCCAAAGCACTCACACGGCCATACTGTCCTTTGGTCAGATGACCACAGATGATGTTCTTGGCAGTGGAGTCCAGTTGAACGAACTTCTTGACATCAGCAGCGGTGACACCTTCACCAGCCTTGGGAATGCCATTCTTGACGACATACCATAGGTCGACATCAATGGCTTCAAGATGCATGCGCATCTTATTCTTCCAGTAGGGATATTCAGTTCTATCGAAGACTGGGCATGCAGCGGAGACTTTGATTATCCCTGCAGTCGACATAGCTAAAACTCCAGGTGGTTTAACCGAATCACACAGAACAAGGGAGTACCTTGCTCTGATACCAATTGAAAGTGCTAGTGATCGACTAGAGGGGGGTGAATAGGTGATTTTTAAGAAAGTCTTCAAAACATGGGAGTTTCGAAGACAAACGATAGAAATAAACCTATTACCATGCAGCGGAAGGTAGACTACACTAAGCAAACCATAGTCAAGTATTCAATGAAGTGAAAGCACAACAACTAATGGCAGCTAGTAAGTATGGATCAGGTAGGAAGATAGTACGAAGCCAATCAGAACAAGCAGTCACTCTGTGAAGACAAAAGATAATGCAACCGAACAATGACTTCACAAGGACCAACTGTAAATAAAGGGATGGGAAGGATAGAACCAGTGACTCGTTGAAGAAAATGATTTGTTGGACCAGTTCCAGTTGCTGTGACAACTGTACGTCTGGTTAGGGAGGTTGAGATTCAACTCAGAAGACCGTGTCTTCACCTTATTCCCCTTGAGCTAAGGACACCCAGTCCTCGCCCAATCACTCTGGTAAGTCTTCAAGGAAGACTTCCAAACCTTCACAGACTTTGTTCAGCAGCGATCCACAATGACTCTTGGATGCTCAGAACGCGATGCCTAACCGGCTGGAGGATTCACAGTCCTTAAGTGTAATTAGTCTTCAGATCACACAGACAGGAAGCCTTAAGTGATGCCTAACACTCTTTGGCTCTGGGTGTTTAGGGCTTTATCCTCGCAAGGAATTCTCTCTCAAAGGCTTCGAGGTGGGTTGCCCTCAAACGACAAAAGCCGTACTCTAACTCTAAGCAGCCAACTGTTTATGGTTGTAGGGGGTGGGCTATTTATAGCCACTAGGCAACCCAACCTGATTTGTCCGAAATGACCCTGGGTCACTAATGAACTGACACGTGTTCCAACGGTCAGATTTCAAACACAAACAACAACTTTACTTGGGCTACAAGCAAAGCTGACTTATCCAATTCTGGACAAGATTTGCTCTCATAGTCTTCGCTCGAAGATATAGGATTTTGGTTAAGCATCACTTCAGTCATTCTGACTGGTTCTCTTGGACCCCACTTAATAGTACGGTGGTTCCTTCTTTATAAAGATGTGGGTCATATCCCAAAAGTAATGTCTCAAATCATAGAAAAACTTTTTCTTTTGCTGGTATGTGAAACTAGGTGGTATAAATTTAGCAACAATGTAATTAGCATAATCAGCATACCATGGAGCAGTACGAGAAGCATTTATGACATTTAATTGTTCATCAGGAAAGCTATCATCAATAGGTAGTGGGTCATCGAGAACATTTTCTAACACTACAAAAAAATACACTTCCATGATGATACGTGTTTGCCACAGTAGGTCGCGTTTTTTGTCATGCATGTACATCCATGACGATTTTATGACAGAATCAAGATAGTCATACCTGTGCTGTCGTAGAAGTGTTCCATGACATTACCGAAATTATCATCACGGAAGTGTCCACTTCCATGACGATAAATCGTGCGTCATAGAAGTGCTTTCGTCAAGGGTGACCGACACATGGCATCCACCGTAACGGAACACCGTTAAGCTATCGGGTCAGGTTTTGGATCTGATAACCCGTTACAGCCCCGACCAATGGGGATTTTCCATGTGTAAAATCATCATTGGCTGGAGGAAACACGTGTCGGCTCATTGTTGGGACAGATGTCATCCACACATTGGACGGAAGGCGCCTATGATACGTTGACACGTGGCACGGCCCAACAGAGGCCCATTCCTGTGAAAAGGCCGGCCCGTTTGACTTGGTCAAAAGGTGGCAGGCCGGCCCATGGAAAGCCTGTTAACGGCATGTTCGCATATAGCCCATTTACAGCCCGCTAACCCAAGGCCCGTTACGCCCTATCCGAATTAGGCCCAGTAGCATCATCTGGGCCATCCAATATGATTCCAGCCCATTTTCACTTCTGGCGCATGTATGGCCCATGACGTTTTTCGGCCCATATGAGGCCCTATGTAACTCTTGGCCTATTAATGGCCCGTGGTGAAACTGGCCCATAATGAACAGTGTATCACTTTACACCCATTAACGGTCCATGGTGAAACTGGCCCGTAATGAACAGTGTATCACTTTATACCCATTAACGGCCCATTATTCCGTTGGGCCATTTCCAGCCCATGTTATCTTTCGGCCTTCTCAGAGCCCATTTATTCTTGGGCTCATTTCCAACATTCGTTTACTTACGGCCCGTTACTGTCATTTTCTGCTTGTGGTCCAAATTCAGCCCATGGTTATAGTCAGCCCGTTTGTGGTCCGTTAATACGTTGGGCCATTTTCATATCGTCATCAAATACGGCCTATTAACGATGGCCCGTTATGGTCGGCCCATGAATGGACGATTCCAACTCTAGCCCGTTTACAGCCATAATGCCGTCTATTTGGCCCATGTTTGGCCAATCGATCATACGGCCCGTATAAGACCCATTCATGATACGGCCCGTAGAAGGCCCATTGTTTCTACGGCCCGTAGAAGGCCCATTGTTTCTACGGCCAGTAGGAGGCCCAGTGTCACTACAGTAAATATTAGTCCATGGTTATTGTGGCCTAGTTTTAAAAAATAGGTTATTGCAGCCACTAGCTAACCGCAGAAAAAGAACTGCAATGACTACAAGCAAAAAAATAAACAAGACAACAAGGAAATAAATAAGCAAGCAACTAACGCTAGGCCATCACGGCTATGACACATATTACATCCACTGGGCATCAAAGTTTGCCACCAGTGCAAATATAGGAACAAAGTAGCATATCATATACACTGGTTGTCAAAGTTGGCGACCAGCGCAAATAAATGCCGCAGCAAAGCAAATCCAGAACTGAAACCACTTCAGAAGATCTCAAGAAACAATATCCTGGGTACCCATAATGCTGGCAAGATGCTTAGCAACTTATTAACTTTCTCTTGTTTGGCGCTTAAATCCTCCAGCGCTTGCTGTTGCACCAGAAAATATGCATCTGAATTCTACAGGGACTTCCTCAGTCCTTCAGCTTCCTGTCACAGCACATCTGATCGATGTCTTAAAACTTGAAGTTGAGACTCAAGAAGATGAATTGATTCAGGCAGCGAGTTCGAAGAGCTTGTGCTAGCAGTAGTGGCCAGTAACTCGAACACTACATCAAGACATGACTTTGGGGTTCCCTCACTGTCGTCAAGATAGTTTTTATCAGCTTTCTTGGAGACCAACAGGGATGTCTCACTATCTTGAACCTTATCTGCATTATTTCCTTTACCATTGGATAACGCAGTACTGTTCTCCAATATTTCGTCCACATTCTAAAAGAGAAACAAGCAGACACATCACATGTTTACCATGTTGTATATGAAACTCATTTTGGTAAATGAGTTCAGTAGTAAAGTGGACAGGATAACAGCATGAAACAAACATATATCTATGTACCATGGTCACTTTATGGTCTATATCATTCTAGTTTTTGTTGCCAAATCAAGATAGAGACACTGTTCAAATAATATTTGTTCAAGATAAAGCAGAATAGACAGAATATAAGTGTGGGTAACTATAGAGCAATAACAACACTTGTAATGTGCATGACATGAGAACATAACTGTTTATTCAATTGAAACTGAAATCAACATAGAGCAGGTTACAACAGCAAACCAGTTAAAGAAACAGGTTTAAAACATACCTGTTATGCCATTGGAGTTTCAATTCCATCCTTCAAATTTGAAAATAGTTGGTATGAGTAAATACAGTAATGCAAGAGCAAAGGAGTATGAACCATAGCTACAGAACCTGACCTGAGAACAAATCTTCTTCTCCTTTAAGTGTTGAGTTGGGATTCGAAGTGGTGGTCCTCATGCTTTGGGCACTGCAGTTCCCTTACTAACTGCTCGTGTGTGGGTGCTCTGTGGTGGAGACGGTGCTGTGTCAACTGGAACTGGGTTACTATCTGCCGGGGTTGGGGTTAGAAGGGGTGTAGCTTGTTCTCTGTCCAACTGGGTAGGGGTACAATCTGCGAGAGTCTGGGTTATGTGTGGTGGATCTGGTCCTTTGGCAAGTACAACCGTGGTTCTATCTGCATCAACTGGTAGCACTATCTTTTCTGAAGACCGCGTTGTTACTCCCTTAGATACTGCCATCACGCTCTCCAATTCAAATGGCTGATAAACAAGAAAAGTAATTGAAAGTATAGACATTGTATGATAGACAGGTGCAATGGATAGTGGGGAATAATAGAGGGCATGAAATAATTCATATTTATGTTGTCTAACCAAACAGGATAGCATGACACAGTTTCACATATATGATGGCTAACTAAACAGGATAGCATGACACAATTTCACATTATGATGGCTAACTCAAAAAGATGGAAAGACATAGTTCAAAATATGAGACTATGTAAACAGGATGACATGACATAACTATATAATGTGTTTATTAAATAGGTTGGCATGCCATAATTCACATACATTCACGGATAGAATGCCATAATTCAAAATATGATGACTGTAAACACTAAACAGGATGAGATGATATAACTATATGATGTCTTTATTAAATGGGTTGCCATGCCATAATTCTGATAGATGATGTGTATGTACTTTGTAAACATGATGGCATGATATAATTCAAATATATGATTTATATAGTAAGCAAGTAAGCAGATGTCAATGCATATATGATGTAAAAACTAAGCAATGCAAGACAACATGCATGACATGGGTAATATAACCCTGCCAAGTTTGAGCATAGACCTCAGGGGGGAAATAGGACTGGTCATCAGTCTCTGAATCCTCCTCTGAGGAGCTCTTTGTAACCAGCAAGATGTCTGCTTCAGCAGGTAGCATTGTCTGCTCTGAATACCTTGTTTTCACTCCAAACACTTCCATCACCGCTTCAAATGGATGATGCACAGGAAGAGTAGTTGAATATACAAACTTTGTCGACAAATGGAACACATAATACAAAAAATGATAGCATGATATAATTCACATACATGATGATTGGATAAACAGCATGGCATTGCATAATTCACATATATAATGCCTTCACAACAAGATAGCATTGTATAATTCACATATATAATGTATTGCAACAAGATGGCAATGCATAATTCACATATATGGTAATTAGACACTGAACAAGTGTCATTCACACAAAGCATGTCTAAACTAATCAAATTACATAGCAATGTGAGACACCATACGCACGATATGAGCAACATAACCCTGCCAAAGTTAGAGCATACACCTCGGGGGGGATAGGACTGGTCATCTGTCTCCGAATCCTCCTCTGAGGAGCTACCCGTAACCAGCGAGATATGCGCTTCGTCAGATAGCATAGTCTACTCTGAAGACCTTGTTTTCACTCCAGAATTTGCCATCACCGTGTCAAATGGCTGATGCACACGAAGAGCAGTTGAATGTACTAACATTGTTGACAAATGTAATATGTAACGAAAAAAGGATGGCCTGATATAATTTACATATAAGATGACTCGCTAAGCAGGATGGCATTGCAAAATTCACATATATGATGCCTAGCTAAACAAGATGGCGTTGCATAATTCACATAAATGATGAATAAACTAAACAGATGGCATTCGCACAAAGGATGTCTAAACTAAGCAAATGACATATTTGATGTATAAAGTAAGCAATGCAAGACACCATATGCATGATATAACCAACATCAGCATGCCAAGTTAGAGCGAAGACCTCAGGGGGTAAATAGGAGTTGTCTTCTCCTTCTGAATCCCCCTCAGAACAGATATCTTCCTCTCGATTACAATCTGAAATGCGTGGAGGGGGGCTGCCTTTGCGCCTACCATGGAGCAACATCTGCATGAAATTTTATTGCCACACAAGGCTCGTCTCTTTTGCTCTATATGTTCAGTTCCATTGTTTACAATAACTGTCATGCATAGGAATAAAACATAGTGAGATTATGTAAGGAGTGCATGTAGGAATCCAGAGTGATGGTAGCAACCTGTGGATAGACCCAAGACCTATAATAGCAGGTAGATAATGGCTTCAGTTAAAAAATACAGATAATAGCTTCTTTATTGTTTGTTTCCCACCCAACATGAAACTCATAGTAGACACCGAAGATTAACCAGATAGTAGACAGATACTATTGATAGCGGCCCCGATATGTACCCCACAACCATTTAAAAACTCAGGTTTGACCATTAATTTGGAGCTGACTCAGAGTCTAATCGGTAAACAGGACGATAAAGTAGCATGTAATATTAAGCGATGCATAACGTAAGAAGACACAAAAGAGTGCGACCTCTCTTGCGGACCCGTGTAGTCCTCGAGGTCATCTGCTCGGTTGATGATGGTAATGCAGTTTTCATGGCTGCCAGCGGCGGGGAAGAAGATTTGAGGCGGCGAAAGACAGTCTGGAGGCCGGATCCCTACTGTGCTGGACCCTTCTGTCGTTGGAGCAGCTGAGCTGGGGTGGATGACGGCGCAGCAGGAGTGGGACAAACCACGCAAGGTTTTCTTTGACAACTATCTGTAAGAGAAGTAATTCTGTAAGGGCTCATTTGAATTGGAGGATTCCAACAATGCAGGGATAGGAAATAGACAGGAATAGGATAGGCATGCACATGCAAAACAGAGAATTTAAAAACATAGGATTTCTGCCAATCTGGGTGTTTGATTCACAACAATTGGAAGATCACAGGATGCAAAGAAGCATGGTGAGATTAAGTCAAACCACAAGAAAATGTACGGTTATAATGCTATTATGCTACTATCTCTTAGTCTTGTGCTTCATGAATAGGAATTTGAAAAGGAGGACAAATGAAAATTAAAATTCCTACGTTTTTTCTTTCAAGGAGACACTAAAGGAACAAATCCGTGTGCTCAGTGGACAGTATATATAGCATGTAGAGTAAAAAAGAGATGCAACAAGTGTACAACCTCTTTGGCGAAGCCATGTCGATCTCAGCGTGATTGGGTTGGCCGGTGAGGATGCTTCGGCTGACTTTGCTGTCGGAGGAGGGGAAGAAGATCTTAGGCGTCTGGAGATGGAGCCCGAGGTACTGCTCCGCTGTGATGGAGGGTTTCGTCGTTGGAGCAGCTCCGGTGAGTTGTACGACGCCGAGGCTGAAGCTGGACAAGAGAGACAACGAACAACGTTAACCTGAGTGGAATTCTAATAGCATATCCAATACATGACGTAAAATACATAACCACAAAGTGCTAGATGTAAAATAAATCAGCCACTCATCTCTGAACTTAACTGTCGAAACTGAACTTAACTGTCGAAACTGAATTTTGCTGTCGAAACTGAATTTTGCTGTCGAAACTGAACGCACTAGCAAGGTGAGGCTACATGTCGGTCGATTGACTTTTTCATCTCTGGTCAGTCGATTTTGCAGCCGTTGGATACGAAATCAAGAGCCTGCGGTTCATCCTACACCTCCACCCCTTGAGCCGCCAGCCACCACCGGCCAAACAGCAGCCCCCCGCCGCCCGCGACCGGCGGTGCGCCGCCCTGCCCGCCCCAAAAACACTCCCCACCGCCGGTCCGCTGCCGCCCCGGCCATCCCTCTAGGCCCCCCGTGCCGAGCTTTTTCTCCGGCGATCCCCACGCCACCGCCCCGCCAACGCCCCGCCACCGCCGACGACCACCGCCCCCATCCTGAACCCTAAGATAGATAGTGGGGTACCTCTCCGGCGAGCCCCCCTCCCCGCTGTGGTTGGTTCTTCCTTCACCCTGGCGAACACCCCCACCCCCTGAAAATCGACTGACCCAAAAGTCGATTCAGTCGACTGAAGTGTAGCTAAATCGGAGCAGCATCGCAAGCAAGAGCAAGAGCGAGAGCAGCAGCGCGAGCAAGAGCAATAGAAAGAGCAGACCATGCAGGGGACCGAGAGCAAGAGCAGAGCAGCAGCGCGAGCGAGGGCTAAAGCAGCAGCAGCTCCTACTGATGTGGACGTCGCTGCTGAGGGAGCGACACCGTGGAGGAAGTGGTCGGCGACGCCGCCGTGGATGGAGCCGCGTCGTGTCGGCTCGGGACCGAGCGCCGGCAGCACCGTGAGATCGAATCAAGAAGAAAATGCGGCGATTAGTGTACAACCTCTTTGGTGGCACCGATTAGGCCGCAGCTTCATCCGAGGAAACGGTGATGATGATGCCCTTCCGGTGGTGCGGGTGAAGACGGCGGTGTGGGAATGGAGGTGGCGCGAAAGACGAGGGGAACGTCGGGGCAGCTCCTTGGAGGTGGAGGACGGGGTGTCTAAACCGGCGGGACGATGAGATCGACGATGGATCCTCATCCGGTACGGTGGATGAAGGACGTCGAGGTGTTGTTGTGGACGACGTCGTTGGGGAAGAGGCAGCTGGGTGGCAGACGGAGCAGGGTGTGGGGTTTCGTCGCGGGTTTTCGCGGCCTCGGTGTATGAATGGGTGGGCGGATGGGATGGCAATGGGGAACCATGTCTTAGAGACGCGCTTGTCCGAAATGTGGGGTAAGTTACGAAAGTACCCCCACCGATTTGAGCTGGTTTTTTTGGTTCAGGGGTACCACGGGCATTTCGCGTGTCGGGATTTCACAGGAGGTGGGAGTTTTCACGCGCGTTGTAATTTCGGAATAGCAAGGCGCGGGTTGAGATGCAGGGAGTTGTCGGAGCACAACGAGACAAAGATATATCTTAAATATTTCGGGCTAACAAGGCGCGGGTTGAAATTTCCGGACAAGCCTAACGTGTACTGTACCAAATCAATGTGCACTACAAATGTCATTCAAAACATTGAATTCATGTTATGTTCAATTAAAATATTTCGCTATGTGTATAATGCATGCAACCTACTACTCAAATGAACGTTTTAATGCATTCCAAACGTATATACTACCACTTCAATATGAACTAAATTTGAATTCGTTTCTCTATTTGAATAAGATCTACACTAATGATTGTTGTGAAGTCAAAGCATTTGAATTCATTTGTCTATTTTAATAAGATCTACAATCATCATTATTGTCAAGTTAAACCATCGTTTGTGTATTATCTTCACAGCACAAAACATGATTAGTCTCGAGTTACATATGAACTATGTGTACTTGTAAGTGCATCTAGTGCCACCCCTAGTTGGTTTTGGAGTATTGACGACAAACCTAGTTGAGGGACTAATGTGTTTGTGAGAATTGCAGGATAACACAGGTAGAAGTCCCTCATTAATTAGGTTTTCCTACCAGAGATGACCCCTAAAAATGTATGAAGACATTGAAGTCAAAGGTGGTACGTGAAGACATTCACTTGAAGACTATGACAAGAGAAGACATCGCATGAAGACTATGGAGCGCGAAGACTTAGATCTTTCGTAGTTCTTTTTCTTCTTTGTTGAGTCATAGGAACCACCGTACTGTTAAGTGGGGTCCAAGAAAACCAGTCAGAATGACTGAAGTGATGCTTAACCAAAATCCTATGTCTTCGAGTGAAGACAATGAGAGCAAATCTTGTTCAGAGTTGGACAAGTCAGCTTTGCTTGTAGCCCAAGTAAAGTTGTCGTGTGTGTTTGAAATCTGACCGTTGGAACATGTGTCAGTTTCTTAGTGACCCAGGGTCATTTCGGACAAATCAGGTCGGGTTGCCTAGTGGCTATAAATAGCCCACCCCCTACAACCATAAACGGTTGACTGCTCAGAGTTAAAGTACGGCTTTTGTCGTTTGAGAGCAACCCACCTTGAAGCCTTTGAAAGAGAATTCCTTGAGAGGATACAGCCCTAACCACCCAGAGCCAAAGAGTGTTAGGCATCACTTAAGTCTTCTTGTCTGTGTGATCTGAAGACTTATTACACTTGAGGACTGTGAATCCTCCAGCCGGTTATGCGTCGCGTTCTGAGCATCCAAGAGTCATTGTGGATCGTCGGTGAACGAAGTCTGTGAAGGTTTGGAAGTCTACCTTGAAGACTTACCAGAGTGATTGGGCGAGCACTGGGTGTCCTTAGCTCAAGGGGAATAAGGTGAAGACGAGGTCTTCTGAGTTGAATCTCAGCCTCCCTAACCAGACGTACAGTTGTCACAGCAACTGGAACTGGTCCAACAAATCATTGCCTTCAACGAGTCACTGGTTTCATCCTTCCCTTCCCTTTACTTACTGTTGGTTCTTGTGAATTCATTGTACGATAGCATCACCGTTCGAATTCACTAAGTGATTAGGTGTACTGATTGGCTTCTCAACATCTTCCTACCTGATCCTTACTGCCTAGCTGCTATTTGTCATTGTGCTTTCACTTCATTGAATACATGACTATGGTTTGCCTAGTGTAGTCTACCTTCCGCTGCATGATAATAGGTTTATTTCTAACGTTTGTCTTCGAAATTTACATGTATTGAAGACTTTCATAAAAATTGCCTATTCCCCCCCCCCCCTCTAGTCGATCACTAGCACTTTCAATTGGTATCAGAGCAAGGTACTCCCTTGTTCTGTGTGATTCGGTTTAACCACCTGGAGTTTTAGCTATGTCGACTGCAGGGATAATTAAAGTCTCCGCTGTGTGCCCCGTCTTCGATGGAACTGAATATCCCTACTGAAAGAATAAGACGCGCATGCATCTTGAAGCCATTGATGTCGACCTATGGTATGTCGTCAAGAATGGCGTTTCCAAGGCTGGAGAAGGTGTCACTGCCGCTGATGTCAAGAAGTTCGTTCAACTGGACTCTACTGCCAAGAATATCATCTATGGTCATCTGACCAAAGGACAGTATGGCCGCGTGAGTGCCTTGGAAACATCTAAGCTAGTCTGGGACTGGCTGTCCAAGGTCAACGAAGGCGTCTCAACCCAGAGAGATCAGAGAATCAGTGTCCTTCGCAACCTCTTCAACCGCCTCAAGAGAAATGACAATGATAATGTCCAGCTTATGTTTGATCGACTCACTGACATCACAAATGAACTTCAAGCCCTCGGCGCTACTAAGATCACCAACCATGAAGTCGTCAAGACACTCCTGAGATCACTTGACAGTTCGTTTGACATCCTAGCCTTGATGATTCAAGAATGTCCTGATTTCAAGACACTCGATCCGTCTGACATACTTGAGAGGCTCAACACACACGAGTTTCAGCTTTCCAAGAAAAGAGACATCTACGGTCCCAAGTATGGGCGAACTCGTGCCTTGAAGGCAAAGACTGTCTCCTCATCTGAAGAAGAATCTGACAGCAGTTCTGATGATCCTGAAGACATTGGAAGGGAGCTTGCTATGCTTGTGGATAAGTTCCAAAAATTCACCAAGAAGAAAGGCCTCAGAAAGTTGTCACGATCAAGCTCAAGGAATGATGAAGCTTCTGCTCATGACTACAAGAAGAGAACTTGTCACAAGTGCAAGAAACCTGGCCACTACATCTCTAAGTGTCCACAGTGGGACAATGAGAACAACAACAAGAAGAAGAGCAAGGAGTATGACTCTAACGACAAGAAGAAGAAGAAGAAATACTCAAAATCTTCTTCCAAGTCTTCCTCCAAGTCTTCATCACACAAGAAGAGCTCATCTGGCAAGGCACGTGCATTTGTTGGCAAGGAAATGGACTCTGAGGATGAGTCCGCTTCTGAGGAGGCGGAGGTGGAGTCTGAGGAGGAGTCCGACTCTGGCATTGCAAGTCTGGCTACAGCATACGTTGCCAAGTCCATCTTCAACACTGAAGAAAATGACTTCATCACCGACACCGATGCAAACGAAAAGGACTACTCCGCTCCTTCCTACTGCTTCATGGCACGTGGTGCCAAGGTAAACACACGCACTACTCACTATGAAACATCTAGTGACGATGACTCTGATTGTGGTTCCAAACCCAGCTACAAAACACTTGCTAAAATTGCAACTGAACAACAGAAAACCATGGAACACATTCAAAAACTGTTAGACAAAAGCGATGATCTGTTAGACGCTGAAATGACTCGATCTCAGTCCTTAATTGAAGACATAAAAAATCTTCACGTTAAGTATGAGGAACTTGAAAGTCATCATGAAACGCTCTCAACAGCTCATGAAAGGCTTTCCTATGATTATCTTCAAAGGAAGCAAGATCTTGAGAAATTGAGAGCGGCTCATGAAGATCTTCAAAAAGAAAACGAGTCACTTCGCGCCGAATAGATCAGTTCAGCTTAGGAAGGATTTGAACCACCATGTCTTAAATGCATCGAGCGTGATAACGCTACGTCTGTTGTTGAATGCTCTACTGCTGCTACTGTTTCAATATCTTCAACTATTGATGTGGAAACTAACCCCTCTGCTGAGGACACCACTGCTATTGCTGATGAGAATGCTAGGTTGAAGACACTGCTTGAAACAGGGATGTACAAAAGTCTCAAAGGGCATCAGACACTATGTGATGTCCTCAAAAGGCAGATCCTGAACCGAAACCCTAGGAAAGAGGGTGTTGGGTTCGTAAGGAAAATGAATGCTGATGGCTCTTACTGGAAACCTGAGCAGTACCCCAACACCACATGGGTTGCTGCAAAGGAACCTTCAGCAGATCCATCCACTCTATCTGGCTTCACTTGTGCTAACCCCATTATTATTGATGAATCCTTTGATGCAAACTATAAACTGTTTAAGAATCAGAATGGTGAAGTGTTTACCAGGTACATTGGTACTAAATGCAGGAATGGACCGCCTATGAAGAAGATCTGGGTGCCGAAAAGGTGTTTGGAGAATCATCCTGTGAATGTCATCATGACACCACAGGTGAAGAAGACAAACCCCAGACCACAGGCCTCATACGGTCCAAAGGCTTCATACAGATAGAGGACTCACCGGAGTCAAACTAACGCAAATGTTTTGCAGGGAAGCCATACTCAGGCCTATGAATATGAGCGTGGTCCATTAAACCGCCATGTTCATAAGACCAAGAACTATTCTGCTTATTCTTATGAGTACTATTGTCCACCTGCAAGACTTTTTGCTAGGGCACCAAAGCCAAAGTTCTCAGATGCTGCACTTAGACTTATTGCTTCGAAGCCACCCCTGAAGATGTGGGTGGCTAAGAAAGCTTAACTCTCTTTTGCAGGGAAAGGTCTCCAGCCGAAAACCAAAATCATCTGACACTATTGCTGGGGACCTTAAACATCTTGCAGGGCACAAGATCAAATGCCCAAATGGTCTTATTATGTACTTTGTTCCTGAATCGCATGCAACTTGTCCTATCAGTCCTAATCTCTATCTAAGCTTTAATAATCCAGTGGTTCGTCAAATGTTTTTTCTTCAAAATTCTCTTCGTGAAGCCTATCCCCCTAACTGCACTGTAGGGTACGACACCAGCTGCTTCAGAATGTATTATTGATAGTGGGTGTACAAATCACATGACTGGCAAGCGAAGCCTTCTCATGGACTCAACTTTACGTCCATCAGACAAAAGTCACATCACATTTTCTAACATTGGTAAAAGCAAGGTATTGGGTCTAGGTAGAGTTGCAATCTCAAAGGATCAACACATGGATAAAGTCATGCTTGTTGAATCCCTTGGTTTCAACTTAATGTCTGTCTCAATGCTTTACGATTTAAACATGATTGTGATGTTTGGAAAATATCATTGCCTTGTACTAATGGAATCTGACAAGTCTCTAGTGTTTGAAGGGTATCAAAAAGATGATTTGTATGTTGTAGATTTCTCAGTAGGACCACAACTTGCAGTATGTCTTCTAGCAAAAGCTTCTGAATGCTGGCTCTGGCATCGAAGGCTAGGGCATGCTGGCATGAGGAACCTCCACACCCTTGCAAGGAAGAAGCATGTCATAGGCATCAAGGGCGTCAAGTTCAAGAAGGATCACTTATGCGGTGCCTGTGAAGCAGGAAAGATGACGAGGTCCAAGCATCCCTCGAAGACAATCATGACAACGACTCAACCCTTCGAACTGCTACACATGGATCTTTTCGGTCCCACTCATTACTCAACTCTTACCACTATTGCTTGTCTCTATGGCTTTGTCATTGTTGATGATTATTCAAGATATACTTGGGTGCATATAATCCTTTACAAGACTGAAGTGCAGGATGTCTTCAGACGCTTCGCCAATCGAGCAATGAACAACTATGGCGCCAAGATAAAGCACATCAGAAGTGACAATGGCACTGAATTCAAGAACACTGGCCTTGATACATATCTTGATACTTTGGGCATCACACATGAATTCTCAGCTCCGTACACGCCACAGCAGAATGGCGTCGTCGAACGTAAGAACAGAACTCTTATTGAGATGGCTCGAACGATGCTTGATGAATACAAGACTCCAAGAAAATTCTGGCCTGAAGCCATTGACACTGCATGCCATATCATCAACCGTGTTTATCTTCACAAGCTTCTGAACAAGACATCCTATGAGCTCCTTACTGGCAAGAAGCCAAATGTCGGCTACTTTAGAGTATTTGGCGCCAAGTGCTGGATCAAGGATCCACATCACACTTCAAAATTTGCACCAAAAGCACATGAGGGTTTTATACTTGGATATGGAAAGGATTCTCGCTCCTACAGAGTCTTCAATCTCTTTCATTACAAAGTGGTTGAAACAGTGGATGTGCGATTCGATGAAACTAACAGCTCACAAAGAGAGCAACTGCCAAATGTGCTAGATGAAGTTCCATCCAGTGAATCAACCAAACTTATGGGAACTGGAGAAATCATACCTTCTGAAGCTCAACCTGAAGAAGAACTTATCATCTCCGCACCTGATCAACCTGAAGACAATGCTCAGCCTGAAGACAATCCCTCTAACAATGATAATGATCAGCAAGAGCAAAATCTTCGTCCTGTACATCCTCGTGTTGCAAATGAAGTGCAGATTGTGTGAATAATTGATAGCATCAATGCACCAGGTCCACTCACTCATTCAAGGGCAACACAGCTAGCAAATTTTTGTGGGCACTTCGCATTCGTCTCAATAACAGAACCCAAGAAAGTTGAAGAAGCCTTCATGGAACCTGAATGGATTCAAGCTATGCAAGAAGAGCTTCAACAGTTTGAGATGAATAATGTATGGGAACTGGTTAAGCGTCCTGATCCTCGGAAGCACAATATAATAGGCACCGAATGGATATATCGCAACAAGCAAGATGAGCATGGTCAAGTTGTCAGAAACAAAGCTCGTCTCGTTGCTCAAGGATACACTCAAGTTGAAGGGATTGACTTCAATGAAACATTTGCTCATGTGGCTAGACTTGAAGCTATACGCATACTGCTGGCCTATGCAAATCATCATAACATACTTCTGTATCAAATGGATGTGAAGAGCGCTTTTCTCAATGGCAAGATTGAAGAAGAAGTGTATGTCGCACAACCACCTGGCTTTGAAGATCCAAAACATCCTGACATGGTATACAAGCTCAACAAGGCACTGTATGGCCTCAAACAAGCCCCTCGGGCTTGGTATTTCACACTCAAAAACTTCCTGAAGAGCAAAGGCTTCAAATCTGGTTCCCTCGACCCCACTCTCTTCATGAAGACATATGATGGTGAACTGTTTGTGTGCCAAATATATGTGGATGACATTATCTTCGGCTGCACCAATCAGAAATACAGTGAAGAGTTTGGATATATGATGCAAGAGCAATATCAGATGTCCATGATGGGTGAGCTGAAGTTCTTCCTTGGTCTTCAAATACGTCAGCAACGCAACAGCATCTTTATATCTCAAGAGAAGTATATCAAAGATTGTCTGAAGAAGTTTGGTATGCAAGACTGCAAAGGCTTCACGACGCCAATGCCAGCCAAACATCATCTAGGTCCCGACAACAATGGTAAATAGTTTGATCAAAAGGTATACCGCTCCATGATTGGTTCTTTACTTTATCTATGTGCATCTAGGCCAGATATTATGCTTAGTGGATGCATGTGTGCTCGATTCCAAGCGGCACCAAAGGAATCGCATCACTTAGCTGTGAAGCGAATTCTTCGATATTTGGCTTACACCCCAACTCTAGGATTATGGTATCCAAAGGGCTCAGAGTTTGATCTGGTTGGATTTTCGGATGCTGATTATGCTGGTGACAAGGTGGATCGCAAGTCTACATCAGGCACATGTCATTTTCTGGGACGATCACTTGTATGTTGGTCTTCAAAGAAGCAGAACTGTGTATCTATCTCCACTGCTGAATATGAATACATTGCTACTGGATCTTGCTGCGCTCAGCTTCTGTGGATGAAGCAAACCCTCAAAGACTATGGCATTCATCTGAAGCAAGTGCCACTCTACTGCGACAACGAAAGCGCCATCAAGATTGCCAACAACCTAGTTCAGCACTCGAAGACAAATCACATTGAAATTCGTCATCACTTTCTTAGAGATCATGTTGTGAAGTAAGATATTGATATCATACACGTCAACACTAAAGAGCAATTGGCAGATATCTTCACCAAGCCCTTGGATGAGAAGAGATTTTGCAAGTTACGGTGTGAGCTAAATATCTTGGAATCCTCAAATGTCCTGTGATCAGGCACACATCCTAACACTTATGCATATTGATGACTTAGATGTGCAACACAAGAAGTAAAGTATATCTTCAATCAATGAAGACATACATTCTAAGTGTGAATACATTAATGTGGAATTTGACTTCGGAGCGCCACGATAATTGTGTGCCGTGTCTGGGTCTAATACTTCCTATACGATGGGTAACGCCACCACAAAATTCGTCTGTTTGAAGTGTTTTACCCATGGTGTTACATTTGTTGTGTCCTCACATTTGGTTTGGTTTCAATCTCAACATGTCTTCATGATTATCTTCATTATGTTGATCATATATATTTGCATTCCTTATACTAGCGTTCTGTCCTCTACAGCATTCACTTATAGCTATGTCTTCTTGTTGAGTCTTTTGAACTAAGTGAATGTGATTGGACCCTACCCTCTCTATGCTTTCTATCTCAAACTCTATCTCTCCAAATCATATGCATCCTGTTGAAACTGTCGAATGTCTTCTCTGCGTCCTTGTCAGCAGAAGATACAGAGACAAACATTAAGTCCGTTTTCAATGCCAATTCCTTCACCTGAAACCCGGAGAAGTGGGAACGACCACCCGACAATCCAGGCGTGCGTGGGAACGTGGAACAACCTCCGATATGCTGCATGATGGCCACGTGTTCTTCAGATGTGAATCGCCAGGGGCACCTGTGTAATAACGATGTGCTGTCCCTGTCCCTATAAATACACGCCTCACCACAATCATTATCCCTTCTTCCACTCTCGCACGAACCCTAGCGCCACCGCTAGCCCTCGATGACACCGGCGACGAAGCGCTTAGCTGTCGCGACCTCTCCGATGCCATCTTCACACCGGCCGCGGACATCGTCTTCTCCGCCGTCGCCGTAGGTGTCCTCCGTCGCCAAGTTAGGGCACGGACGATCAAACTGCTCGGCCTCTTCTTCCACTCCGTCTAGCAGTTCCTTGTGTGGTAAATAAAACTTCCTTTTTACGGCCTCTTTGATCCTATAGATTTGTCACTTTCTACCACAAGCAGTTTCTGTTCACACAAGTTGGATCCACTTCATATTGCATCTCATATTATGCCTAGTATGTTCACTTATTCTATGAGTGAATGTCTTCGCACGATGAGGTCAATGTCTTCTAAACTGATTTATCTTCAAAATCTTCTGAGAATGCATATGACCTCTTCCCCTTCCCTTGCACCTTAATGCTGTCACAGGTACATGTCCGTGGGAGAATCCCTTGGTTCTCATAGTCTGCATTCATTTACAGAACTCTTACAGCATCACATAAATTCTCCCGAAGCCAGTTCCTGTTTGTCCAGCAAGCGAAAGCCCTTGAAGCCTTTGAACGTATTGAAGCCATTCAGTTTAAAGTTCATGGCGGCAGAGAAATCAGCAAGGAAGGGTGGCAGAAAGCATCGAGGTGAGACATCAAGAGATCTGCCCGATGACCTCCCAGAACTGTACAAGACAGATCCAGAAGAGGATTACAATCAGCGCAAGACACGAATCCAATGGATTCGACGATATTGGGCAGAACAGTGGTTCAAGTACAGATTTGTGACAAAGGAATATGCTGAGAAGAATGCCATCAAGTGACCATGGGGAGACATCCTATACAAAAATCTTCAACCCAGGTCCAGAGATGAAGCCATTGAACAGGGCTTCTATCCCTGTATGGTCCGTGGACCACAGCCTGCGGATGCTGACCCATCATCACTGCTCTGGTGTCGTGACGACCATCTGTTCAAGCGCAACTTCCAGTTTGCCCAGAATTCGATGAAGCAGAACAAGAAGTCATTGGGACTAGACTTCAACCCTGGTCCCTCTGCTCCCCGTGCAGATGGCACCCGCGATGCCGAACCCAATGTCGTCGGTCCGTTCTACAACCTGATGGCCTCATCACTCACATCTCTGTTCAAGGTGCCAAAGTGGATCATTCTGATGATGATGCTAACACTGATGAAGCCCCAGCTCCTACTCCAAAGCCGCAGAAGCCAAAGCTGCCTAAAGCTTCAAAGCCTGCCTCAGCACCAAAAATCTCATGGGCGAAGCCACTGGCTACTGCACCTCCTGAAGACAGTGTGCAGTCTGAAGATCTGTCACGTATCTCTAAGCCCCCGAGAGTCAAGATGCCTCTGCCACACACCAGCCAAGAACTGACTGCTGCTGCCATTCTGCGCAACGATACCATTGATATATCCAGTGATGAAGATCTTGCAGATGACGCTCTTGAGCAATTGATCAAGAGCAAAGAAGAAGCAGAAATCTTCAACAATTTGCCTCTCTTTGACATGGCAATCATCCACGACTTCATCAATAAGTGGTTTGACACGCCCAACCTCAGCTTTGAATATCTGCAATTTCCCATTGGCCTCAG